>NW_028277063.1:1211176-1513970 GCF_059951505.1 Python bivittatus
GGGCTCTTAGAAGTTAATTCTGGGGGACTCGAATATCCCTGGAACTGCTTTGGTTATGGTTGCTTAGGACTTCATGGCTGTCATCACAACCATGAGTCTGTCTGAACTTGTTTCTGGCCCATCACATATCAAATCACACTTTGGATTTAGGTTTTTTTTTTCTGCTTGGCAAAAGGACAGTGGTTTGAAAGTGAGGGATTTACATTTTCAGAGTTTTTTTTCTGGGTTGTCTGAGCCCTTTGATGATCTGGACCTTCTAGAGAGCATATAGAACATTTTGAGAACAGAATCAATTAAATTTTTCATTATTTATATTATAGTTCCAGCAGTTCAATCTGTAAAGTATTCAGGGGATCTGCCTGGTCAGATTTTTTTGGGATTACTTTTTAAGGCCGGATTATGTGGACAAGATGCTTAGTCAAATTTGACCAGTCAGATATTTACTTGATTCTTGCCTCTCATGGCTTATCACTAGTAGAAGGGGGAGTTCAGATGGATCCAGGAGACTACCCCTGAAAACAAAATATTGGACGTAGGCGATTCAAACAATTATTAGTGGTCAACATCTAGGTTTAGGGTTAGCTCTAGTTTTGGCACTGAAACTGCCTTAGTCATCCTCTTTAATGATCTTTGATGGGAGAGACAAAAGGAATGTAACTCTGTTGAATTTACTGGACCTCTCAGTGCCTTTTAATACTGTTGACCAGGGTATTTTGGAAAGGTTGTCCAAGTTAGGTGTGGGTGAAACAGCCTTGATGTCGTTCTGCCCATTTTTTGATGTCTGTCTCCAGCAAGCAGCGCTGAGAGACTTCTGTTTGATTTCATGGCTGGAGGGTTTCACAAGTCTCAGTTTTGTCACTCATGAAACCATTGATGATCTGGACTTTAGAATAAAGTGTTATCTCTTCTTTTCATCAGATCCAGAAGAGGCATTGGAAATGCTGAATCAGTACAGGGCTGTAATGGGCTGGAGGAGGGTCAACAAACTAATCTCAAACTATACAAGACAGATGCTATTACAGGATGATTTATGTATCCAGATGAGTGGTGTACAACCTGTTCTGGATGGGGTTGCACTCCCCCTTAAATAACAGATTTGTAACTTGGGATTGCTTCTGGACCATGTCTGACATTAGATGCACAGGTGGCCTTTGTGGCACAAAGCACCTTTCATCAGCTCAGGATGGTGCACTGAGACACCAGCTACAGCCCTACCTGGATAAGAATAATCTTGCTCTGTTAAATTATGTCCTGATAATTTATAGTTTAAATCACTGCAATGTAATTTATACCTGGCTCTGCCCCAAAGCTGGCTTGCAAACTTCAGTTAGCACAATTTCTGGGGCAAAAATAGTCACTAGAGCTGGATTATATGAACACATCACACCAATTCATTATGATCTTCATTAGGTCTCCATTTATTTTCAGACACAATTCAATTTGTACTATCAAACTATAAAACCCTTCATGGCTTGAGATTACAGTATCTGAAGAAAATTAATCTTCCTTTCTGTTCCTACCTCTGTCATAACAATCTTCAAAGCTCTGGGCACCCCATCCCCCTATGGGACACCCTCCTATGCTGAGATATTGTAAATGGCTACCTGAAAGCAGTTCCCTTTAATATAGCTTCCTGCCAGCAAGAAACACCTGAAGTGGTCTTTATTGTTTTTGTAGCATCAGAGAAAGACTTTTTTCTTCCAGGCCTCTTAATAATAAGTTAATGGTGCTCTGATATTTTTAGCTTTTTAGTGCTGTTTTTACTCTTTGTTACTATTTATTGCATTTTGTATATTATATATGGCCTTTTAATGTATTATTTTATGAGTTGTTTTAACCTACTGCTTTCATTGTTTGAAATTTATGGCTGTGCAAGTTTTTTTTTTTAAATCAGAAGCATTATAAACATGCTTTAAATAACTAAGTAAATAAATATAAATAGTTGTACTGATTTAATAATCAGTAGATAACCATGTATAAAATTGGGTTTGGTTTCCATACGGATGTTATAAAATATGAGAAAGGGAGTAGACCTATTTCATAACCAACTTTTGGAAAGATAAATCAAAATTCTAATGAAGAATTTCTGTGCAACTTGAAAGGTTTTTCTCCTCATTGGCTGGTCAGGTAAGGACATGAACTGGCTCAACCTCCCCACAGCTGTGGTTCTCCAGGTGCACCGAACTTCATCTCCCCAAAAGAGCTTGGGCTGGGAACTAAGATCCAACACATCTGGGGATTACTAGGTTAGAGAAGAACCTGGGTCAGCCCTGTTCCCTTTTCCGCTGCAGAAATCGCCCATCCCATGAGCTACCTTTCTCAGTGGCTTTGAGAAGCTTCCGCGCTTGCGGCTTGCAGTTGCTGTCTGACAGCACGGCGGCCGTCACCTCCAGGGCGTAATCCTCGCCGTAGTAACTGATCAGGAGGTCGCTCAGATCCAACGCGTCCGCCTTCTGCAGCCGCCCTTTGGGGACATTGTTGTAGCCCGGCCTGACCTGGAATTCGTTGAGGTTCGCCTTGAACTTTCGGAGCTCGTCCTCCGTCAAGTCCTCCAAGGCTTCTCGGAGGTAGCAGCGGACATTCTTCGCCATCGCGCTTCTTCCGCAGAAACGGAAGGCTGAACTTCGACAGAAAAAGATGGAGAAGACAAAAAGGCGCAAAGCGGAAAACGTTTGCAAGTGGGAGGACTTGGGAGTCGATTGCTTGCCCAACGTGGGTTCGGCGTTACTTTCGCTTTTCGCTTCTTGCTCCCGCGAAAGACACCTTCAGGTGGCTAAGTAGCTTTGTCTACAGCTGCCAGGACTCTGGAGGTTTCCGGAGGGTCTCGTAGAGTTACGGATTCAGACGTGCACTTTTGGCAACACCTGAATTCTTCAGGGACTGAGAGGCAAGTGAGCAAGTAGTTAACATTAGCACTTGTTTGGCATCGCATTGCATCTTCAGATGTGTGGGGCTGCAACAGAGAAGTGCAAACTGGGTCTGTCTGTAAATGTTAATAAACAAACAAACAAATACTCTTCCTTCCTGGCCATATAGGAGGGGATAAGAGATGTAGTTTGATACATCTGTGGGATACCCAACTGGATAAAGAAGCTTTAATGGACCCTCATTCTTTATGTGAAACTTAAAAGCACCAACAGCTTGGAACATCAAGGTACTTTGGGCAATTCATTACAAAATTTTTAATTTAATTTAATTCTTAATATTCAGGAAGCTTTCTAACATGAGAAAACCTTTCTAGCTCCTCCATCCTGTTTGCGGATAACAAGGAGATGATCTGGAAAGCACTAGTTCTGCCTCCTCATCTCATAAAAGCCATGCCACCTTCCATGTATAGAAGGAAATGTGAAGGAAGGCAAAGGCAGAAAACAAAGAGCAGGAAGATGATGAGTCCACAGAGAGACAGTAACATGGTTAACATATAGCATGGGAGGGCAATCTTCATTCTTAGAGCTCCAGATGGTCCTTGCTTAATCTTGTGCAACTCTTCCCTTAGTTCCAAAACCCTTTGCAAGTTATTCATTCAGGGCTCTGGAAAGAGCTAGCTGTCCCTTCCCAGAAATTATGACCCAACGCAGTTTCAACTGGGATCCTGTTAGCATCTTAGATAAAGCCAAATCCAAAAATGCTAGGGAATTCCTGGAAGCTTGGCATTCAGACAAATCAGCCATCAGTAGACACATTTAATTAAACCACAAACCACATTTGCACACCATTCAAAAGACACAGTAAAAAACTTAGGAAGCAAAGAAAAAGACTAGATCACATTCCCTCCAGCAGCCAACACTCAGATAAGCAGGGATCAACACAATCAGACAATCAGGCAGAAAACAATCCTCTAATTAGGGAACTACCAAGAAGGAAACCACCAGCTAACCAAAACTGGCAGGGCAAGCAACTATATATAAACAGGCAGAAAACTCCATACTCACACTGATGATATTACCTAGTTGGGGAATGAAACATCTGTTATGCAGAGTGCAGCTATAATCACAGGTCATGCCAAAAATACACACCAGCGTTAGAGAGATTTAAAGAATGCAATGTCCTTATCTTGTTCTCCAAAGAAATCCAGCCAGAAAATATAAAATATCTGGTTGTTTATTGAGAAAAATGCAAAACTACATAAAATACAAGTTTTCATGCAAAAACATAGAAAAAAATCACTTCTCATATATGTGGCATCCAAGACTTATCCACTACACAAGTTTAACAAAGTCTCTAGTCAAAAACTCTCAGAGAAGAGATACACTACTTAGTTATTAGTTACTATTACATAACCCATAAAACTGATTACATGATGGTTAAAATTCTACTGAGCAGCTGGGCATGGAATCCTCCCGTTTTATTGCCACCCCTTGAGTAACTAGCATACAGACACCAATAGGTGGCAGTAAATAGCAGTATAAGTGCACACTAATAATAATAATTTGCACATGTCTTGCTTTTCTAGCCTAAACAATATTTTGAAGACAGCGAGATCCATTTCTTCCCATGAGAAAGTCCTAACAACATCTGCAAGCAAATAACGGAGCTCAGAGAGCACCAAGAACTTCACAGTTCAACCCAGAGCTACATATATTCTCTTCTATTGTTCCAATTCCCTGTTTCTTACTATTCCTGATGGCCTTGAGAAGCTTCTCTTATACTTGCAGTTGACAGGTTATAGAACTGCAGCTGTCGCTTTCAGAACCTATTTTCTTTGTAGTAGTCAAGCAAAAGGTTGCTTATCTCCTGTCTGTCGCCTCACCCCTTTGGCAATGTTGCCTTCTTGACAGTGAACTCATTGAGTTTGCCCTTGAAATTCTTAAATTCATGGTCCCCCAAGTCCTCTAATGCATCCAGCAAACGGTCACTGGTGCCATCACTCTCCTTCAGTGAAAGTACCCACTAACTCTAGCCCCAAAAGGGCACTAAGTCAGAATGGCAAGAAAGAAAAGCAGAAGTGAAATCTGAATTTGCCATTTATTTCCATTATTCAATGGTGAGGGACAGCACTGTGAAACAAGCTTCAGCCTGCCTCAATTTTGTTGACCCGTTGGACAGGGTGAGAACTTTCTTATTGTCTGTTTTGTGGTTTCCATTTGGGTATGCGTGTGATCCTGCCCTTAAGTAGTTATAAACATGCAAGTTTCACAACAGATGATAGTTACAACAGTGGAAAGAGATAAAAAATGCTTTAACATTATCTGAAGCTGGGGTGAACTTGGCAGAAGTCAGATAAATAATTAGCTGGAGAATTTAGAATGCTCTTCTTAAAAATTGGAATAATAATGCTTAAATTCCAGCCTTTTGGGAGATGGCCCATAGAATTGACATAGATACATATTTTGGCTAAAGTAGTTTTCACCATCCTGGATTATCTTTAAGTCCCCAGGAATGAAATCTTCACCTAAGACTTTGTGGGAGAGCAAGCTGATCTTATATAATTTTAAATTTTATTATTGTTTATTGCATCTGTGATTAACTGTATATTATAACATAGGTTGGAACAATATATTAAATTATTATATTATTATAAAAAAGTCCATGTAGAAATAGAGTAGATTTTCCCTTTGTGAGTGTAACAAGCCCTTGAAGGGAAAGCTACAAAAATACAGGGCTAGAAGATGCTGTAACACAATGGAATTCTTAGCTACGTTGGAAGATTCTGTGAGAAGGAAATAAAATCCCCCCCCCCACCTCAGCAGGAAATCAAAGCTTCCCATTTGTCTCACTCTACCATTGTTTATCTTAACAGCAATCCAGGTATATGACTAAATTAGAGTAAGAAGGGGCTCACCTAAAAAGGTTACAAACGGAGCAGGAAGAATCCAGAGTCCTCCAGCCCAGCGCAAAATTAAACAACTAAAGACCTAGCAGGAAGGGCCAACATTCCTTGAAGCCGTAATCGAATCATAAAACGATTTGTTCCCTGAAGGGATCTACATTCCACTTAGACAATACCAGATAAGGCAAACACAGGAAACCCCCGCTCAATAGGGTGCCTGACCTTAGGTCACTCCCTTCTAAAGCTCTAGTCAATTTCACCGGAGAGCCGCTTTCTTGGAATTCTGGTTAATTACCTTTTCTAAGAATTCCTAGAGGGCGGGCATTCCTGCACCTTTCAAAGAGCAATAGGATCTTCCCTATAAAAGGAACTCCTGGGGAAACCCCGAGCGCAGGCCGACAGCTGATCCTTTTGTGTATCTGGCTCTCGGAAATAAAGTCTTCTCTCTCCTTCAAGCAACCGCCTGCGTGTTTATTCCCGGCTCGGAGACGAACCTGGTAAGCTAACAATTCCAAGACCTCAGACACACCTAAATAAGAGGAAAAAGTAGATTTTATTAAACACCTTTACCATTCAATGCAAGAAGAGATCCAGGTCCCTCTGCAAAAGGGGCTGTGTTGGCTGGGCACTCCTTGGAGTCTTATCAACGCAACAAGCCATGGTTTTTATAAATTTGATACAAGACAATGGGATCTTACCATCACTATTTACAGTTCATTATCACCCAGCTTATACATGTTCAGGCCATTTATTACTTGTGCTGAAATTATTTGAATTTCCCACTTCCACTCAATCCGGAATTAGTCCTTTCCCCCTCCCCCAAATAGAGATTTAAATGGAACTTTTAATTCTAAATAACACAGTGAAGTTCAGCTGATTTACACAGGACAAAGTCTTCCAGGAAATCCCTATGCTACACTGAGAAAGATAACCATCCATCTAGATGCTACCCATCTATTAACTTACTTTTGTCGTTCCCAAGACTTGCTGCCGCTGGAACTGAATTCTAGAAGCACGCTTGCCATCATGATTATTCTCTCTCACTCAACACAGAACTCTTCCATTTCATTTCCACTTCTGTTACTGTTGAACAGAATTCTTAAACTCCTTTTTTTCCCCAGTCCTAAAGTAAGACCCAGCATTGCTGTTAGAGACAAATCCACAATAAGTGACCTAGTTTTAGAAATAACATAATGAGCTTGCAACTTATATTTTTTTACTCCTTACCTGGCTTGTCCTTAATAATTAAGGTAAACATTTCCCACATTAGGCAGGAATGGACAACCTGTAGCACATGTGAATTCCATCCAACCCCCATTTTGTGGGCCCAGAGCATCTTAGAGTGCCCCCCTGAAAACTCGCTTTCTTTTGGCTGAAATAAGAGGCAAGATGAGTGTGTTGTCTTGTAGAATACTCAACCTCTCTCCAAAAAAAGGCTGAAAGTTGTGCCCCAGCTAACATCACTGCCTTTTTTTAAAGGCCTTTTTTCTAAAATGAAGTGCATCCCTGCGAAGGAAAAAAATTGCTGCCCATTCTCATGGAAGGAGAGCTATCTTAATGTCTTGGCACATCTGGAGATGTCCAACAGAAAAGGCCAATGATGTCCATGTAGTATTGCAGTTCTCACAATGTCTTATTGATCAGAGCAGTTACTATGAATCCACATAGTTCAGGGCAGCCTTTACAAGACCAGTTTGCTTTGGAGGAGGAAAAGAAAGAACTAGAGACTTATGTAGCTCCTCTAAAAATAATTTTTATTTTACAAATGTACAAGTTGGGAATGATTAATTTTTTTTTATTGTATATAGAAAACAACAAAAACCCAGAAAAAACAATAAACATAACTTTTTTAAAATGGTAATTTTTAATTAGTAAAAAACATTTTACCAGATTTAATTTTTAAATTCTACTACCAAAACAAATTTTAAAAAGTACAAAACCCCCTAAGAATTAACATATTAAAATGATATAAATCAACTAAATATACTCCACATATCAAAACATCAAATTACCCATAAAATGGTGTATCCCTGTAAAATATTATAAAACTATGTCAAAAGGGAAAATATTTGGTCACTTTTTGGTTGAAAAAAGGTCTTTTTTGCTTTTTCAAAAATCAATCAATTACACTTTTTTTAAATCCAGTCCTTGATGTTTGTATTAGTAGTACCTTTCCAGTCTCTCAATGTAATTCTCTTAACTCAATATAACTTCTCTTATGCTTAATTCTCAAACTTACAGTATGTGAATATAATGTATGCTGTATAAGTAAAATCATATATTGGCCAATGAGAAATATAACAGGAAAAATAAAACCTAGATGCAGTGTAAGAGAGTTAAATGAACATAATGAAATTATACATTAATAGAATCAGAGGATTAAGAAAATAATTTCCTATGTAGGGAAATAGCAGCTGAAAGAAATGTTGTGACTCTCCTGGTAGTATTAGGAACAGATGTCCTCTGGCAAAGGGATGTCTATTGATGGCCATATGCGTAAAAGCATAAAGCTTAGGTTACTGCAGAAAGGGCACTGAAGGAACACCTTGGCTAGGAAATCCAGTTCTTCCAATGCAGAGGGGCAAAGTCATTCTGCGAAAAGGGTATTATTGTATCTTCCCTCCAATTTTGCAGAGGGCAAGACACTGAAGAGGGCTAAAGTGAAATGCTACTGTGTGATGATACATACAGTAGTTTGGTGGCATGAAAGGTCTCCTGTTCATATACTGCCAGTTTGGGGCACGTAACGGTGCCCTACTCTGCTTTAAGAGCTATGACTGATGCCCACCGCCAGATTTATTGGAAATTTATTATTTCTGTCAATGTCTTGGTAATTACAAGCTGGGACTGAATGTTTGGGAGACACCACCAGGAAGCACAGGTGATGCTGAGGGACTCAGAGGCCCTACGCATCTTAGCCCTAGATGATGTCAAAACACATTCATGGGAGAAGCAGCGAAGAGACCATGAATACTTATGCCACACTTTATTATGTGGCCCTTGCCAAAAGCAGCTGTATAACTGGATGGAATGAGGCTACCCACTAGGAATGGCAGTGAAGTGTTGAGGTGGAACTGGTTGTGCCCTGCAACTTGTCCTGTGCCCTTGAAGCTATGCAGTTGTTAGGTGAAGTGGAAAATCCCACCTTACCATCAGCATAGAAAGTTCAGTTGGCTGCCATTTGGGGTTTTCTACAAGGGACAACTTGCAGTTGGGCACCATCTTGTCCCAGTCAGACAGAAAAATTGATGGGGCTGGTTCTGTTTTTTAAAATACCAAATCATTCTTTTATGGCTTTGCTGTAAGAGACTCACAAAGGCAGCCCTGGTGTGGATATTCTATTGAGCCAGTCCAAGCCAAGTGGAAGTTACATGCACATTTTAAAAGTAAACTGAATTTTTAAAAGATAAGGAATCTACAGCAGGGGTGGGCAACTCTATCTGAGGGACACATATCAAGGTCCCTTTTGCAGACCTCAAACACTCCTCTGACCATGGTTGCTGAAAACCTATGGTACATAGGTTTCCTACTATGTGGGGGAAGTGTTCACCTTAAAATAGGCACATCACAGTTATAAAGCAAAGCAACCCTTCAAAACGTCCCTCCCAATTCCACCCAGTGCAATATGTGACTATACTTAATTTATCTCCTCAGTCCCCACCAAGAGTTAAGTATGGTCAAAATTGCTACCCCAAAATTGCTACCCCTGGTTTATAGTAAACAACTCCAACTTGATGTCCTCTAGTCTTTCTCTTCAAGGTCTTCAATGAGAAACCTGTTCTTCATCTTCAGGGCTTCATAACACTGATCCTTGCAAGAATAGTTCCAGCTGGGCACAAACTGGTAGAGTTCTCTCATCTTTTCCTGGTTGGTTCCCCTTGATAAGACTTTTTGGTATTGTTCTAAATCAAGAATACGAGCTCCATATAGCATATCCATAATTCCTTCCACATTGACAGTCCGCTGGATCAGTGCTTCCCGATGGACCTCAATGAAATGTAACTCTAACCGGAAGTGAAAGAGAAAAGATTGAAATGTTTTGAGGAAGCTTATTTGCTACTGTACAAAACATTAATTATCTGCATTGGATGAAGAGGATCCTTAGATGAGCTGCTTTTTGCACTTGTGAAAGGCAGGAATATACAAACGAAGCCAGAATAGCAGCTTCCTTACTTGTAACTGTGGTTTTCCAACTGTTCATCTGTGCAAACAGCAAGTTTTTCTCCTCTATGGACTCTGTGCATCACACATATGAGTAGCATGCTTACCTGGAAGGAGGTGGGTTACATGCCTAATCATTTAAGAACAGGCCATTTAGCCAAGAACAGGCTAAATGAGGCATTCTGTGCTAATCTGAAATCGAAATAGTAATGGCATAGGAACACTGAGGGCTGCACTCAGGTTACAACCTTCCTATATGACATTGCAAAAGGAATGTTGACATATAAGGTGGCTGAGGTAGTAGCAGGTGTAGTGAAGTGGGATTTGCTGTAAGAGGAAAATTTTTCTTTTGCTAAGGGGTACCAGTGAAATGGTAGCAGTGATCCACTTAGCATAGTGCTGTGGTGAAACTATGGAGCCAGTTTGATGTAGTGCTTAAGGCATCAGGCTAGAAACTGAGGGACTGTGAGTTCTTGTCCTGCCTTAGGCACAAAGCCAGCTGGGTGACTTTGGGCCAGTCATTCTCTCTCAGCCCTAGGCAGGAAGAAATGGGAAGCCACTTCCAAAAAGCTTGCCAAGAAAACTGCAGGGACTTGTCCAGGCAATCGCAGAGTCAAAAACTGACTCAGAGGCTCACACACACACAACATGGTGAAACTGGCACACCTTTTTTCTTATTCCGTTAGCAAAGGAAGAGATCTTTGGTGCAACAGAATTGTGCAGTGTGGTCCAAGTAGAATGCCAGAGCCCTGTGAGCATCTACAGAATGCTCTAATTCAGTAGAAAAGGCTGGGTGAACAGCAACACAGTAAGTTCATATGGAAAATAGAAACTACCTTAGGAAGAAGAAAGGTGCTATCTGATCTCAAAGCAACCTTGTTGCTATGGATAGGTGTAGAGAATTTGCTCTGAAGATGCATAGTTTACCAGCTCTGTGAGCAGAAGAGACCATTATCAGGACATTGAGTTTAAAAATCAGGAGGTTTACGGCTACTATAGCTATATGTTCAAAAGATTTGCAAAATAAAATAATAAAAGATTTGTTTCTGAAAGTAAACAAAAGACCCCAAGTTGGAACAGGAAGTTTAACCAGGGGACCAAACTGAAGACACTATTAAGAAAAGTCTTAGCTCAAGGATATGAGAAAACAGGGTAATGTTCCATCTGAATGTGAGAATTTGAAATGCCAGCGAAGGAAGCACAGAGCTGAGAGAGCCTTTGGAATAAAGCTACAGCAAAAATAAATAAAATAAAATAAAATAAAATAAAATAGGGGGTGGGTGGGGAAGCAAGCTAATTCAAAGATGGAAGAAACATGGAGTAAACAATTAGCTGAGCAAGAGTGATGCATCGATTCTTTTCAGGCTTTCCTGCAGAAAGAAAGTAAGACAAAGAAATGGTAATGAATAAGACAAAGAGGATGGTAGGTACTACCTTAATTCCAACTCAGGAGATTTGCCTGCTATGGAAAATTAAGTTCCGTAAAGTCCAATGCAGAATGTGGGGAGATGCACCCTGAGATACTTTGTGATGAACTCCAGTGAGAAAGAGAACCGGCAGGAAGGAGGAATGCTTCTTAAATGCCTGACCTGCTTCAGAACAAATGACGTTGAGTATTCTCTCCTGCTGTGAAGAGATCAGCTGCAAGCAGATTCCACTGTGGAACTATGATTCAGCTTCCATTTATCTGTTGCACTTACTGAATGGCTGAGATTACCCACCTTGTTGTTCACATCCAAACATGAATGCTGATAGGTGAATGTACAAATCTCAGAATCGGATGGTGAATTCTAGGAGATAGAATGTGCCCCATTCCTGTTTCTTGAGATAAAAAAAAGATCAGGGATAGCACTGAAGGCAATCCGAAATATTCTGTTGCAAAGAACAGGATCAAAGGCCATTACGATATAGTAAATTGTAAGAAGTTCTAGTTGATTCATATGGTAAAAATGGAGAGAGAAAGGAGATGATTGTGTGTGTGCCCCACTGGTTGTTGATGCACTGATAGTGAGAAGTACAGAAGGAGGCCTTCTTAGGACTGTGTATCACTGAAGACATTGCCTCACTGCCTGGATGAGGAGTAGGCATGAATATGGAATATGTGCAGATGAAAAGAGACACTATACTAAATCTTCATGTAGAATCTGACTAATGGTGTTTTTATCTTGATCACAGCCATGAGCACTAAAAATTTCTGAGTATGAAATACCAAGACAGAGGGATAGTCCTAATACCTGCTGCAAGTCACAACAGGGCTTGAGCCTTGTCTTGAATGAAGAATGCTGTGAAACAGGGAATCCAAGGGGCCTCTCTAAATGGGAAGGATGCTGTTAAGTGCAGTTTGGACTACATGAGTTTGATGCAAAGCCAAGGTGATACAGTGAGTAGAATGGCTGCCAAATTGCAGAAGGTACTGTACTTCAATCATGCATTTCTTTAGGAGCTACGGAACCTTGAAACAAAGCGCAGAGGAGAAGACAAAGTGCAGGGAGTGACACAGAAGTCTTAGCAACACAGAGAGATCAAACTCTATTGCATGGCTTATGCATATCATAGTTGGGACCTAAGGATCAAAGATAATGGTTTCCCAAGCCTCAAGGTGGTAGGCCAAGCTCACTAGCAAAACCTCACCACAGGGTCAGAAACAATGACTCTGTCACTTTAAGGATGAAATTTGATGATTAGGATGATTAGGCCTTGATTGCTGTCCAAGTCCAGGAGAGCCAGAATGGAAAGACTCATCTCTGATGACTTGCAGGACCAAGAAACGGTTAAGGCAGCAGCTGGTATGGATACAGTAGATATCCATACAGCTGGTATGGATACAGAAAGTACTCTTTCTTGTTGTGCTGCATTCCTTAAGATACAGATATATTCTTCATATGTGGAGTTATGTACACCATTTATTTTGAATTACTATTTCATCCGTTGTAAATAGCAGCTTTTCTTTTTTATATATAAAATGTTATTAAAAGTTTTAAGTACAATAATAAAAGATAGTACAATCTAAAAAGAAGGAAAATAGAAAGAATAAAAAGTGCAAAAGAGAAAAAAGAGAGAGAAAAAAGAGAGAGAAAAAAAACCTAAGAAAGTGACTTCCCACCCTCATCAAGACAAGTATAAGCAATTTCACTATCTCGTCACCTTCTCTTAATTAACAATTAACAGATAGAAAACTCTTCATCCCATAACTCAACTATTAACTATAGGCAAATCCAATAAACGGTGTCTTTTCTAATCCAAGTGTCTGCAAAAAATCCAAATAAAGCCCTAAAATAATAACATTAGTTAGCAAATAGAAAACTCATCTTTCCATACCTCAGTTCACTCTAAGCAAATCCAATACACACTGTATGTTTTCCAGTCCAGATGCCAACAAGTCCAGAAAGAACACCCCCCAGAGTAGCAACATATCCCATTTTAACCCTGATCAAATAAGCCAACTTTATAGTCCTTTCCTTTACATAAAACAATCTTGCTCTTTAATCCATTCTGATGATGATTATCCCATGTCTCAAATTTCTTCAAAACTTTAACAAGCCTTTTTGTAAGTCCAGCAAGAAGAAATTATTCCATTTACTCTCTCGAATTGGCATTTTTATTTCCTTCTTAATTTTTAGAGCCTTATCCAATTTTTTTACATATATCCAGTGATAGATTTTTGCTTATGTTATTCTCCATAATTGCTTCAGATAAGTTTAAATCCAAATCTTTTTCTGTAACAGTTTCTTCTGGTAGAATAGCTTCTTCTGGGAACAGGATGTTCATAAAAACACACAACATATTTGACACTATTGATTCAAAGACCCACTCCACAATATCTTTACATGCAATTATAAGTTGCTTATCTTGCTAGGTCTCCAATGTCGAAAATAAATTTTCTTTCTCACGAAAATACATTTATTCTTTAAAATTTATTTAAGGGTCTTAATATTCCAAATCAAATATTCCAACATTTTCTGAGCCCTTAATCCATTTAAAACTTTCTATAGCCAAAACCTTGCAGTCTCCTCATAAGGAGCAATCATATGGAGCCCTGCTTGGGCAATTTTGTGTCCTCTCTTTGTCCAGAGAGGGTCAAAGGAGCCAATGTACTTGTCGGCTCTTTGTTCTTAGCCACAATTATCAGCTCCGCTTTGTGCTTCTGGAGATAAATAGTAGCTTTTCATGGGTAGATTTGACCAGATTTGAAATCATGGTGCAGGAGGATGGAAGTTAGCCTTACCATGCTGTGATCCTAATAAACCTATTATCTGATATTGAGTGTGTATATCTAATGTAGCCTTCTAAGCCTAGTGCCCATCTGCCCAGATATAGTATGTCAGGCTATAGCAGCCAAGCTCCTTAAGGATGATGGGCAAGATGATACAACAGTGGAGGATCCATGGTTTGCATAGTTTGGCAGATTTGTACACAGTGGGAAGACACTAATCACAGTACCTTTTTCTTGATGTTGTGTGCCAGAAGCACGAGATGCCTGCTGAGTCCTTTGTTTTTTGGCTGTGGTTTCTGTTAGATTCTGCAAATCCTCTAAAACAAAAGGAAAGAAAAATGAAAACATGAATCAACACTTTTCTGTTTAATACGGTATTTTCTCCTTTTAGGGGAAGGCAATGTATAAGTCAAAACAGTAAGTCCCACAGATGGTTGTCACAACCAATTTAGTACCATGGGTTTCACTGAGTGTACTCTATATGTGACACAGACATAGATTACATATTATTTCCCAGGAACAAATGAGTATCTGGTTATTAAGAGGTATAAAAAAAATACAACAATGCATAATCCTGAATATACCCAATAAAAGTTACATGAACCTTGCTATGAAGTTGCTCTCCCCTCTTTAAAAGGATACATTCTACATTCTAAGGCAGGGGTCCCCAAACTCTTCAGTTCATCAACCCCTTCATGAAGTTTCAGATTGTTCATCGACCCCCAAACATTTATTATATGAAAATAATACAATAAAAACTATTTTAACTAAAAGTACTATGAATAATAATAATAATAGATAACTCTTAGGTCACTCTCACTGGCAGCTGATCATCCAACCCTGCGTAACACTGTCTCACCTCTAGCCACCTCACCTTTAGGACTAGGGATTGGTGTGGAGCTGTATAGAGACCCCAAAAGATTAATTAACCCCAATTGACTTTCCATCATTTATCGACCACCTATTGACACCTAGACATTTACTGACTCCCTTTTGACCCCTAGACATTTATCAACCCCTTGGATAGTCCCATTAACTCTTGGGAGTTGATACTGACTACTTTGTTCTAAGGTATGAATATATCTCCATGAGTTCTACATTTCTACTGAATGCTATGAATTTCCTGGTCAGGCAAAGCTTTAGTATACCATGGTTTGCTTGTTTGACCAATTAAGGTCAAGATGGTTTTAGTCTTACTTTGTTTTTGTGGTTGTGTGCACTTTGACTTGGGTGGCAATAAATGTGCATCTCATATTATATAATCTGTACAGGTAGTCCTCGCTTAACAACCATGCGTTTAGTGACCAAAAAGTTACAACAGTGCTAAAAAAGTGACTTACGACCAGTGCCCAAAGTTACGACCGTCCCATCACCCCTGTGGTCATGTGATCGTGATCCGGGCGCTTGGCAACCAGCTTGCACTTATGATGGTTGCAGTGTCCAGGGGTCACGTGATTGCTAATTGTGATATTCCCAGCCAGGTTCTGGCAAGCAAAATCAATGGGGAACCGCATGATTCACTTAATGACCATGGTGATTTGCTTAATGACTACAGTTGTTCACTTAACAACCGCTGCAAAAAAGGTTGTAAAATAGGGTCTGATTCACTTAACAACTCCCCCACTTAACAATAAATTTTCCAGTTGTTATATGAGGACTACCTATAACTGCTAAGTGGACTTATGAGGAAGAAATGGTGGACTGAAGATGGCTCTGCTAAAAGCAGAGCTGATGACCACAGCGGAATGAAGAGCCGGTGAGTAGACCAGCTCTTTGTAAATCCTCTCTGGATAAGGAGAGGACTTGAGATCACCCTCAAGTGCTCCATACAGTTGCTCCTCATGAGGAGACTTCAAGACAGTGGTCTCCATCAGGTTTAAAGCTCTGGGAGATGAGGGAATAGCCATCTTGCTCAAACCACAGTCGGCGCCTTTGAGGACAGTGGGTTCACCTTTTCTAATGGCTTTTGGAAATTGCTTGCTAACTGCTTTTTAGTATTAGGAACCTTTGGATCGACAAGTCTGAAAACACTGGGTGAGTTTCCTTCAATCCTTAGCAAAATAAGTTTTAAATACTTATTTAAAGTTTAAGGACTTAAAACATTTTTTTTGGAATAAACAACAAAAGGGTGATTAGAACTTTGATTTTGGAAAGTTACAAGTGGACTAAGGGTCCAGATAGATTTGAAATAAGATTTTGGAATTAATTATAAGAATCCTTTCCATGGGAAAATTCTCTTAAAAAAACATGATTAGGATGAGACTTTAAATGTTGGACATTAGTGGGAACCAGAAGGACCTAAGGATTACAATTAAAGGAGACGAACATTCAATTTGATTTACTAGTACGGAATGAAGCAAAATAGTTTAACATTGGACATATTGAAGGATGTTTTTGAACAATGGATCCAGAAATTAATTTTAAGAGTGTCTGCCTCTATTGATAGACTGTGTTTAAAAGATGTTATGAAACAGAAACAAGTTTTACCTGACAAGATTGAGATTGATCTGAAAGTGAATTTAAACATGACAGGCTACAAGAATGATATGGAAAACGATGCTACTCTGGACATACAAAAGAAACCGGCTGATATCTTAATAATTAAAAGGGATATACAAGCCAAGAGAATGACCTGGATAATTTTCCTATATTGGATTTACAAAAGAAGCTTGTTAAAGCTTTGAAGAATTTTGTGAGAAGAGGCAAAGAAAAAATGAAAAGAAAATCAAGTTCTAGGACATTTTTTGGACGGACTAAAAATCAGGTTTGGTAAAAATAAAAGGAAGGAATATAAAGTTGGTTTATTTGTTCAAGGTTAAAATAGATATGTTGTTATCTCTGGTAACCCTTAATGGACTTTTGCTGATCAGGACTGAAACAATGAGGCTTTAAGGATTTGCTTATAGATAAGAAATGGAATATGGGAAGATGAGATCATTTGCTGCATTTTAAGAGAAGGTGATAAGTTATTAAAATTGTTTATATTTGTTGTGATGAAGGGAGAAGTCATTTCTTATATATATTTCTTTTCTTTTTCTTTACTATATTCTTATTTTTTCCTTCTTTTCTATTTTTCTTTCTATTTCTTTTCTTTCTATTTCTTTTTTCTTTTTCTTTTTTCTTTTAGTTTGTATTAGTTTTTATTTTTGTAAGTGTAATTTTTAAATAAAATTACTATTAAGAAAAGTAACTGCTAAGCAATAAATTACAATAAATTCCCTAATCAACTGTAGCAAAGAATAGCCACATGAAGATGATCAGGTATTTTCAGTTTCCTTAAAAATTCTAGAGGTAGTCCTCGCTTAATGACCACTCATTCAGCAACCGTTCAAAGTTATGACAGCGCTGAACAAGGGGAATTTATGACTGGTCTTCGAAGTTCTGTCCGTTGCAGCAACCCCGTGGTCACCTGATTGTGATTTGGACACTCGGTAATCAGCCCGCATTTCCAAATGTTGTAGCATCCCATGTTCATGTGATGGTGATTTGCAACCTTCCCTGCTGGCTTCCCACAAGCAAAGTCAGTTGGGAAGCCAGCAGGAAGTTGGAAGTCGTGGTCATATGAAGTCCTCGCTTAATGACCCGTGGTAATTCACTTAACAATGGCAACCAGGGACTGCTGGAACTGCCGGCACTAAGTGGACGGTCACACATTGCATTTTTAGTGAGGACTGCCTATACAGTCTAAGTATCTTTGGTTCATATTTATTACCTTACCTTAACCTTAACTTAAACAAAAGACACGTGAAAGCATGTGAAAGTCAGATGGCTAAATGTTCATCAATACCGATGAAGTAATTTTGAGAATTTTCTCCCATGATAGATTTATTTAATAGAAGTTTTTCAACCCCAATAATTTAGCTAAAACGTTTTCATATGTTAGTCAATAACAAATAAGAACTTCCTGATCTGTGTTCCAATTTCAGGTTAGCACTAAATAGAAATGAATTTGTTCCTCCAGCTTTGCAGTGATTTGCTTAGATAAAATTCCAACTTTGTTAAACGGCCATGTGTGATGTAAGATGGCAGCATGCACATTCCTATAATCAGGCTGTTTGATGTAGCATGTCATGAACATCTCCAAGAACTTTATAGGTTATACAGTTCACAGTTTGATATGGCATGGGGAAAAATCCAGATATCCAGCCACCAAATCTTTGGCCAGTATTATTCCAACCAGCATGCTACAACAATTGAGGGAAAGGCTATGAAATTCCAGACCACCACAATGCAAACCAGTAACCTGGACCAACCACTAGATCTGTCTTTCCAATTCAACATAACAAAACCTAGGTATATATCTTGATGAAAAAAATATTCCTTTTAATAAAGAATAAATAGTTGATAAAATGCTTTTTAAAATTCTTATTATTTATTGCATATCCATAAACATACACTATTAGTAGTATGTACCTTGTTCCAACCAAGCATCCCAAACACGGTTGTCTTTATTTTTTAAACTAAGATGCATTCTCCTGCAATTTTTTATGTAGATTTCCAAAAACGATTGTAGCTGTTCTGGCCTCTTATAGGAAAACTCCAGTTCCTGGAAAAAGGTGAGTAGGTACAAGATCATGTTAGAAAAAGGATACTTCCAGCTATTAGACCAGAAATGAAAAACATTATGAACTCTAGGGGATATAATCTTGATTCAGTGAAGAGATTTATAAAAAGCAGTATATTTGTCTTTGCTTTGAAAAACAATTGACCAAATTACACATCCAGAAAGATTTGATTCTGCAACATACACAACTGAATGAACACACATACACACACAAACAAAAACACATATATGCGCTACAGTTTTAGTTACACCCTTTCCTTCTTAATCTGGACTCTCCCTTATTTTTCTCCATCTTGCTAGTAATTATAAAAATTATGTGAGAGCAATCCATAGAGTATCCTTTTCAGGATAGACGTTCAGTATTGGGTAAGGTTTTGGTTATCATTGTCAATGTGCTATTTCTGGGTTCTTCCTGATGACCCGGTTAATATGCATTCCTCCAATCCTTAAACTGGAAGAAACATATACCAGCATCATTTGTGCTCCCTGGCAGCTCAGTTCTAATCTGTCTCAGTAAGGAGATTTCAGGTGGCCCTATCCTTAGAGCATTATTGTGGGACAGTTTAAAAGCAGGAAATGGTGGATTTTCCCATCCACCCAGCACCACCACCTGACAGGAAAAAATGCCACCAGCTGCTCTTCTTAAAAGCACGGGCAAGTATGAGTGAGTGCCTGGGACAGAGGCCTTAGTCACCTTCAAGTTGCCAAATGACAGGGTGGTGGTGCAGAGATGCTCCATAACGATATCCTATCACTTCAGCTGTTTCTGAACACAGGTCTACTAGTCTTTTGATATACTGGTAGTATGGATAAAAGCTATCCAAACTGTTCTGTCTCATTGCATCAAGCAACTCTTGCAAGTGCATTTTTGTGACTTCCAGTACACTAAGTATCCACCTCATTGCTGTCAGCCTTTTTCTCCTTCTGTCCCTCTTGCCAAACCTTATCATCTTTTCCATAGATGTATCAGTCCTCCTGATGCACCCAAATTATATTTTTTGTTTCATGGTCCTTGCTTCCAGTGAACATTCTGGCTTGACTCCTTTCAGTATTTAACAGTTGGCTGACCAACTGCACTCAGCGTGTGGTCCTTAATGGAACTACATCTACATGGAGGGAAGTATGCAGTGGGGTACCTCAAGGTTCTGTCTTGGGCCCAGTGCTCTTCAACATCTTCACAAATGACTTAGATGAGGGGGTTGAAAGGGTCCTCATCAGATTTGCAGATGACACAAAGCTTGCAGGGGGTGGGGATTGCTAACACTTCAGAAGATAGATTCAAGATTCAGAAGGATCTTGACAGACTTAAGCACTGGGCCTGATCCAACAAGATACAGTTCAGTGGAGAGAAAAGTAAGGTCCCGCACTTAGGCTGGAAAAACCAGATGCGCAGGTACAGGATAGGCAATACCTGACTCAGCAGTAGTGGCTATGAGAGGGATCTAGGTGTCCTGGTGGACTACTGCTTAAGGATGAATCAGCAGTGTGCTGCAGCTGCCAAAAAAGCCAATGCAATCCTGGGCTGCATCAACAGATGGATAATATCAAGATTAAGGGAAGTGATAGTACCACACTACACCGCACTGGTGAGGCCACATTTGGAATACTGCATTCACTTCTGGTCACCACAATACAGTAAAGATGCTGAGGCCCTAGAAAGAGTGTTCCTCTTCTCTTTGCTGAAGATGATAAGGGGTCTGGAGGCTAAATCCTATGAAGAATGGCTAAAGGAACTAGGTATGTTTAGCTTAATGAAGAGAAGACTGAGGGGAGTCATGATAGCAGTCTTCTAGTACTTGAAGGGCTGTCACAGGGAAGAGGGTGTCGATTTATTCTCCATAGCACCTGAGGGTAGGATGAAAAGCAATGGGTGGAAGCTTGTCAGAGGGAGATCCAACCTGGAAATAAGGAGGAATTTCCTGACAGTGAGAACTATTAAGAAGTGGAATAGCTTGCCTCCCAGAGTTGTGGGTGCTCCATCGGTGGAGGTTTTCAAGAAAAGTCTGAACAACCATTTGTCCAAAATGGTGTGAGGATTCCTGCCTTGGGCAGGGGGATGGTCTAGAAGACCTCCAAGGTCCCTTCCAACCCTATGTTTCTATGATTCTATGAACAGTTGGTTCTCTTGGCTGTTCAAGGAATGTGAAGCAAATGTCTCCAGCATCATAGCTCAAAGGAGTTAATTTTCTTCCTTTCACTCTTGCACAAAGTCCATCTCTTCTGTCTATACGTATATCATTATAGGGAATACACTGAGTTGACCCTTCTATGCTGGTCCTTGACCGTAATAAAGATTTGATTTGATTATGCTATTGGCATGAGGTTGGAATGTTCTTGTGATTTCTCTGATTCTGTTACACTCATAGAAAGAAGCTCAACAAGAAAGAATACTGGTAGACTTATGTCCAGAAATAGCCAGGCTGTCAAGGTTGGAAGGCATGGAGGAAGGATGTGTGGCGAAGCATGAAGAAACTGACATAACATATCCCGCTTTCTTCCAAGCCTGTCCTCCACCTCAGCAACTAGTCAGCCAAGCCAAGCTATCTTTGGAAACACGTATACTGGTCTTCTGTCACTTGGGCTAGAAGGGGAAGCTGGCAGAACCCTTGTAAACTTCACTCCAGCTCCCAAATGTCCTAAACTGGTAAGCCGCCAGCAAGAGGTTGTGACTGGTAGCACCAGGTATATCCCATGAAGGATGCAAAATGATGTCGGAGTAGAAAAAATGACATCACATACTGAAATAATAAAACAATAGCAAGCACAGCCATGTGCTCTAAAAAAAAGTTAGAGGGGCATCTTTGTGCTATGGTTAATGAGACAGGACAATAAGCCCTATATCTCCACATTTGCTAATTTCCACAGTGTCAGATTTAGGTACAAGTTAAGTGGGCCATGGTTTTGAGCTTCATGTTATGAATACATAGGGGATAACTAACATTTATTACAGTTGAAACTGTGGGTTTAAATAACCTTTCTGATCAAACCAACTGCCAAAAATCTGAATTCCAACATCCCCCCTTTCCTCCAAGAACTGAAGGTTGCTTCAAAGGGAACCTCCCTTCATCTTATCCTGGAACAGCAACCCTTTGAGATAGGTTGGGCTGAGAAAGTGTAACTGGCTCTAAGTCATCCACTTCCTTTCCAGGGCTAAGGATAGATTTAAACTTGGTTCTCCCTGCTCCTAGTCCAATACCTTCATCACTACACCCCAATTAGAGCATCAGCATGCTTTAATTCAACCCTGAATTTCCATTAGAGCTTAGAGGAGAAGAGCATAGACATTGAGCTCTTAAGGAAGGACATAGAGCGAGGAATGGGCAGTTTTTATATGTTTGTATATTGCTTTTTAACTTGTTTTTATTGGATTGTTTTTACCTGTTGTCAGCTGCCCAGAGTCACTTAGATGAGATGGGCAGCCATACAAATCAAATCAAATCAAATCAAATCAAAAATAATCCTGCAGCAGTTTCCCCCATTTCCTGCAGTACCCTTTGGAATCTGTGTTATTTCTAATTATACTAATATCCCTCCTTTCCTCTAAAAGTAGCATACATGGAGGTCTTCCCTCATTTTATTCTCACACAGTGCCCTGTAAGGGACAAGGACAAGGTGAGATAATAAGTAGATCCCAGGATCAGATGGGAATTAAAATTTAGATATCCTCAATCTCAATCCAAGATTTTAATCACAATTACTACACATTGGCTGTCAATAACTGAACCCTTACACAATGTGTTAATATAAAATCAGATTCATGATCATCACAGAGCAAGGCATGTCTTCTTGATGTTGCTATATTAAACTGTCACATTGGGGTGGGGGGGACCCAACACTGCAAGTCTTACAACAGCCATAAAGCCTGCACACTTTCCCTTTCTATAAACTGGCAGCAGTTTTGAGATACAAACACTAAGGAGGGTCTCAGCTTCAGCAGTGGCTTTATAACAAGATTATGTCTCACTGACATCTTGAAACTGTGTGTTAGTGCAGGTATGCACCCCCTGATATTACTTGATCCATGCATGGAACATTTTGCCCATGTTTAAAAGAGGGAGAAAAAAATATGCTATCTAATAATGGGTTATCCAATCAGTCTACTCATCATCTCTATACCACTTCTCTGTAGGGTCAGGAAGGTTAGGACTGAAACGTTTCTACAAAACTAAAATTACACATCTTCTGACCTTGGGATTCACTGTGAGGTTTATTGAGCTGGATATATGATAGTGAGAGCCAAAGTACAGTGGTTTATTTGTCTGAGGGTGTTTCCGTACAAGTATTGAATTGTATTTCTCCTCTTCTTCTTTGATGGCCTATGCAAAGGGAAAAATCTATAGTTTAGAATCCGTAGTTTTTTTCTCGCTCTACAAAACAAAAGTGACTAAGTTAAAACACTATTCCCTTCCCTGAATTGTCAGAAAACAATGCTGGTATAAAATATGCTGCCCCCACTGCTAATCCTAATCTTGCCTTAGTTGCATTTGCTGAGTAGTGATGATCTGCTGATTTGTGAGTGTGCCAGCTGTTATATGGAAGATGATTTCCTTCTTTTTTGGCTTTGGTGCCACACCCTTTCAGCACGTCACCAGCCACCAAGGAAAACATTCACCCATCAGGGCCTAGTAGCAGGAACGGGAGGCTGTAGCTTCAGGATTCTGCTTGGTCTTCCAGTAAGATGGTTTGTGTGCTCTTCTTCCATGTCCCATTTGAACATCTCTCAAGTTAAAATTATGAGTAATAAGAAGTTCATGGGAAGACCCCAAAGGAGGAATAACCCCTCAGAAGAAGAAAACAGAGTCTGCCATGATTCTGCAGCTGGTTAGGTTCTGCAGGGTGGAGGAACTAAAATGAACTGCTAGACAACCACTTCTCTTACTTGAGGTGTGGGGACAGAATGATTGAAACTAACAAATCAACAACAACAAAACCAGTTCAACACCCCTCATTTTCTGGATACATACTGCAAAGAGGAAAAGAGAGGCTGCTGCATCTGAACACATAGATCCCCACTGCTGTCATTTCAGAATGCTGTAGTACAGAATTGCACAAATATATTTCCTTCCCCAAATAAAATAATAGAGGCCTGGTTAATTCAGACCTTTTTTTTTCTTTTTTCTTTAAGGAGGAATCTCTTTTCTTCCTTAGCTGAAATAGTGAAATCTCGTCTCTTCTCTTCCCTTGTTGGAAATCCGGAGAGACGGTAGCTTAAAAAATAGCAAAGGTGACAGGTAGGATAAGAACTCAGGGAACATAATGCCAATTGGTAGGTAAATGCTGAGAGAGAAATGTCTGTAGCAGAAACTGGTTAGTGTTGTCCCCACTCCCAACAAATCTGGTCATATCATTTGAACTCACATCTAAATTAATAGATAACTAAGGATATTAAGAGTTTTAAATCTTGAAGTTGTGGGATAATGTTGGTTGAAGGGGAAAAATTCTGCTTTTATTCTGGTGCATTTAATAATGACTTAAGGCTGTTTCACTCATGATGTGGGAGAAGATGAGGATGACGTGGAACAAAGAGGAAGATTGGGCTTGACAGGGCATGCTGCTGCCATGGTAAATGGCAAGTGGGAATGGGGCCCTTGCCCATAAAATTTTGGGCCTGAATGAAAAGGGGAAGGAAATTTGTTTTAGTGGATTTTAGCTTTATTTATTCCAGGGCTGGATAATTATGTTCTCAGATTCCTGAACAGGACCTCTTTTATTCAGCTGGCAAACTTTGGATGAAGGGATTTGATCTCAACCATGCATGGGAATAAATAAGGAGGACTACGAAAAGGAGACAGAAAAGGCTCCTTTTAAATTCAGTAACATAGCTGGACTGGAGCCTGTTTTAGTATTACACCCCTGTGCTGAAATCCACACTTACGGTTAAGTGAGCAGCCAGCCCCGGTCCTTTCCTATTCCCCTAGAAATATAGGAGATGTCTCCATGAGTGGAACTGTCTGCAGCAAGAAGCCTAGCGCTGTGTGACTGATAGTGGAAGGTCCACTTCACGCGTACACGAGCTGGTGTCAGTGGAGGCTCTCTGTGGCAAGCAATCAGGCTATAAGCATGGAGACTCTTCAGGGATGTCACTGAACACAGCTGTGTTGTCACAGAAGGTGTGGCTGCTCAGTGCTCCTCAAATGATGCTTTTACATACAAAGGTAGTGCATGAATGAGGCTTCACATAGTGCTTTATCAGAAGGGTTACTCTGCAAGTAACATCTTGCGGATCTTCTTCAGAAGAGCCAGAAAGTATATTACAGTAAATTGCTGTAGCAAAAATTAATTCCTTCCTCAAAGTAACTCAGTTTTATGTCCCTCTTGAAAGCCTGTTGGTTTCTTCTTTCTCTCTGAAAGCTGTTACCATTTGGAAGGAGAATGTTCATTGCCCCGGATGCAATTTTTTTTTATTTTATTTTTTTAATTTTCTGCATTTATATCCCATTTTTCTCTGGGAGCTTAAGGTATTATACCAGGGATATCTCCTCTTTTTTTCTTCACAACCATCCTTCGAGTTAAGTTGTTTTTTGTGCTTAGCCAGGTGCCACATGAATTGACAAGTAGCTAATGGTGGCAGGGATAAATAGCGACATCAGGCAACAGGCTTGCAAATAAGCAGCTTTTGCAGCAACTGTATGTACTTTATTCCCCTGGATCCCAAACATGGCACTAGAAGCTCTAATGCCTAGTCACACCTTTCTTGCTACCCACCATATTTCCTGTACCACTAGATGTTTTTATTCCTTCAGTTAGTAAATGAGACATGTGCATGTTGCAAAGTACCAGCCTTCAGCATGATCTGTACTTTCAATAACACCTCTGAACCCCACCTAGATCCCTGAAGCATCATTAGAAAATAAGGGTGGCTGGCTGCCACCCAGAGTTTTGTTTGAAAAACCTGGTGGGGTAGAGCAACAGCCAACTGGTCTTCTTGTAAATGGGTGTGATTAATGGTGCCACTCACTGCCATGGCAGATGTGTAATAGCACTACAACATACTTGTAAATTCCAAATGTCCACCAACTCAGAAAGATGGGGACTCTGCTTTATATTCTTCATCTTTAGTTTAGTAACTATATTTTTAAAATGAATTTGATGTGTGAACATGACATCGTTATGTTTGGAAACTGTACTAGATGGGTCCATTTAAAAGAGAACAAAACGTTTTCTCTCTCACAAATGTTTTCACGAACATTATAACGAAGTTTGTAAATCAGCCCTGAGTCACTTCTGAGTTGCTATACTGAATCATAATTCATTTCAGTTCCCAAAACTGATTTTCAGAAGAGTTGCAGCACTGATGAACAAAGTGTTTGGGGGACCTTGATCTTTCCGAATGCCCCAAATCTTACCCACCCTCAGGAGTTTTGTGAGTCAGGAAGAAACTTATATGAACTCTCCAAAGGGATCTATATGCGAATGCCGGCATATAGTAAAACCCTCAAGTCCTCATTTCTATTCCTATTGTCTTCCCTCTGTTCCTCGGCAATGAATTACCCTTCCTAGTCTTTCCTCATCAACTCTTGTAAATTCTCACTTACCTGTATCAAAGACCCATCATTGGGAATGAGATAGAGATGGAGAGTTGTCGTCTTCTTGCATATCTTATAAAGCTGCACCACAGAATGGACGGGGAAAAACTTATTGTAGATAGGGTTAATCAGCACACCCAGCAAAGAGAAACTGGGATTCTTCAACACTGCATGAAATGGACTGATATGAGATGGCTTCTCCAGCATTATTCCCGCATCAACAATATGGCCTATTTTCATCCGAGAGGTATCAGCACTGCCACCTAAAATTTATAGAATAATCACTTACTACTACTTAAAAAAGCAAGTCATTATCAGAAGTACTGTATATACCCACAAAGCAAGATTACATTGTGTCTATTCTGATATTTAAGAAAGAAATGGTGAAGAAGTGAGATTAGGATGAACTACGGGCAGACTGTTTTCTTCTGCAAGCAAGGTCATGGTATGACAGGTTCAATGAAAACTGGAGACAACAGAAGATGCAAATTGCTCACTCTCTTTCTTAATTAACTACCTCAGTCCTTCACTATTTTCTGATTTCCTAACTTAGTTTATTATTTTTAACTCCAAAAGACAGATTCTTAAGTTAGGGAACTGTTCTGTCATGATGCATAAAAGGATATTTGGTGGTATCAAGTCACTGACTAAAGGAAATTACAGCATAGATGGACCTGCCTTAGTACCCCAGAGAAGAGTGGGAAGCTGGTAGCTTTCTGGCCGCCTCTAGCTAATCTGTTCAGATCCCACAGGAAGATAAATCAGGTGCAAGGGAATGCAGAGCAGAGGAAGCGGTGGTTCAAGCTGCTATTACTCTCAGACCTTGTCATTATTCCTCCTGAATTGCTCCGGATGGGTTCTAAGCTGTTTCCTATTCAAATAATTTACAAAGAAAGACATTCAGGCATAAGAAAGTTTCATTCTGTTCAAATCATTCTCTAGACATAGGAGATGGATGAAGAAGTGACCGAAGAAAGTAGCAAAGAGAGAAACGCATAAAGGAAATGAATGGCTGGAATTTGTTTAGAACAAAAAGCTACAAAGAAGAACTATTTGACTGAAAGAAAGACTGGATAGAAAACAATCAGAGAAGAGAAATGCGTATGACCATCAACTACAGAACCAAGGAACTAATCCATTCAAAAGAAAGGATTGAAGGAAAGTGTCTACTTCTCCACCAGTTCAAAGTAGCCTTACCTTGAAGGCATATAAAATGAGGGAGGTGAACAGCTGCAACTTCAGCTGGATCGGCATGGATGTCGAACACTGGACCGGCCACTATCCAGTCCGGCTCCACAAATTCAGAAAGGTGTTGGCTCCAGGAGCTGTAAGTGTATTCAACGGTCACAGCTGCTCTCACCTCAAATTTGAGATCAGTGACAGAGCACAGAAAAGTGCCTGCCTCAGGGATGTGGATTCTTTGTATGACAAAGACAAAGGAGGGAAAATGCAATCAGTTTCTAGGTGAAATATGCATTCACAGACAGAATTGATGATGTGTGTGTGTGTGTGTGTTTTAAAGATGCTTTCTCAAAACCGCAGCAACACAGTTTTCCCAGACAAAGTCTGGAGCTCAACATCTGAGCAGTGGAAGACTGCAGAGCTCCTTTAAGGCATTAACAAGAATCTCAAAATCTAAAGAGAAATTAATAGGGAATTTCAGGCAGAAACTTTCCATATTAATTAAGGAAGCAAAATAAACATTACTTCTATATGCTAGAGATCTCCTATAGATTCCATTATGGTTTCCACTTTCATAGATCAGAAAATGAACATTTTGCCAAACCCCTACTTCCTGTGCTATAATATTTTGTTCCAGAGGAACCCCAAACCTGCAGACCAATGGTTTTACAGGGAATGGGAGGCTTAAATACATAAGATCAAAGCAAATTGTGTGTTCTAACATGTGAGTAGAACACTTCTACTAAGGCAAAGGTTTATAAGTGTTTTGGGGGCTGAAAAACACTTGAATGACAGAACAGAAGCAATAGTCTAAAAGGTGGCTAGGACTAAGAGAAGTGGCAGAGCCAGGGCAGAGGCTAACTCTAGTTTATTTTTTAAACAAAGATAATTAAATAGAAGTAATATGATAACTGTTCATTTTTTAATTTTCCTCTTATGTCACATTAAATGTCACAGTTCGTTAGCAGCTGTTGTGAGGGCTGCACCCAAGGCTGGGATGGGGGGTGGAGGGCGCTACATATAATTTGAGGGCTGTTGTTTATATTCCTCAGTGATAAGGCAAAAACATATCAGGATGCAACTGACAGGATTTATGGGACATAACTAATTAGGACATGATCATAATGATAATCATACATAACTGTTACAAATTAATCTTTCACTGCATTCCTTAGTTCATTCGCTAAAACTAAATTAAGAGGAATTTGGGACAAATAAAAGAAAATGCTTTAAACAACACATTGTTAAATTGTAAAATTTACTGCCATCAAATGGGGTGACAGCTGCCAATGGGGAATGGACATATTCATGGAGAATCAGGCTATCAGTAGCTAATGACGTCAATGGTTGTTGCTACCTTCAGAAACGTAGGCAGCATGACTTGAATTCCAGCTGCTATGAAGCAATCAGGGAAGAAGAATATCGCCTCTCGCTATTTGTGAGAAAAAGCATCTGGTTAGCCACTTTGTGACACTGAATGCTGGGCTAAGTAGGTCATTGGCTGAATCCAGCAGGGCGCTTCTATTCTTATGCTTAATTTCATTGTAAAACATACTGTTAATCATTCTCAAGCAATATGCTGCATACAGGGATTTTAAAAATGACATCATAAAAGATGGCTGCTGAAACAGAGTTACATTTTCAAGCTGACAAATATTGCTCGTATACCAAGAACAATAATATGGATATTATCTAAAACAAAAGTAATTGGGAGAAGGTGGGATGGGAATCCAGGCTCGCTGTAATATGGTTCAGAGGTCAAGAGAAAGGGAAAGTTGATCTGTAATGATTATTCCAAATCCTTACCTGTATGTCTTCAGAGTCCTGTTAGCATCTAGAACAAGAGTTGGTTGTATTTCTGAACAATCCTAGAAAACAATATTGTGTTAAAAATGGGTCCATCACAGCATGGTAAACAGTGAGGAGGATAAAAGTGAGTGGTAAAATAAGAAAGATCTGTGGAAGGAAGAGTGGGAATGAAGACATATCATTTGGATGTTCTGGACCATAGCTCTAAAAGCTGAAGACTATCACCCTAAAAAACTGGCTCTTAATTTGTTGGCTTTACAAAGAAAAAAAAGAAAGGGATCTGGGTATAGTTGCTTCCTAGTTTATAAATTCTTCTCAGGATAGGAATGGATGCTTCTTCTCTGAGATGTAAACATCAATCACCCCAGTATTTTGAAATGAAAACCTATTTCCCCAGCCCATTGTTAGTTTAGCCTCCTTTCTGAGATAAAATCCTATGTGGCATGGAACACATTTAGACCCTTTCTCTTGAGGTTCACATTTAACAAAGCTCTTCCATTTCACTTTTTGAGAGATTTCACTGGAAGGGTCAGAAGAGCTATGCAGCATTCTTAATCCAGGTGGCCATGGTGGGATTAATAATTCTTTGGTCACCACCACATCAGGATAATACTATACTGTATATTGTCAAGCATTTGTCAATTCCTTTGCTTTCTTGCTCCAGGCTCTACTTCCTGTATGTGGAAGTGAAGGTTCGTACCTTTTCTCTTACACACAAGCATTTCTCCTTTGCAAAAGGGTAAGGGGTCAGGCCCTGTATGCTGCTTCTCTTTCTTTCTGCACAAAGAAAAGTAAACTAGAATTATCTTTTCCTACTTGATAAATCATTTCCTATCCCCAAGAAAACCGGAAGTTCACATTTAGACCCCATCTCCTGCCTCCCAGCTATTTTTTCACAGCCCAGGGGTAAAACTCTAAAAGCATACAACGTGAGTACAAACCAGGGGAAGGATGCTGAAACAATAAAGCACATGGGAACGTGGTGCAAATCCAGTAGGGCAGCTGGCAGAGTTCGGTATGGATACAAGTAAACATTGTAAAAGAGTAGAGAAGTGATTATGTCTACTGGTTCTGATGGCAGATCTTAGAGCTATTCTAGCGCAGACTTTGCTCCTCTCTGTGGAGTGGATAACATTTTGCATGACACCTAAACATGTTGGCATTTCTGTTCCTAACAGATTTTGCCCTAAGTTTCTAAGGAAAGTAGATGTACCTCAAGTTACTTTTTCTGCGCTTCTTGTGCAAGTGAACAAACAATTCACACATAGCAGAGAGTGGAAATTCAATAGCATTACTGTACCCATAAGTTCTTTGATCAGGTCCCTATTTGTTTCCTTCAAAGCTTCATAGAGATGGTCCTTCCAGTCTCCGTTCCAGCCAGGCACCATCTTGTAAAGGGTCTCCATTTGTTCCTTGTCTGTCTCTTTCCGAATAATATTATCAAGTTGGTGAGTGCAGATTGTAAAGTGAAGCAGTGAAGTTGCAACATCTTTTGCCCCAATGACTCTTTGGATCAACTCTTCCTTGTATCTCTCAACAAAATGGCCCTCTAAGAAAAGAGAAATGTGAGGAATGTGTTCACAGAATAATAATGTTCTATCAAAACCAGAGACTTTGAGATGAAGGTTCAGCTCTGGTAACGGAGCAAAAGAAGCCCCCTCAGATGACCAAATTATGACCTACAGTAGCTGGGGGCTTGCATTCGTCAGAATGTTGATATATGTCCGTAACAACCTCTTCAGAAATATCACGGTTTTGTTTTGAAGGGGCAATCTGCTGCACCCATTCAACTGGGTTCTTGACTCCTCCCACCTCCCAGTTCCTAGCGCTGTGCTGCAATTCCATAAAAGTAATTAAAATGTTCAGTTGTGACTGCATAGGGTTAGGAATTTGGAAGGCAATGGAGATTTGTCACTGTGGTGAGGACAGAAAGAATAGAACAATTTATTCTTTTTTTATTTTTCTGCAATGGTGGAAAGAATATGCATTGGTCATGTACCTATGGCAGAGGGACAAGGTACTTGTTACTGGCTGACAAGTGAGCACTGATTGGCTAACAGTTTTTGGCAAGCTCTTGACTTCAAACTTATAAATAAGTAGCCAAATCACAATCTTAATCTCTGATGAGTTTTAAGCTGGATTGAAGAGTTGGGAGATGGAAAGGCTGCTTGTATGGGACAACCTATGATTTTATGTAGAACACAGCAAGCATAATTATGGGAAAACATTTCAAGGCTAGTATTTCAGACACTTATACCACTTCCCCACCTTACCCTGCAGAACTCTTTTTACATTTTTTCCCCTTCTTTCCTTCTTTCTGCTTTTCAGGTGAACAACATTGGCGAGACATTTAAAATTGACTTCTTTTATTGCTTTGCAACAGGGACAACACTTTCTTTTTTGGCAGGGTTTTGTTTGAAACAAAAAAGCAGACATGGGGAAAAAAGGGTAGAAAAAAAGATAGATGATAAGATAGTGGAAATAGGGAAGAGAGCAGGGGGGAAAAGTGAAAGTGGTACATACATCGGAGAGAAGGGAATGGTAGCCCCAACATTTAATAAAAAGCAACATTTAGTTTCACTGAGAATATTTAATCTAAATAACACCTGTCCACTATATCTATTGCTTACAGGAATTGCAGAGCACAACTCTTATTTTTTCACAAAATAATAAGGAAATGCTATTTTCAGGATGCTCCCTGCCATGACATAGGTGCACCATATAAAACAATTAATAAGCTTCTTGCTTCAGAAATATTATTTTTACCTGTGTGTGCTATGTGCAGATTCAATTAGATTAATTGATCAGCTAAAATTCACATGATTAAACCACTGCAACCTTAAAATCCTTTGCACTCTTCTCAGAAATCCACACTTATCACGATACTTGTAGATTACTATAGTAATTCAGGGTTGAGAAGAGACACAGCCAAGGACATGGAACATAGGAAGGCAATATATTTGGAGCCAGTGGGTGTATTTGAAATTGAGGCAACACCTTGTGGAAGTTTTCACAGTGCAGCTGTCAGGGGAGCTGAGATTTATCTGTTCACAGAATTGCTACCTTGATGGGAATGGTTACTCAAAACACTTGGCGGAACGGAAACAAGTTAGGTGGGCTCTACTACTCCAGGGGGGGTTTCTATGTTATATTTGAACTTATGCATTTAGTGAGCAGATTGGCAGAACTCCAAGCAAAGCACTGGATCGCAGCCACCCACTCCTTCATTTTCTGCCCAGAGGGCCTACTTGCTGCACAGAGATCAACTAGAAAATAAAGATGATGCTGGAGGTTGGAGCTTTGCTTTGGAGCTGCCAGTTACAAGCTTCCTATTTATGCTTTAATTAAAAGAATCTAAAAGCAGTTGGGGCAGGAATAAGGAGATGTTAATCCGAATAGCTCTTAGGATTGTATGCTTGGATAGAAGTAGCACAAAAAGCAAGCAGCGTTACTCAGCTTTTATTACAAATAATTCATAATCCTAACTGAATGGAAAGGAGTTCTTTCAAGATCAGCTCTTCTCCATCACATGCATTCTAAAGTTGATCAACTCTGACTTCTTTTCAAATTAGGCAGATTAAAGCCGGGTACAAGCAGGCAGGAAGATCAGGCCTAGTTCCTTTGAATTAGACAGAAGTTTGTTCTGAGGTCGAAGCTCTGTTTTGATCTTTTTTGTTAATGCCAGCAACTTACCATGAAGTTCTGCAACAAGGGGCCCATTTGTTTCCTTCAGCACTATGTAGAGATGGTCCTTTTGCTTCCTGTTCCATTTCAATACCAACGTGTATAACTCTCTCATTTTACATCTATCTGATAAATCCTTGAACACAGGGGACTCTTGATACTGGAGGCGGCATAGCACTTCATCAATCCCAGAGACTTGGTCAATCAGCTCCTCCTGGTGCTTTTCAATAAAATGCTCCTCTGCCAAGAAACAATTAGAACTTCAGGAACTGTGTTCTTAAGTGTTAGAATAATATGGAATTCATACAATGATTACAGCATGCTTGTTAGAATCTGTTTCTTCCACCTTAAGAATACTCTTCTCACAACTATCCCTCCTAGTCAGAAGGAACTTAATTATATGGATACATATGTAGTCCTCCAGATGTTGCTGAACTACAAGTCCCAGCAGTTCCAGCCAGCATGGTCAAGAGTAAGGGGTGTGGGCTCCAACCCACTCAGATTTTCGTTAGGGCTGGCCAGGCACAGGGAGCATCATGAACACAGATTAGGTGAACAATGTTTCCAGAGAAATGCCTATAATTCTAATAAATTATTCAGTTAGTCACATCCCATGAGGAATTAATGCTCTAATGGAACATTAGAAAAATTATTAAGAGCAAAATATTGAGGTCTCATTGCTAAAACAATGTGATTACTTTACAATAAAACATTATGTATAAAATACAAAAAACTAAATTTGTCTTGACCACTATGGTAAAAAGACAAGGTAGATATTTGAACAAATAAAAATGAATAAATAGATTCCAATAATTAAAATAGGAAGAGAGTATATTATTCAGAAGATGTCCTTTTAATTTTTTCAGTAATTTTTTCAATAAGAGGATCTCTGAACATGTAGGGAGTTTCCCGAATTACCTTCAAGCATTTCAATAATGGGTCTATTGGTTTTTGCCAGTGCCCGGTACAGATAATCTTTCTGCCTCCCGTCCCACTGCTGAACTATCTGGAACAATCTTTTCATTTTCGTCTTCACTGTGGCACAATGAAGGAGAGACTTATATTGCTTCTCATTTCGTATGTAGCGATGAAGCTTATTCAAAGGGAACTCTGTCACTTGTTCAATCAGTTCTTCTTTATGTCTGTCCACAAAATGGCCCCCTGGAAAGAGATGTGGAAAGCGGGTTCTCAGGTTTATGTTGCATTTTTGTCTAAGTGTATATTTCATTTTATTATTTTTTAAGAACTGCACACAGAACTTTAGCAAGGCTTCCGGAGAATGTGATAAGAATACAATTTTTTCTCCAATTTTCTGGACTTTCAAAAAGAGCACTTGGCTGCAGCACGTGCACTTTTTATTTTCCAAGCAGGCCTAAGAGACACACTTGGAAATAAATGATGTTGCAGGCTGGTATTCTGCTTTCTGGCATACCACCTTCCCATGCTTTTCTTATTTTCTTTTTAATCAAGAAAATCTAAAACATTAGGACAACAGGGAGATAACAGGCTCAGAGGAATTGCTGTGGACATATTAATGCTCATAGTGGGTAGCTTCCCTGTGTATTAGTTAAGCTGAAGATTGTCGATAGATTTAACAGTCAGCCCACTGCTGGCTTTCAGGACTACCACTCTGCCCATTTCTTCCTGTCAGTTGATACTGACACTTGCAGTTGGGCATCCCGTATATTTTCCATGTATAGCTGGAACTGTGCAAGTGGTTGAAATATTCCCCACTAATTCCAACTTCACAGACACAGATGATAAATGAAGTGGGTGAATTGCTACTTTGGTAGATCTAGTGGCTGTTTTCCTTTCCAAATGACTGTTTGTGTGACAGTCTGCACATTCCCACAACATTCTCTTACCTTGAAGCTGAAAGAGAAGTCGCCTGTTGGTTTTCCTGAGGATGTCCAGCATTTCAGTCTTGCTTTCTGTGCTCCAGCTTGGCACCCATCTATACAATTCCCTCATCTTCCGTTGATTGGTGCCTCTGATTTCAGAAATTTGTTTTTCTGTTATTATGCCATTTATCTTCAGAGCATCCAATATAACATGCACTCCGAAAACACGTCGAGTAAGCTCCTCCCTGTGTTCCTGAAGAAAATGTTCTGAAAGGCAATGGCAGAGAGACAACTTCATCTTGCAAAGTCCAATAGGTATGTAGGGGGTTTATATGCTGCCAGATCCAATTAGACTCACAGCAACTGTGGAACATAAAGCATACATATCCACAATACAAGAATTGGTGTGTGCAGATGGGAGGCAATCCGTGGCCAGCTTGGTGAGAATAGCTGTTGGGAGGAGGCCCTGAATGCTAGTCTGTGGAAGGAAGGTAGATCTTGAGTTCCTTGTGCCACTGACAGCATGAGCTACAGTGTCCAGGGAACTCATTTCCCCTCTTCATTTCTTACATCATTCTTCTCCTACGATTTCATGTACATTTCTTCATACAATGTATGATTGTAGGGAGGTGATCCCTGTTTTGGGATGCAGTGGGCAGGGGGTTGGGGGTATGGGGGCCTTGAGGGGGAAATGATGTTCCAGAGGGCAGGAGTCACGGCAGAAAAGGCACACCATCTGAGTCCTGTCAGATGAAACTCTTTAGCAGACGGGACCATTTATTAGCTATGACCCCACAGAACACAAATGAAAAGCATCACAATTTATTAAGATATATGCTGACAGCAGCAAGAATCAGTGTGGCACAACACATTAAAAATTTTTTTTGCCAACAATACAAGATTGGAAGACAAAAATCGGAGAATATGCAGCAATGGAAACATTGACTGTATATATTCATAACAGAAATCTAACTAAACTCAAGCAGAAATGTCTTCCTTATATACAACTTACCACATAGGAAAGCAAGTTAAGACACTTACAACATGGTTTTTGAAGCAAAATAGAAATTGCTTTAAAACCCATTTCAGCAGAAATAAGCAATAATCATAGAAATTTAGTATAAAAATATTTAAGTGGCAGCTAACAATCAGGAGAAAAAAGAACAGGGGGAGGGATTGTAATGTTTTCCCACCCTTTTTTCTTCTTAATTTTTAAAAAAGCATTATATTACATCTCATTTTTTGAATTTTCACTTCAACTTTCACCTTAGTGGAAAGCTTAGGCAAAGCAAAAATAATATTAACAACAACAACAAGATAAATCACAATACAGATCAGTTAGAATGCTATGTATGCATTTATATATATGTATAGTATTCGTTTATCTCCTTTTTTGGTTTTTTGTTTGTTTTGTTTGTTTTTTAACTGAATAAAATAAAAATGATACATTAAAAAAGAACAATAACATAACCCAACAGCAGGTGAAATTTTTAAGAACTCTCTTAAATGTTCCAAGTTGTTTTAAAACTTTGTTGTTCTCCTGGAAACAGGGGAATGCCCTTTGAAAACAAACATTTGGATAAGTACTATTAAATTTTGGTTTCAAATATAGGTTTTCAAAAACAAGGAAGGATTGCTATGTGAAATTCCAAATGATTCTTATGTAGATACATGGTTTAGACAAGTGACCCAAAGGACTGCTTAAATTGGTATTGATCCTGATTACAGGTAGTCCTCAAGTTATGACGGCAATTGGGACTGGAATTTCCATTGCTGATGGAGTTGTAAAGCGCAATGTCATGTGATGACATCACTTGGCAATGGCAATCCTTGCAGTCCCCGTTGCCGTCGTTAAGCAAGGATTGTGGATTGTTAAGCGAGCACCTCCTTGCAACTTCCTGCCGGCTTCCAACAACCAAAGTCAGTGGAGAAGCCAGCAGGAAGTTGCACATCCCAGGTGGCTCGCAAGCAGGCCCGTGGGCAGGTAAGTGGCTGCTGCCGGGTAGAATAGGGAGCGAGGGAGTGCACTGGTGGGGGAAGTGCAAGTGTGGTGGGGCTTGGGATAGCTGCTGCTGGGTCGGAGAGGGTGTGTGAGGCTGCGCAAGTGGTGGGGGAGGTGCGAATGCGAGGCTCGGGGAGGGTGTACAAGTGTGGCAGGGCTTGTAGCTGCTATTGGGTAGGAAAGGGTGCTCAAGTGGCAGGGGAGTCATGGCACGAGCACAGTGAGGGTCGGGGAGAGTGCCTGAGGATGCGCAGATGGCTGGTGAGGCATGGCATGAGCACAGAGGCTCTGGGGGAGGGTGTGTGGGTGGGGGAGACTTTCCCAAGCAACTTGCAACCTTCCCTGCCGGCTCCCACGCTTTGTGAGAAGTTGACAGGGAAGGTCACAAATTGCAATCACGTGACTGTTTGCCAAGCACCCAGATCATAATCAGGTGACTGAGGGGGTGCTGGCCTCTTTGTTAAACAAAGATTATGGAATAACTCAGTATAGAAATTAATGGCAAAAGTCAAAGTTCCATGTGATTTTTGGAATGAACTACAAGTATAATTTTCAGCTAGCTATATACCTTAGTAGTTTACATTTAAGTAATTGCCTATTCAAAAGCCAGATTAAATGTATTCCCATCAACTATGCTATATGGTAGATTTCAAAAGATTCCCATCTCTCAAAAATGTTATCCCTGTAATGGCATTGACCTTGAAATTGTGGATTATGTTTTTATTGCCTTGTTAGTTTTACAAGAGTTTTGAGCAGGATTTGTGCCTATATTAAAATCAAGGCCAGGAAGTAATGTTTCTGAATATGATAAAATTTTACAGATAAAAATCCTGAAATTACAGTGTCAACAACCAAATATTTATTTATTTATTTGATTTCTATAGTTGCCCATCTCAACAAGTGACTCTGGGTGGTGTGCCATCATAAAAACACAAACAATTAAAACAATAAAAACAATACAAAGTATGAGGGCGGAGCTGGCATCGCGGCGATACGGCGGGCGATCCTGGGCTCCCAGGATCTCAGTCGATATCTCCTCCCCTGGACGGTCCTGATGGACCTAAGCCGTCCCGTAGAGATGGCGATCGCAAAGGGCGCGTCCCGCGGATCTCAGGGACGCCGCAAGTCCCAGATTGATCCCGGGAGAAGCTCTTGAAGCCGGCGGAGGAGAGGCAGCCAAAATGGCTGCGAAAGCCGGGACAGCTCCAAAGGAAGAAGGAAGAGAGGGGTGTCAACTGGGTGAGATGGACTTTTACTATCCAACTATTCTTAGAGAACACCTTAAGTAACTTAAAGAGATTTTTAAAAGTGAAGAAAAGTGGATTAAGCGGCGAGATTGAGCCTTATAAAAAAAGGGGGGAAAATTTTTTTTTCTTTTCAACTTTCCCTTTTTAGTGGAATTGGTAAGATGTTTTTCTCTTAAAAAAATATATTTTTAACTGGATTGGCTTTTTCTTTTTAATACTCAATAACTCTTTATCTTAAGCCTTTTTTCTAAGATTTCTTTATTGTTATAAGAAATTTATACTTTTTGATTTTGAAATGGGGAAAGTGGAGTTAAGAGAAAGTAAATGAAAGAAAGTTGCACTGCCATCTAGAGGCTCGACATAGTGCTTTTTTTCTTCTATTGTGACGCATGCTCACGGACCCTGTGCTTTCTAAAAAGATAGTGGGATGTGCATGTTTATACAGGTGCCATCCGTAACTATGAACAAGAAAGTGGAGTTGAAAGCGATTTTGAAAATATCAAGATGGAAAGTTTGAGCTAGTCACAAGAGCCCTGATTAGTGGCAGTAGCTCTTCTTTCTGCTAGAAGCTCTGCTTTGCTCTCCATTCCCCCCTCAGTTGGATTTTTTTTAAAGAGACTTAGTCTTTTCCCTCCTCTTCTTCTTCTTTTTTTCTTTTTTTTCTCCTCTTGCTTTTTTTTTTCTTATTTTTGGCAAGAATAAAGATAAAGAATCCTTTGACTCAATGAAGGTCTATCAAGATAATAAACTATACGAGAAACACAATGCAGAAAAAGATCTTTAAACTATTGAGGATGACTATAAAAAACTGGAAGAAGAGCTGCAGAAATTCCCGCAAAAAAAAGAGAAAAAAAGATATTAAAGCTAAAATGGACTTAATTAAACATAAAACGGGATCAATGGAAAAGGAAGAAATAGTACAAGAAATCAGAAACATTAAACAGAATTATTGCGAGGCTTATAAACTGAGAATTAAAAGGGTTAATCAACTGATAAATGAAGAGGGACAGACTTGTTCTTGGCACTGAGGGTGAGAAAAAGATTATACAAGATTATAATGGAAAATCGTATTAAGAGAATGCACAAAAAGAAGAAGTAAAATAATATTGAAAGAAACTACTTCAGATGTTTAAAGAAAAAACGAGGGGAATACAACAATGATGGAACTGACAGAAGCTTCAAAAAGCAGAATGTTTGAAAGGACATTTATTATTGCTTTCTCTTATCCAATAATATAGAAAAAGGAATAAACAGCTAGATATTTTGGGATATTGAATGAAAAGGGTGAACTCAAAATTATGCAAGCGCTGGAATAAAGTATAAATTTGAGATATATAGTTAAAAATTGTATTTGATTGTAAATGTTTCAAGAGATTAGACTAAAATTTATACATGGTTGAATATAGTAACATATAGACTTTAAACTAGAGACATTTTTGTTGAAACATGTAGTGAAGAATCTGGTTAGAACTGTAACCCGGTTAGAACTGTAACTAATATTGTAACTGATACTGGTTAGAACTGTAACTTTTAAGAATTGGAAAAATTAAAAAGTACTTATGCAGGAGGAAGTTATTGAAAATTATGGAATGTGCAGAGATGAGTTAAATTGAGATTTGAAATTAGAGTAAGAAGATAAGTAATTTTATATGACACTGAGAAAATATAGTAATGTAATGGATTAGGAAATTTTATAATAGAAATTTGATATTAATTATTATATATATACACATATAATTGATAGATGAAAATGTATTACTAATCCTATTGAAAGTTAAAATTTCTTGTAATAAATGATTCTATAGATTAGCTATGAATGATTAATAATTGTTAATTGATAAGTATACAAGTATATTTTGAATAGATGATATGAGAATTTAAGATTATGAAAGGGGCACCAACGAGTTGGTAACTGGTTGACACACGTTATAAAATGGAAGATGCTTTTTTTATGCCTTTCTATGTTTTTGTTTGTTCATGTATGTTTTGTGTTTGTTGTAAAAATAAAAAAAAAATTAAAAAAAAAAAACAATACAAAGTAAATATATATGGTTGCAGAGTAAAACTACAGATAGTTCTCACTTAACAACCATTTGTTTAACAATGGTTTGAAGTCACAACGGCCTCGGAAAAAGTGCTCTACAACCTGTACTCGCACTTACGACCATTGCAAACTGTCGCACCACCCCTGCAGTTATGTGATTGTGATTACAAATTCAGCTTCCCCAATGGAATTTTTTGCCGGAATTCGCTTAATGAACATGTGATTCGTTTAACAACTGCAGTGATTTGCTTTACAACCATCGTAAAAATGGTCATAAAATCAGGTCCAGTCATGTGGTGACTTGCTTAATGACTCCCCACTTAATGACCAATTTTCCAGTCTCTATTGTGATCATTAAGCAGGGACTACCTGTATTGCCATAGATATTAATATAGCCAAGAAACAAGGCCCTTAACACACTTGGGGCACCAGGCCCAGTCACATAACCATGTCTTCATGCCTTTACAGAAGGCCAAAAGGGTCAGGGTCATCCTAATCTCTGAAGGGAGAATGTTCCAGAGGGCAGGGGCTACGGCAGAGAAGGCATGTCTTCTAGTCCCTGCCAGCTGACATTTCTTGGTTGACAGAACCTGTAACATGCCCAACCTGCCGGACCAAATTGGACAGATAGAAACAACTGGGAAAAGACAGTCCCTTAGGTAACCCAGTCCCAAGTCATGAAGGGCTTTAAAGGTGACAACCACCACCTTGAATTGCATCTGGAAGCATACTGGCAGCCAATGCAACTCACCTAGCAGTGGTGTCACGTGTCGAATATCCAATACCATTTATCATTCTGCATCAGTACCAATCCACCTCATTTTGCACCAGCTGAAGCTTCTAAATGCTCTTCAAGGGCAGCCCCATGTAGAGTCCATTGCAGTAATCCATACGAGAAGTCACAATGGCATGAGTGACTGTGAGCAAGCCTTGCGGTCCAGGAACAGGCACAACTGGAGCACAACCCAAAGTGTGCACAGGCTTTCCTAGCCACAACTGCCACCTGCTCTTCTAGCAGGAGCCGTGAATCCAAGAAGACCCCCAAATTATGCACTGGGTCCGTCTGGGGCAGTACCATCCCATCCAGGACCAATGGTGGAAGAATCTTGTCACTGGATGTCCAAATACCCAAAGCCACTCAGTCTTGCTTGGGTTGAGTTGAAGCACATTGCACCCAATCCAGACCCTTAGGGCCTCCAGGCACTAGGGCAGGACATCCACAGCTTCACTCAGGTGGCTTGGGGTGGACATTTAAAGCTGGGTATCATCAGCATATTGATGATACCTCACCCCAAACTGTCAGATCACCTCACCCAGCGGCCTAATGTAGATTTTAAATAGGATAGGAGAGAGAATCAAGTCCTGAGGCACCCCACAAAGTAGGGGGTGCATGCCGGATCTTCCCCCCCATCAACACCAACTGGAACTGACCCCAGAGGAAGGAGGAGAACCTGCATAACACAGTGCCACCCACCCACAACTCTTGAAGCTGGTCCAGAAAGATAGCAAGATCAATGGTATTGAAGGATGCTGAGAGGTTAAGAAGAAAAAGGATGGTCGCACTGCCTCTATCCCGCTCCTGACAGAGGTAATCTAAGAGCACGATCAATGCCATCTCAATCCTTTAACCCGTCCTGAACTCTGACTGAAAGGGGTCCAAATAATCCACTTTATCCAGGGCCTTCTGCAGCTGCCATGCAGCCACCTTTTCAACAACCTTCCCTAAAAAGAAGAGGTTGGAAACTGGATGAAAGCTGTCCAGACTAAAGTCGAGCAATGGCCTCTTGAGGAGAGGCTACACCACCACCTCCTTAAGAGTTGACAGGACCACCCCATCCCTCAAGGAATTATTAACTACCGCCCAGACCCAATCATGTGCCCCCTTCCGGACAGTCTTAACCAGCCAGGAGGGACATGGATTTAACATAAAGGTGCTGAGCTAGCAGCTGGAAGACCCCTGTCCACCTCCTGAGGTGCAACAGGATCAAACTCCCCCCCCCAGATAACTAAGCCAGACTTAGCCCCCGTAGCCTCCATTGGCACTGCCTTAAAGCTGGAGTCCAACGTAGAGCGGATGTGAGTGACTTTATTTGTTAGATGCGCAGCATAGTCCTCACAGTGATCCTGTAGGTGAAACCCAGAATTACTCCCTGTGAGGAGGGATCGGGTCAGCCAGAATAGGGCCGCTGGGTGACTATCTGCAGATGGAATAAGGGCAGAGAAATAATCATGTTTTGCCATCCTTACTGCCATGAGGTAGGCTCTAAGAGCGGCTCTGGATCATGTTTGATCATCTTTGCTCCCTGTCTTCCGCCAGTGGCACTCTAGGCATCTCTTAGGCCTGTTTAGCCCTCTCAATTCTTCTGTATACCATGGAGAGCTACAGGAACAATGGGCATGAGGAGGTTGCTCAGGCGCGATCCAATCCAAGCCCGATCCAATCCAAGCCCGCAGCCACTCTCCCATTCCATGCAGCCACCAAGGCTTCAGTCAGACCATGTAGCAGACTTCCCAGAACAACCCCAAGCTCCCTCTGAAACCCACTAGGTCCATTAATCGCTTGGGGCAGGCCGATCTAATAGGCCCAGCCTCCCTGCAGAGGGGGGTGGCGCCAGAGAATTGGAGGCTCACCAGGGAGTCATCTGTCCATGACAGGGGAGAAACCAGTAACTTCCCCCAATTCCAGAACACCTTGCCCCTGCTCCGAGAGAAAAAGCAGGTCAGGCATATGACCACTATTATGCATCGGGCTCTGGATGACTTGGGACAGGCCCATGGCTGTCATGGTGGCCATGAACTCCCAACCTACCTCAGACCCCATGCCCAGAGAAAGCAAGTTGAAACCCCTGAAGATCATGAGCCTCGGGAACTCTACCGCCAACCTGGTCATGGAGTCAAGATGCTCAGGCAGGGAGATTACTATTCGGCAGGGAGGCTGATACAATAGCAACACTCCCAACTAATCCCTCTTAGTGCCCAACTTAAAAAATAGGGTCTCACACCCGGCAATCTGAGGAGCAGTGCCCCTGAATGCCTGCCAAGTATCTCGGATGATTCCCTCCACCGCCCTTAACCTGGGTGGTTGGCTGGTGCCACATCTGGAAAGTAATTTTAATTATGGCTATAAAAACAAGGTCTTTACTAATACATTAATAAGTCTGAAATATTCTATGTAATATTTATCCATTTCTTTTATTTGTTAAACTGTTTTATCTAATGCCAAATTTTTAGATCATATCTGTACTTTGCTCAGCTTTATATTGTATTGTATTGTAATTTATTGTTTTATTCCATTTATATACCTCCACCTCTTGCAATTATTGGCAATTCACAGCAATTTCAAAAGGCAATTTAAATGGCACAGCAATGTGAAAAGACTTACAGGGAATAAGGCATTCACTATAAATTAATATTAAAAATTAAAATCATAGAACACAACCCTGTTGATGTCACAATTCACTCCAAAACCCTCTGGAATAAATCCGTTTTAACCAGAAGGCTGTTATTGATAGAGCCAATCTCACCTTTCCTGGGATCCAACTGGGCAGAACTGGACTCAGATGGCATCATCCGTTGCCTTCTAGGTTTTATCTGCGTTGTCGTTGAAATATATGGTATTGGGACCAAACTAGGAGCTGGGAAAATCATGTCAAACAGTTTAAATATGGTTGGAGCAGACAGTTCTGGAGGTATTAAATGATGGGATATTATTAATTATATTATGTTACTATTTCTGACGGTCCTAGAATAACTGCATAGCTACAGTACCTTCAGCAGTTCACATTAAAGATTGGGAGGCGATTGAGTGCAGAGTTATTAGAAGGCTGTTATTGATAGAGCCAGTCTTACCTGTCCAGGGACCCAACTGGCCAAAACAGGACAGAGGTGGCGAAATCCACCCCTTTTCAACTTGGCCTCCATCACTAGTCACCATTGAGAAGCCAATACTACTAGGAGCTGAGAAAAGCATGTCAGACCGGTAAAATATGGTTGGAGTAGGCAGTCCTGAAGGTATTAAAGGATAGGATATTATTAATTATATTATGTTACTATTTCTGACAGCCCTAGAATAACTGGATAGCTACAGTACCTTCAGCAGCTCACATTAAAGATTGGGAGGCGATTGGGTGCAGAGTGTATGCCTTCAACTTTTACCCTGGGCTCTCCTCGAGAATCAATCTCCCCCTCAATAAGCAGAGTCAATCAGAAAAAAAAAACCAACCATGGAATAATCAACTTCCCTTCCCATTTAGAATTTAGCCATGGATACGCACAGCACTCATGCGCCCTCCCTCCAGAAGATCTTCCCATTCAGTTGCCAGAAAGAATAGGCCCACAATATTTGCCTCCCCCCCACACACACACCCCTGCATGATCTCAAGGTGAGAGCAAAGAGTGAAGAATATTCTGTGCCTCTTTCCTGCCATCTAATGGTCATCCGAGTTGCTGCACCCAATGTTGTTTAGTCGTTAAGTTGTGTCCGACTCTTCGTGACCCCATGAACCATATTGTGCCAGGCCTTCCTGTCCTTCACTGCCTCCCTGAGTTTGCTCAGTTTCATGCTCATTGCTTCAGTGATGCTATCTAACCATCTCATCCTCTGCTGTCCTCTTCTCCTTTTGCCTTCAATCTTTCCCAGCATCAGGGTCTTCTCCAAAGAGATCTCTCTTCGCATTAGGTGACCAAAGTATCTGAGCTTGAGCTTCATTATCGATCCTTCCAATGAGCAATCAGGGTTGATTTCCTTTAAGATTGACTGGTTTGACCTCCTAGCAGTCCAGGGGATTCTCAAGAGTCTTCTCCAGCACCACAGTTCAAAGGCATCAATTCTTCGGCGCTCAGCCTTCTTTATGGTCCAGCTCTTACAGCCATACATTACTACTGGAAAAACCATAGCTTTGACTATGCGGATCTTTGTCGGCAAGGTGATGTCTCTGCTTTTTAATATGCTATCTAGGCTTGCCATAGCTTTCCTCCCAAGGAACAAGCGTCTTTTAATTTCATGGCTGCAGTCTCCATCTGCGGTGATCTTGGAGCCCAAATAAATGAAGTCTGTTACTGCTTCCATTTCTACCCCTTCTATTTGCCAGGAATTGATGGGTCCAGATGCCATGATCTTAGTTTTTTTAATGTTGAGTTTCAAGCCAGCTTTTGCACTCTCCTCTTTCACCCTCATCAAGAGGCTCTTTAGTTCTTCTTCACTTTCTGCCATTAGGGTGGTATCGTCCGCATATCTGAGGTTGTTGATGATTCTCCCTGCAATCTTAATTCCGGCTTGTGATTCTTCCAGCCTGGCATTTCTCATGATGTACTCTGCATATAGGTTAAATAAGCAGGGTGACAGTATACAGCCTTGTCGTACACCTTTCCCTATTTTGAACCAATCGGTTGTTCCATGACCGGTTCTAACTGTTGCTTCTTGGCCCGCATACAGATTTCTCAGGAGACAGGTAAGGTGGTCTGGTACTCCCATCTCTTTAAGAATTTGCCACAGTTTGTTGTGATCCACACAATCAAAGGCTTTTGCATAGTCAATGAAGCAGAAGTAGATATTTTTCTGGAACTCTCGTGCTTTCTCCATGATCCAGCAAATGTTGGCGATTTGATCTCTATTTCCTCTGCCTCTTCGAAACCCAGCTTGTACATCCGGTAGTTCTCGGTTCATGTATTGCTGAAGCCTAGCTTGTAGGATTTTGAGCATAACCTTGCTAGCATGTGAAATGAGTGCAATTGTGCGATAGTTTGAGCATTCTTTGGCATTGCCCTTCTTTGGAATTGGAACATAAACTGACCTTTTCCAATCCCGTGGCCACTGTTGCGTTTTCCAAACTTGCTGGCATATTGAGTGCAGCACTTTAATACCATCAACTTTTAGTATTTTAAAGAACTCAGCTGGAATACTGTCTTCTCCACTAGCTTTGTTGTTAGCAATGCTTCCTAAGGCCCACTTGACTTCACTCTCTAGGATGTCTGGCTCAAGGTCAGTGATCACACCAGCGTGGACATCAGGGACATTAGGATCTTTCTTGTATAGTTCTTCTGTGTATTCTTACCACCTCTTCTTAATCTCTTCTGCTTCTGTTAGGTCCCTGCCTTTTTTGTCCTTTATCATGCCCATCTTTGCACTAAATGTTCCTTTCATATCTCCAATTTTCTTGTAGAGATCTCGAGTCTTCCCCATTCTATTGTTTTCCTCGATTTCTTTGCATTGTTCATTTAAGAAGGCCTTCTTATCTCTCCTTGCTATTCTCTGGAAATCTGCATTCAGTTGCTTATATCTTTCCCTTTCACCCTTGCTTTTCACATTCCTTCTTTCCACAGCTATTTGTAAAGCCTCATCAGACAGCCATTTTGCTTTCTTGCATTTCTTTTTCTTTGGGATGGTTTTAGTTGCTGCCTCCTGTACAATGTTACGGACCTCCGTCCATAGTTCTTCAGGCACTCTGTCTACCAAATCTAATCCTCTAAATCTATTCATCACCTTCACTGTGTACTCACAAGGAATATGATCTAAGTCATACCTGAGTGGTCTAGTGGTTTTCCCTACATTCTTCAATTTAAGCCTAAATTTTGCAGTAAGAAGCTCATGATCTGAGCCACAGTCAGCTCCTGGTCTTGTTTTTGCTGTCTGTATACAGCTTCTCCATCTTTGGCTGCAAAGTATATAATCAATCTGGTTTCGGTATTGACCATCTGGTGATCTCCATGTGTAGAGTCGTCTCCTGTGTTGTTGGAAAAGAGTGTTTGCTATGACTAGCTTGTTCTCTTGACAGAACTCTATTAGCCTTTGCCCTGCTTCATTTTGTACTCCAAGGCCAAACTTGCCTGTTATTCCGATTACTCCTTGACTTCCTACTTTAGCATTCCAATCCCCTATGATGAAAAGGACATCTTTTTGGTGCTAGTTCTAGAAGGTGTTGTAGGTCTTCATAGAAGCGGTCAACTTCAGCTTCTTCAGCATCAGTGATTGGGGCATAGACTTGGATACTGTGATATTGAATGGTTTGCCTTGGATACGCACTGAGATCATTCTGTCGTTTTTGAGGTTGTACCCCATTACTGCCTTTCCCACTCTCTTATTGACTATGAGTGCTACTCCATTTCTTCTAAGGGTTTCTTGCCCACAGTAGCAGATATAATGGTCACCCGAATTAAATTCACCCATTCCCGTCCATTTCAGTTCGCTGATTCCCAAGATGTCGATGTTCAATCTTGTCATCTCATGTTTGACCACATCCAGCTTGCCTTGGTTCATAGATCTTACATTCCAGGTACCTATACAATATTGTTCTTTACAGCATTGGACCTTCTTTTCGCTTCCAGATACATCCACAGCAGAACGTCCTTTCGGCTTTGGCCCAGCCGCTTCACCCTTTCTGGAGCTACTTGGAATTGCCCTCTGCTCTTCCCCAGTAGCATATTGGACACCTTCCGACCTGAGGGGCTCATCTTCCAGCGTCATATCTTTTAGCCTTTTAACATTGTCCATGGGGTTTTCTTGGCAAGGATACTGGAGTGGGTTGCCATTTCCTTCTCCAGTGGACCACATTTTGTCAGAACTCTCTGTCATGACCTGTCTGTCTTGGGTGGCCCTGCACGGTATAGCTCATGGCTTCACTGAGTTACGTAAGCCCCTTCACCACGACAAGGCAGTGTACGCTTATTTTCTCTCTCTCTATTCCTTCATGAGCAGGAAGGAGGAGAACAGCAAGAACTGGAGGAAAGTGGCCAGCAGAGATTGCCGGGAAGCTACAGGACCTCCAAGGCCTATAAAAGGCAACAACTCATTTAGGAGGAGCAGTGGAAGAGGCAGTGGGGGTAGCAGCACCCTCAGTGGTTCTTCCCTCGCTGGTTCTCTTCTTCTTTCTGCACCGCTTTCTTTTTTTTTTTTTTTTGCTAAGGCTTCTATTTGGGCTTGAGCTACAAACATTCTGATGACCTCTAGGCATGGCAGCAGAAGAGATACGGAAAACTCTTTTTGTTGTCACTTAGTGGCTTTCTGAATGTTTGGTCAGACTTAGCAAATTGCCCCACCTGATTAGGTCTGCTGAGCACCTGGGTTAGGAGCTGGTGCCAAAGTGATCCTGATAGCCAGGGTCATCTGTGGCGGTGGTGGTGGGGAGTTAAGATGGCAGCTGCAACCACGTGATCAAAGTCCCCCTTTTCTTTACACGTGGGCACACCTCCAAAAAAGAGGGAAAGTAGAGCAGCCCCAAGGCTGAAATAAGGAACTTCCTTCCCATCCAGTTTTTTTCATATCTCCCCATTTGTGGCCTCCCCAGCCCTCTGATCATTTCTACTACTTCTCCCTAACAGTGCATGATTCTAAAATTACCCAATTCTTCAAACTCTTCCTGCTTCAAGTGATGGATCTTTTCTTCCTGGCTGGAAGTATTAATTGTGAAAGTTTCCTCGAATTTTGGGCAAGGCAGCTCATCTTTAGGGTATATTTCAACTTCAAAGCACCGTCGTCCAAGAACCTGTCCTCTGTGGGAGAAAAAAAATGGGTAGGCAGAAAATAAGTAGAAGCTTTAATAGCTGAAAACTTGTGGCCCAGCTGCTGGGGACTCCTGTACCACTTATTTTTCAGAGAATCCAGAAGCCCTGGTTCATAGCACAGCTCTTTTCAACCCTCAACACCCCATTTGTCACACATGAGAAATTAGAGGTTTTGGCTCCCATGTTCCCCAAGCTGAGCACTGCCATACTTTGAAGAAGAATACCAGGAATAGGTACTGACCGTGGAGACTCCAGTGTAATGATGGTTAAAATGGAACGCCGGTTCATGTTAACAAAACAGCTTGTATAGCACATGAACTTGTACCAAACAGTGGTGCTTTTACTGAACTCCTGCAGGGAAAAGAGAAAATTATCCATCCAATCTCCCCCCACGAGAGAGGGAAGCTTCAGAGGCAGTAACAAAAAATTAGGTAGCCAAAAATTAGACCTTAACTGTGAAAGAATGTAAGCAATTTCAATATTAATATGTGTTTTAGTATGGAGCTCCTGAGCACGGCGAGAGTATAAACTATAGTACCAAATATTCAGCTAGCAGGTAGACTTCAAGAGGAAGTCGTCTCTTCAATGTATTAGACCAGCGTTTCTTAAACTTTTTGCTCTCAGGACCCCTTCCCACTTTTAAAAATTATGGAAGACCCCAAAAGAGCTTTTGTTGTATGGGATATATTTATTGATATTTACCATATTAAAAATTAAAATTGACCCATTTGTAGGATATTAATTTATTGAATCATATAAAAATAACAATATTAAATCCATTAGATGTTAACATAAATATTTTTCATGAAAAACCCTATATTTTTTAACAAATAAAAATAATAATGAGAAGAGTGACATTGTTTTACATTTTTGCAAATATCTTCAATATCTGGCAAATAAATTTAATTCTGCAGACCCATGAAAGGGTCTTGGGGGACTCCCAGAGGTCCTCAGACCACACTTTAAGAAACACTGCATTAGATTGTTAGAATTAGATGCGAGAGGAGGTGAGTTTGGCTGTTACAGCTAGTAGAAAGTTTTGCTGTTGCCCGATGGAAGTATGATTCACTTACCTTTGTCTTTAGGTTTTCTGGGTAACCAATCATTTTCTTACACACCTGTAGTTTCTTGTTTAATTATAAATATAGCCTAATGCCTTTGTTTTGGGGTCTTGCCCATGGAATGTTGCTGAACCTGTCCATGGGTGCTTGGCCTGGCTTTGCAAACCCAACATAAAATGTTTGGAGGCTGAATTACTCTGTTGTCCTGCTTGGGTAGACCAAACAAACTTCATCTTGAGAAGGGATAGAAAAATTGTAAGTTGAGAAGTTCCTTCCATTGGTTCAAAATAGGGAAAGGTGTACGACAAGGCTGTATACTGTCACCCTGCTTATTTAACCTATATGCAGAGTACATCATGAGAAATGCCAGGCTGGAAGAATCACAAGCCGGAATTAAGATTGCAGGGAGAATCATCAACAACCTCAGATATGCGGACGATACCACCCTAATGGCAGAAAGTGAAGAAGAACTAAAGAGCCTCTTGATGAGGGTGAAAGAGGAGAGTGCAAAAGCTGGCTTGAAACTCAACATTAAAAAAACTAAGATCATGGCATCTGGACCCATCAATTCCTGGCAAATAGAAGGGGTAGAAATGGAAGCAGTAACAGACTTCATTTATTTGGGCTCCAAGATCACCGCAGATGGAGACTGCAGCCATGAAATTAAAAGACGCTTGCTCCTTGGGAGGAAAGCTATGGCAAGCCTAGATAGCATATTAAAAAGCAGAGACGTCACCTTGCCGACAAAGATCTGCATAGTCAAAGCTATGGTTTTTCCAGTAGTAATGTATGGCTGTGAGAGCTGGACCATAAAAAGGCCGAGCGCCGAAGAATTGATGCCTTTGAACTGTGGTGCTGGAGAAGACTCTTGAGAGTCCCCTGGACTGCTAGGAGGTCAAACCAGTCAATCTTAAAGGAAATCAACCCTGATTGCTCATTGGAAGGATCGATAATGAAGCTCAAGCTCAGATACTTTGGTCACCTAATGCAAAGAGAGATCTCTTTGGAGAAGACCCTGATGCTGGGAAAGATTGAAGGCAAAAGGAGAAGAGGACGGCAGAGGATGAGATGGTTAGATAGCATCACTGAAGCAATGAGCATGAAACTGAGCAAACTCAGGGAGGCAGTGAAGGACAGGAAGGCCTGGCGCAATATGGTTCATGGGGTCACGAAGAGTCGGACACGACTTAACGACTAAACAACAACAAGTTCCTTCCAACAGATTTTTCTCCAACAAACCTCCACTACAGTTTTTTTCAAGAGTTGGAATTAAACAATTTACTTTGAACAGAATAATGTTCAAGATTTGTTAATCAACTTTGGGGGATAAGAGTCACCCATTGGGGGAGATGGGCGGCATACAAGTTTAATAATAAATAAATAAATAATTTTTATACCCTCCATCCCAGACTGATACTAGGACCAGCTTATTGCTATAGGATGCAGAATGGTGACCAACATGCTAATAGAGTTGCTTTTGTTGTCCTTACTGTGATAAAAAGGGGAAGGAAGGAAGGAAGGAAGGAAGGAAGGAAGGAAGGAAGGAAGGAAGGAAGGAAGGAAGGAAGGAAGGAAGGACACTGAGTGCTATTCAGCAGTGGAACAGCTTGCTTCCCAGAGTTCTGGGTGCTCCATTGCTGGAGGTCTTCAAGAAAAGATTGGACAACCATTTGTCGGAGATGGTATGAGGACTCCTGCCTTTGGCAGGGGGTTGGACTAGAAGACCTCCAAGGTCCCTTCCAATCTTATGATTCTATGATTCTGTGATTCCCAAAATCTGCATGGAGGGATGGTGCCAGGTATCGGAGCTGGGAAGAACTCAGTGGAACGTTTGCAAAACCCAGTTCCCAAATCAGAATAGTCCCAGTTTTAATAGATGTACTGCATGTGGACAAGACATTAGATCAATGTTTCTCAACGTGGGTAACTTTAAGATGTGTGGACTTCAACTCCCAGAATTCCCCAGCCAGCAATGTTGGCTGGAGAATTCTGGGAGTTGAAGTCCAGACACCTTAAAGTTGGCAACGTTGAGAAACACTGCATTAGATGGATAATTTTCTCAAATTTCTTCAATGGTAAGAGAATTTTTCCAATATGTTCTCAAAAGCGGGGCTCCCTGTTAGTGGTAACAATAACATTCCTATTTTTAAAAAAGCCCAATGGGATGGACACCTTCATGTCTGCTGCTGGGACTTAACAGAAGGTGTGGAAGCCACAGAGGCTTCAAAAGACTGGTAGAGAGACAATTGGCCAATGAAAGCCAGGCATTCACACATACCCTTTTGCTATTTTGTAACTAAGTGAAGAAGATTGTGTTTCATCCATGAGAATTTCACCAAATTTTTCTTCTCTTTTTTGAAACATTTTCTAAAGCAAAGGCTCGTTCATCAAACCAAATGAGATCAGGAGGGGGGGAAATATAGAAGAAATTCCTGCCCAGCAGTAATCTTAAATAATGAACTTAGGAAAGGAACCTTCTCTCAAAGGCATTTCCTCCTTCAGCCTACAACTGCGAGTACCTCAAAAGGAACAGTAACGCTATGTCGCTTGGTCTCTAGGTTGGAAAAATACTGGGCTTGTTCATTCCCTTCCACCTGGATTAGGTGCTCAGCATGGTCCACATCTGTCATAAGACAAAGTTGGGAGGAAGAGAAGAGAAAGGGATTGGTTTAGAGTGCGGCCTTGGAGGACCTCATTCCGTTCCAAGCTCCTCTGGAAACATCTCCCCAGCTATGATTCTGCCCTGGAATTCACAGACTCATAATAAAAATTGGCTTCCAGCCCTGGAAGGATGAGCATTCATATCATGAGGAATTGCCCCTAACCTGACATTTACCTGGGGTTAAAACATTGCTCTGGACTCCCAACACGCAGATGGATGATATTGTATATCCCCTTGGTCTGCATGAAGGTTAAGATTAAGTGATCAAACACCATGATGTTATTGTCACGAGAAGGTGAATTCTCAGTGCCTATGTTCCAAACATCTTCATGTTTAATTAATATCACTATATCTATAAAAATGAATGTTTTTTTATTATCTCTCTCTCTCACCATCCCCAAGATCCAGATGGCACCCTCTCTGCTGTTGATAAGCAATCCCTTTGTCTCAGCTCTTCCCATGGTAGAAGGAGAATGATAATTAACAAAAATCTATCATGTAATAAAGAATTGGCTTTGGTCCCTGTTCACCCTATCGCACGTCCTCTTCCTCTGCCCCATAATGCAAAAGGAAAGGCAAATCCATTCCTCTCCTTGTTACCAGAAGTGGGGGAGAAATTAATTTAGTTCATATTAAAATATGTTAATAGCTCATATTAAACTATGAACTTAGTTTGCATTTCAAAACAATGGACACTAAACTTAGCTGTCCTTTGAAAATATTTTGCAGGATGTGCAAACGTGTGCAGGAATTTTAAAAACTGAGTATATCAGACAAAACTGCAAAAAGAATGTTTTGGGACAAATGTGCATAAAAACAGTATATGTTTCAGCAAACCCTCTGAAAAATCCTTCCCAAGTGCAATGAGCCAAAAGGGACAGATTTATGAAAATGAGAAATTGACAGATTCAACCATCACTTGAGGTTGAAGGCTCTAGGATAAAACTTGCTGGCAAGTTTTGGCGATCAGAATTGGAAGGAGTGGGTTTTCAGGCTCAAGCAATTTCAACTTTCAGTTTAAGGAATGAAAAGTTCTGCTCAGGATGTCCTTTTGCAAAACTGTCTAAGCTGCATCCTATGTCCAAGTACTCCGATGATTAAAGCACGTTATTTAGCCAAAACTCACCACTGCTGTCTCTTAGGAGTTGCTCATGATGGGGGCAGCATGTGACTACCTCTCCTGCATACTCAGGGTCCCTGAACACAGCCATGGCACGGATGATGGAGCCAGAAGGCAATGGAAAGGACACATTCATGAGGACTGGGAAGGAGACACATCGGCAACAGTACACCTTGTTGAGTTCTTCTGAGTACTGAGATGAGGGACAGAAGGTAAGAGAGAAAGAAGAGGAAGGTTAGCCTCCTTGTAAGAGGCCAAGCTGACAGATGTTACTTGCTTCTGAAATAATCTAGGCACCCTCATCTTCTGAACCATACGACTAGCAGCCTGTTAGCCCTGTGAGGTAGTCCAGACAATAAGCACAACCAGGAGTACTAGCTCTACCTTTATTGTTAGGTTACATTAACAGAATATTGCAAGACTGAAATGATTTTTCCCCTCCTTTTTTTTTTATTCTCTGGAAAACTAGAGAGGGTGCCTCTGAAGTATTTCCCATGCCATCCCCCCTTCTGTGGGCTGAGACATCTTTTACATGCTGGTTGTCCGGTCTGTGGCACTCCTCCTGTCTCCCAAGGTTGTTCCCACATACCGTTACACAGTCAGATCCCTACCCTTCCCTCTCCCCCCCAAAAGGCTTCACCAACCCCTTTCCTCTACAGCCTTCAAAGATAGGATGACACAGATCAAACATGCTATGGGCCTCTTCCCCATGAGGAGCAAATTCTTACTCAGCAGAAGGCATTACTAGCTTACCTGCAGAAAAACATTTGTATTACAATTTCCACTCAACTTTAATTTTTTTGTTTTAACTTACTTGCATAAATAATGTTGTACGCCGCCCAGAGTCACTTCTTGTGGGATGGGCGGCCATATAAATTTGACAAATAAATAAATAATACATGAAGTGTCTTCAAAATTCTCTTCAGCATCATAAATAATTCCACAGGTCTTCCCTGGAACTTTCCCCATGGCTCAATTAAAGTACTACCCACCCATTCTTGAGCCTGCAGGAAACGATGCTGTAAGACTATAAAACTGGTTGTCCTCATTGCCCATCCCTTGCCTGCCTCTACTGGCTCTGCTCTAGATGGTTGCTGAATGATGCTGGACGGATTTCAGGGGTGCAGGCTCCCACTTTCCAATGGTCACCAGCCAGCAACAAACCATCTGTCAGTTACTGCAGGGCTTAATTGGCAGGTGGTTTTGACCAATGGCTACACCTGACAGTTGTTCAGTGGGCTTATGCAGATGTGAAGTTTTGAAAGAATTCAAAACCTGCCATCTCCAGCTTCAATTGCACAAATCTAGCCCGCTTTCAAAACTTGCCAGTCAGCATCGCAAACCTGCTGAACAGTTGATCAATGGACTTGGGGAGATGCTGGATTGGTCAGGAAGCTTGACTCACATGGGTTTAGCATTCTTGCCAAGTTCTGCACTACTGCACAAGTTGAGCCATTTGCCAAAACCAACCAGCTCCTCGAGCCACAGATCAGCTTGCAGTGGGCTCTGGGAGATGGCAGGTTTGAAAGAGCTGAGCTGCCCAGAGGTGGCTGTTTGAAACTCAGCTGCTCCTGCCCCGGAGATGAGACTCTGGGACACTGTGGGTGCAGGAGGACCTGCAGAAAGGGGAAAAGAATCTTGCAAGTCTGGGCCAAATCAGAAGCAGCTTTTGCAAAAGTCTGGCCCTAAACTATCTCTTACCAGTGTGGGTAGGTAATAGACCAGGACAGGGGAGAGTTTTACTAAAAAAAAGAAAAAAAAGTGGCTAAAGATGACTGCCCCCCCTCTTCAATTCTGCTAAGGCTTCAACTATGACCAGAATTAGGATAAAAAAAGGAGATAGGTATCCAGGCCTTCTCGCAACCTTGACGATTGCCAACAATTTAGATGAACAAATATTCCTGGCCCCCATACAAAAGGTGTGGTGAAAGGGAAAAAGGTGTCCCTGACCTGCTACCTCTCTATATCCAAAATTAGTTTTAAGAATCTTAATCTGGAGGAGGGCTGAGAAAGTGATGCAACTTTTATGACAACCGCCAAAGCATTATTTAAGCATTCCTTAAGAGATAAAAGAAAAAAGTTGAAAAGATGATGTCTGTTTCCTATGATTTAGTTACACACGTGCCTGTGACACAGATGGCTGGTCCTCCCATAATTCTCCCCTCACTGTCAGCCCCACTAGGCCGAAAATTAGCTCCACTGGAAGAGCAGAACTATACTTCATTGAAATAGGCTACCTTGCAAGTCTGGCTGGACTTTACGTCCCCTCATACCTGAGTGAATCAGGGAGGTGCTTGTCTGAGCTGCTTCCAAATGTCATCTTGTTTGCCAGGACTTAAAGAATGTCTCATCCCCTCTTGCCTAGGTAACAGTTCTTGTATTTCTGTCAAGGTCACCTCCCTTATCCTCTGCACTCACACATTCCCCCTAAATCCTTACATAAGCAGAGCTTCCCCCTAAATCCTTACCCAAACATCAGGGAGTTCTGATATTCCTTCCAAATCCAGCTGAAACCCAAACGCGCCTGCATATTCTTCCGTGAAAGGGACAGTGGAAGTGGCACTGAGATCTGGAATATGGACCGACGCTTCCGCCATGGAAACTTGAAGATTTGAATGCAGATTTGACAGGTGGCACAAAGCCTATGAAAAATGAAAACAAGAAATCAAGCACAATATTCCACACACCTCTCTTCCCCTTACTTCCACCTTAGTCCAGAAATGCAATAATATTTCATTCTACTTCTAATATCTCTTTCAACTACTTACGCTTGAGGCTCTATGTCTGCCTTCTTCAACTTGGAGCACTCCAGCTGTGCTAGGACTATAAAGTCCCTGCTGGTTAGGAATTCTGGGAGCTGCAGCCTCAACCCATCTCAAGGACTGTAGGTTGGCAAAAGCAGGTACAGGCCCAGTAGCATCTCACCTTGCAAACTACAGTTCATCCCACACATGGACTGGTTCTCTCATCAGCATTGGCTTTTAAATGACAGCTGGTCCAAGGGACATGGAAAAAATCTGGGGCTTTGTTATTGCAATGAGGGAACAGCATCAAAGAAAGTTTGCATTCTTTTTCAGTACCTAGAGAAGAACTTCATTCTTTTCTTTCACCCAAAAATACACAATCATGCTTTGCACTAACATGAAGCATTTCACCAGACACAATACTCAACATCGCCAGGAGGACACCAACCTAGGGGAAGTGGTAAAGCATTGGGAGGAACCCAAATTTATTTTGGTTCAGCAGGTCCCTCGAACTTTATTTCTGAGCCAGCGTGAGGTCATGCACTTTTAGGAGCTCATAGTGTCACCAGGAACCAAGCTTGACATGAAGGTCACACACACACACACACACACACACATAAAATGACTCTGACTTCATAGAAGAACAGCCTGTTTGACTGAGTGAAATAGTTTTGCATTTTGGCACAGAGCAGTGTTTCTCAAAGTGTGGTCTAAGGACCCCTGGGGGTCCCCCAAAACCCTCTCAGGAACCTGCAAATTCAAAACTATTTGCCAGCCTATGTTGAAAAATAATACAATATTAAAATCCCATCAAACAATCATGAGAAGCAGTAGTGGCAGCGAATGCCGCGGTTTAAATTTTTAATACAGTTGTTGTTGTTCAGTCGTTAAGTCGTGTCCGACTCTTCGTGACCCCATGAACCATATTGCGCCAGGCCTTCCTGTCCTTCACTGCCTCCCTGAGTTTGCTCAGTTTCATGCTCATTTAATACAGTAAATACTGATAAATATAAACCGTACAAACAAAAGCTCTTTTGAGGGTCTTCCATAATTTTTAAAAGTGGGAAGTGTGAGAAACAAAGCTGCACAAATAATCCTTGGGTTTGAAAAGGCAAAGTTTATTGACGCTTCTCAGCTAACAGGCTGCAAGAAGCGTGCCGTCAGAGATTTTAGCAAGGTTTTTATGCATCCCTTCACAGGTCCCTTGGTCCTGCCTCATTTTTACCCCTGGGGGGGGGCAAATCTGAGTTCACAACCTATCCGAGAGGCCTAAAACAAATACATTATACAATGATTCCCAACCCCCCCTTTTTTTTTCTTGTTCAGAGCTTATAATTTTCTTGAGATAAGTTTCAAGGCCCAGGACCATCTGTCTTCACTAAATAACTGCCTTTTGTGTTATTATCTTTTCTTCCTTCCTTGTTTTGCACATTCTTACAAATAAAAGGCAACACTTGTTTCCTTAGCTTTCATCCCCATTTCTCACCTTGGTGTGAGTAATCCCTTCCTTTCTGTAAACAAGTTCAAATTCCAAGCCTAATCACTTTAACCATTTAGTTGCAGAAAGCCTTGTTACTAGGAAGTTTTGTTAAAAGGTAATTTCTACTCCTTACAGAAGGGAGAGAAAAAAGTTTAAGAAACACTGGCAGAGAGAACAGCAATAGTCCAAAGCTGATTTGGGACCGAGGGGTTCATGAAGATCGCTCTCTTATTCGGGCTGCTTGAAAAGCTCCGTTTCAGAGTTTCAAAGCAAAAGCAAAAATGCAATCTGGGTGCACGATGAGTTTTTTCAGTCCAGGATCCAGCTGGGGGGAAAGGTTGGGAGGGCCAGTACGAAGAGCAAGGGGAGATCGTTGTTTCCCTAGGCTGGACTGGGCTGGAAAGCCATCTTACCTTCCCAACTCCAGCCCCCCTTCCAGCCCTGTTGTCTGTTCTTCAGACAGCGCAGAAAACCCCGTGAAGCTCCAACCGCAAGCGTGTCGATTCTTTTCGAGCACAAGAAAATCTCACTTCGGAACAACAGGGAAAGAGAAACTAGCTCCCCCATCTGCTTAAAAAAAAAGTAAAATAGCTCTTCCGGAGGGAAATGGCCAATTGAACACGGCTCTGTTTTTGTGCAGCCGACGCCCGCAGTAATTAGAGGAGCTGGCGATCGGGTCCGGTCTTCGGAATCACCTCCAGATGAAGGAAATGCCAGGATTACCCACAGGCAGTCCTTAACAGAGGCTCCCTCTGAAGGAATTGCAATCCAGCAGTTTCCAGCTGATGGACAGCCTGGAAAGGGAATTCTGCTTTCACTTCCTCTTTTAACTAACTTCGGAAAGTTCCTATTTGTGGTTTATTTGGAAATTAAAATCTTCGTGAAAGGCAAATTGCTGTACACCGGGAGAATTTCCTTCTATCCTGGGAGAAAGAAGATTAAAGTAAGTTTAAGGGTCAAAAAGAAATATTTTAACGTTTGGAAACAGCGACAGGGAATGAAGAATGCTAACTGGGGCCAGTTAAGAGGCTAGATGGATCGGAAAAAGCTTTTTAAAGAATTGTTTTAAACGTTTAAGAAAATACAGTAAGTGAGTTTGGATTTAATTGCAAGAAAATCTGTCCTGGGAAAGTTTGGTTCTGAAAATAAATAATAAAGATAAAAAGATCTCTTTTAACACAATGGAGGAACATCTTTCTTTCAAAGAAGAATTTTTAGCTGTTTGGAATCCGTGTGTCCAGGTACTGTTTCTAAAATTGGGACTAACAGAGGTTGTAGAAGAAGAAGAAACTTCATTGGACAAAATAGAAGTTGAGGATGATGAATAAAGACTTTAAAATGGACTTTAAAGAAATGCCAGATTACAGGAGAGACATGGAAGATGTGGGAAAAGGTGCCGTGGGACTGAAGATGGAATGTTATTATTATTGGTCTTTCTATGCTAAGGGGATCTGTTTTTTAGAAAAAAAATATGAAGTGGAAATACAAATTAGACCTATTTGTTTAAGCTTAAAATGTATAGTTTATTATTACTGGCACTCTTAATGCTTTTGCTGATTAGATTGATTGTTGAATATATTGCATAATTTGGTTATTGCTGAGGGATGAGAAAGGGGATGAAGAGGGCTTTTTTCCTGTAATATTAGAGAAGATGTTAAGTTACTGTTAATGCATATACTTGTTTGTAGGGAGGGGGAAGTCATCTTTTATATTTTTCTCTTTCTTTCTTTCTTTCTTTCTTTCTTTCTTTCTTTCTTTCTTTCTTTCTTTCTTTCTTTCTTTCTTTCTTTTTGCCTTTTAGTTTTGTATCAGCTTTTATATCTAAATATTTTCTAATGAAAATATTACATTATTTATAATACATTATAATATTACATATTATTCTAATGAAAATATTACCAAAAAAAATCCCCACCCACAATGTAAGCAGGAAAAGGAAACCTTTTATTAATCACATTAAAACAGTGGACTGTAGTGGGAAGAGTTCTGAGGAAAAATACCAAAAAAAGAACACTAAGCCGCTGTGTTTCATATGTTGCCTTATTTTTCACAGGCCCATGTTCCATACGTCAAGTTCTCTCAGCCAGGTTCCCTCAGGATGGGCCTGTCATAGCCCCATAACAATAAGGGAAGTTTCTGAAGCTATAAAAAAAATTCAACTAGGAAAGGTGCCTGGACCAGATGGATGATCAGGTTCTTATTATAAATGTTTTGTGGATGAACTTTTACAACCTTTACAAAACACAATGAACTCTATCTTACATGGAGGAAAGATGGTAGAGAGTTGGAAAGAGGCCAACATAGTATGAATACCCAAAGAAGGACAAGATTTGACTTTAACAAGAAACTATAGAACGATACCATTACTGAATAATGACTAGATGTTGTTCACAATGATTCAAGCTGATATAATTTTGCAAGAATTTATTCATGAGGATCAATGTGGGTTTTTACCAAAAAGACAGCTAAAAGACAATGTTAGAAACATGTTGAACATTTTGGAATATTTAGAGCAAAATAATGAAAAACAAGCCACATTGATCTTCTTGGATGCAGAGAAGCCCTTTGCCAATTTGAACTGGGCTTTCTTCTTCAATATTTTGGAGGATACGAATTTTGGAGAGAACTTTATCAAATGGGTAAGATCAATTTACACTTCACAGAAAGCACAAATAATTGTTATTGGAGATCTAACAAAACCCTGTGAGATACAAAAAGGGAGAAGACAGGGATGCCCACTGTCTCCCCTCTTGTTTATTTCGGTTCTTGAAATATTGAATAAAGATATAAGAGAAGATGAGAGGATTGTGGAGGTAAAGATTAAAAAAGAAACTTATAAGTTAAGGGCTTTGGCAGATGACTTGGTGTTGGTTCTGGAAGATCCTTTAAAGGGAATTGAAATATTAATGGGAAAACTAAAAGAATTTGGTGCATTACCAGCTTCAAGATTAATAAACAGAAGACAAAGATTTTTTAGAATATTTTTTATTATTAAGAAAAAAACCACGTAGAAGGTGCTTTAACAAAAAAGTGAAAGAAATACAGCAAAGAGAAGAACATGTTAATATGTCGTAACAGTAACGAATTACAATTCTACATATACTTATCTAATGCAAATATTATTCAAGCACGTATATATTTCTAATATATTTCTATGACTATCATGTTTTTGGTGGTGTGAGACACATAGAGACACATAGAGACAAATCACATTTACATACCATGCAAAAGAGACAATAAGAAAACTAAGAAGGAAACAAAAAGACCAGAGCACTCCCCTCCAGCAGCCAACACCCAGATAAGCAGGGATTGACACCAGGCAAACAATCACGCAGAAAACAATACCCTAATCAAGGAACGACCAAGGAGAAAACCACAGCCCCCCAACACTGGCCGGGCAAGCTACTGTATATAAACGGAGCAAACCCCACACTCACTAGCACTGATGATGTTACCTAGCTGGGTAATGAAACGTCTGCAATCAAACAACCAGGCTGAGAGAGCACCAAGGACGGCACAAACAGAAGGCTTTTGGAGTTAGAAGAACATGACCTGAGATATTTGTGGTATGATAAAGTTAAGGTTAATGTGGATTTTAAAGATCACTATATTAGACGTGCCATATTGAGAATATTGAATAGATACAAATCCAGGTTGTGCCTGAAAACACTTTTGTAGATTTCAGTACAAAAGCATTTTATAGATGGGACATAATAGGCAAAACAAATGGCTAAGATATTGCGAGATGCTAGAATTTGATCAAGGGGAATGTAAAATAAAATCAAGAGAAGAACTGATGGCAGAGGGATATAGTTGTTAATGGTTCTCTTATTTACAATTATTAGAAAGATTTAAAGTAAACAAAATAGTTTATGGTTTTGAACATTGGAAGACTGAGTCTGAAATAGAATTGCAGTAGAGTCTCGTTTAACCGACCTTCGCTTATCCGACATTCTGTCTTATCCGACGCCCCTAAAAAAAACACAACAACACGGATAAATCGGCGGCGAGAAAAGTGTGCTGCTTGTTTGCGAGTGTGAGTGTACTCTTTCTTGTTGCTCCTGACGGTGCGGCGGCGCCGCAACGCAAAAATCGATTGCAACAGGCGCAGCAGGCGCGCGTGTCTAGCCTATGACTCATGTGTCGGTCATGTCTCGCCTTTCCTAATGGTCGCTCGGTGCAGTTTGTTATTGTATGCGGATCAGGTTGTTGTTTTTTTTTTTTTACCGCACTCAATCGTTACTGTGTGTTATCCGACATTTTTGCTTATCCGACATTCTGCCGGCCCATTTATGTTGGATAAGCGAGACTCTACTGTATGTACAAATGATGAACGTGTAATTGCTAAAACATATAAACTTTATTGAAATTTGAAACAAAAGAAGAAAAAGTGAATGAATGTATGATAAAGTGAGCTAAAAATCTTGTTTATATCATACAGATGGAATGATGGGAAAGTATGTGGCTGAAAGGATTGAATTACATTATGTTATAATCTTAAAGAGAATTTTTATAAAATGATGTACCGTTGGCATATGTCACCAGAGAAATTGTCTAGAATGTATAAAGGTACTTCAAACTGATGTTGGAAATGTGAATAAGAAGGGACATTTTATCATGTTTGGTGGACGTGGTGGACAGCTAGAAAATTCTGGATTCAAATACACTGATTCAGACAATTTTAAGGATTAATATCTCATTTGCAAATTTAAATATTATAACCATGGCTCTGTGGCTGCAGTGTTTTCCGAGACCTTGGTTAAAAATGAGTTTCAGATTTTATTGCCTATTGCTATACCTGGTGGTGCCCTTTCCTTTTTGAAAGCTTAGTTGAGTTTGTTAGTTTGTTTTGAAATAGAGGCCCTGCAGCTGGCTATCTGAGAGTCATGAGCAATGTCTCCAGGTTGGTTTGTTGTTGTTGTTTTCCCCCTTTTCCTTATTTATTTTGAAACTTGGGTTTGGGTTGCCATTGTCCAAGTTTCACGAGGGCTTTTTCCTGTTTAGTCTAGCCAGATAGGCTTTAAATGCTGCAGAAGCTGTTTTATCTGTAGACCTGTCACAAAATGAGTTTCAGGCAACTCAGATTCTTATTGTTATTCTTGAGCCATGCCATCTATGCTCAGCTCTATATTTGGTGAATTTGCCTTACTGAATAACGGATTTCAGATGGCAAACAAATTTCTGTGTCAGGTTCAGTTGAAGCCTGATAGTTATACTTGGCTCTGCGGAGATGGGATTGTATTTATTTACTTGTTTACTGTCCCTTGGTAGTTTACATTTTCAGCTAGAGTATTGGCTGTAGGGGCTTAGGGAAATCCAGGGTTGTGGGGTGGAGGTTCCCAAAGTCTAAAAATATCCTGTTAAGCAGATTGTGTATGGGCAGTTCTTCTAGCAGGTCTAGGTTCCTTATTGTTCAGGTGTCCCACTGAGGAGATAGCCAACACGGTTGCTCTTGTAGTTCACCTACAGTTGGTTTAATGTTCTCCTCCTACAAATGCTCATGAAGCCTGCCAGCAGAGAAGAGGAAGGGCAGGAGATGTGTAGCCCCAGGAAACAGCGTTTCTTCCTTTGCATTATGAATTAACCACTAGAGGCCACTGTAGGATCCTTTAAGTGCACGGCAAAGCTTTCTCCCAATGTTGGAAGAGGAGGCATCAAAGTGGAGTAACACCAACTCATCCATCATGCTAGGCTGCAAAGCACTTTATTTCATTGTGGTGTCGTATAAAGACAGACATGATACTTCATAAACCATAGTTTACAGTTTAGTAGTTTGTATGAACCAGGCCCCTATGATTTGTCCCAAAACCAGGGTAGGATAACTGTGGCTTAGTGCAACATGTGTCCCCAGGAACTTTGTTCTCTAAATGAGGAGCCAGGATTAGACTACTCTACATAATAGTTATTTAAGCTGTTGCCTGTTAGATATAATACAACAACTCCCAGAATTCTCAGCCGCCATGGTTTGGCAAATGAAATTTAAATCTAAGTTTATGAAGTGACATTTCCAACAGTTAATATACTAGCCCTCAAAATGTAACTACTGTCCTTGAGAGATTTTGGAACTGACTTTGCAACTATGGTCATGTCATACAGGTGGTCCTCGACTTAGGATGACAATTGGGACCGGAATTTCCATCCCTAAGCGATGCAGTTGTAAAGTGCAGCTGCATTGCTTAGCAATGGCAATCCCTGCAGTCCCGGTTGCCGTCATTGACTGAATCCCACGGTGGTTAGGCAAGGCAACTTCCTGCCGGCTTCCCATAACCAAAGTCAGTGGGGAAGCCGGCAGGAAGTTGCAAGTCCCAGGCTGGCAGGCAGGTAAGTGGCTACTGCCAGTGAGGGAGGGTCAGGTAGGGCGCGCAGGGATGCACGGCAGTGAATGGCGGTGTGTGAGAGGTGCCATGTGGGTTGGGGAGGGTGCGCGGAGGTGCTGCACAGGTCTGGGAGGATGTACGTGTGCCCAGCATGGCGCAAGCACGGGGGGGGGAGGGTGCATGGGTGGGGGAGGCTTACCCCAGCGATTTGTGACCTTCCCTGCTGGCTTTCTGGAGAATCCAGCAGTTGTTGTTGTTTAGTCGTTAAGTTGTGTCCGACTCTTCGTGACCCCATGAACCATATTGCGCCAGGCCTTCCTGTCCTTCACTGCCTCCCTGAGTTTGCTCAGTTTCATGCTCATTGCTTCAGTGATGCTATCTAACCATCTCATCCTCTGCCGTCCTCTTCTCCTTTTGCCTTCAATCTTTCCCAGCATCAGGGTCTTCTCCAAAGAGATCTCTCTTCGCATTAGGTGACCAAAGTATCTGAGCTTGAGCTTCATTATCGATCCTTCCAATGAGCAATCAGGGTTGATTTCCTTTAAGATTGACTGGTTTGACCTCCTAGCAGTCCAGGGGACTCTCAAGAGTCTTCTCCAGCACCACAGTTCAAAGGCATCAATTCTTCGGCGCTCGGCTTTTTTTATGGTCCAGCTCTCACAGCCATACATTACTACTGGAAAAACCATAGCTTTGACTATGCGGATCTTTGTCGGCAAGGTGACGTCTCTGCTTTTTAATATGCTATCTAGGCTTGCCATAGCTTTCCTCCCAAGGAACAAGCGTCTTTTAATTTCATGGCTGCAGTCTCCGTCTGCGGTGATCTTGGAGCCCAAATAAATGAAGTCTGTTACTGCTTCCATTTCTACCCCTTCTATTTGCCAGGAACTGATGGGTCCAGATGCCATGATCTTAGTTTTTTTAATGTTGAGTTTCAAGCCAGCTTTTGCACTCTCCTCTTTCACCCTCATCAAGAGGCTCTTTAGTTCTTCTTCACTTTCTGCCATTAGGGTGGTATCGTCTGCATATCTGAGGTTGTTGATGATTCTCCCTGCAATCTTAATTCCGGCTTGTGATTCTTCCAGCCTGGCATTTCTCATGATGTACTCTGCATATAGGTTAAATAAGCAGGGTGACAGTATACAGCCTTGTCGTACACCTTTCCCTATTTTGAACCAATCGGTTGTTCCATGACCGGTTCTAACTGTTGCTTCTTGGCCCGCATACAGATTTCTCAGGAGACAGGTAAGGTGGTCTGGTACTCCCATCTCTTTAAGAATTTGCCACAGTTTGTTGTGATCCACACAATCAAAGGCTTTTGCATAGTCAATGAAGCAGAAGTAGATATTTTTCTGGAACTCTCGTGCTTTCTCCATGATCCAGCGAATGTTGGCGATTTGATCTCTATTTCCTCTGCCTCTTCGAAACCCAGCTTGTACATCCGGTAGTTCTCAGTTCATGTATTAGAATCCAGCAGGGAAGGTTGCAAACAGTGATCACATGATCATGGGGTGCTTGGCAACCAGTCATAAATACAAACAGATTGCCAAGCACCCAGATCATGATCACATGAGCATGGGGGTGCTGGGATGGCCATAACTCCGAGGACCAGTTGTAACCACCATTAGTTCGGCACCGTCATAAATTTGAACAGTCGCTGAACGAATGGCCATACAGTAAGTTGAGGACTACCTATAGTGGATTGCACAAAAATTGAATGATTAGAACCCCTCCCCAAAATTCTATTTCGTACTATTAGGAAAGTGGGGATAGAAATTTCTAGCACCTGGATAACAGGCATCCAGAACCCACTGCAATGACATCAGAATAATAACACATACATGATGATATCATAATGCAAATGCTGCAGTCGCAATGTCTGATGCCACTACCCAAGTCACAGCATTTGTGCATGACATCATCATTCATGTTCTGTTATTTGCCCCATCTGTGCATGCTGATGGTTAGGAACTAGGACCTGATTCATCCATGGCTAATAGAATATACAGTGTGTGGCTCAGGGTTGAACTGTGGAGTCCTTGGGGTTCTCTGAGCTTGGTTGTTTTCTTGCAAACATTTCATTACCCAGCTAGGTAACATCTTCAGTGATAGAATGGAGTGGGGTTTGCTCTCTGTTTATATACAGTGGCTTGCCCTGCCAGTGTTGGGGTGTGAGTGTGTGTGTGTGTTTCTTCCTGGTAGTTCCTTGATTAGGGTATTGTTTACTGCTTGATTGAATGTCTTGTGATAATCTTGGTGTTAATCTTTGCTTATCTGGGTGATGATTGGTGGTGAGGAGATGTTCTGGTCTTTTGTTTCCTTTTTATTGTCTCTTTTGAATAGAGTGTAGATGTTGTTTATCTCTATGTGCCTGTTGATGGCTGCCTTGTCTGAATACCAAGTTTCCAGGAATTCCCTCGCATTTTTGGATTTAGCTTGGTCTAAGATGCTGACAGTTTCCCAGTTGAAACTATGGTTAAGTCTGTCCATGTGTTGTGAGATTAAGGAGTTTTCATTGTGTCTTCTGACTGCTAGTTGGTGTTCATGGATGTGCTCTGCCAGCCTTCTGCCTATCTGTCCTACATAGTGGTTGATACAGTCCTTACACTGTATGTTGTAGATGACTCCTGTTTTTTCTTCTTGGGCTACTGGGCCTTCTGGTTTACTTAAGATGTTTTGGAGGGCTTTAGTTGGTTTGTGTGCTACAGAGATGCCATGTGGTTGCAATAGTCTGTTGGTGGTTTCTGAGACATTTCTGATGTATGGCAGTGTTATCCTTTTCATAGCTTGTGTTGGTTGTGTTGTACTAGGTTGAGTGGTCAGGCACTTTTTGATAAAGTCGCGTGGATATCCATTTTGTTGGAAGATGTTGTATAGGAGGTCTGTTTCCTATACATACATCCATAGCCACTGGAAGATGGAAGTGATTTAATTTTGAAACTGCTTCCTTCCTTTGAGCAGCTGAAATACAGACCCAATTCTCACAAAAAGCAGCAGCAAATGATGCAATGAAATAAATTTACTTACTATAATGTATAAACCTGACTGTGTATTGCTACATGGTCACCTGACCAGTGTGTGAGCAGGTGATTATCTGAATCCTAAAAAGGAAAGGATGCTGTGTGTGGCACTGTTTTAAAGTGGAAAGAAACAGGATTAGTCACCCACCAACGTGATAACTTCTCCCACCCTGAAATTCAGTAACTCACTATGCCTCTGTCTATTTCAGACTCATTCACCCTGCCAAGAAATAACCTGAACTCTGAAAACCTGTCAAAGTTTCTCTCTACCACATCTTATACTAAACAAAATCAAGGCAGGGATATTTTGAGTTTCTTTTTCATGCTTCTTCTTTCTCAGGGCTGAGTCGTTTTTTCTGAAACTCCTCCCTTAATGGTAGATTCATCCCTTCCCCATGCCCAGGGCCTGGCCTACATCCCATCTTAGTAGGTAAGGGTTCCATCATGTGTCTCCCTTCTACACTTAAGGTGCAAGTCAACCTCTTTATCATTTCTTGTAAACCAAATCCATCCATCTGTCATCCAGCTGAATTGCTCATCCCATCCTTAGCCACCTACTCAATTTTCTCCAGTGATTACCCCCCTCCCCCCACATTCAGTTATGAGCTAGTAGTCCCTCTGCAGTATCATTGGCTGGGAAATTGGATACTCTAGAGCTTCCTTCCCCCAGCTGCTCCAAATACTCAAAAATTCAAAGGCTGTCTTCCAATGGAACAGAGTCAGGATTTTCACAGTACAAAGCTAAATGTTAATTCCTAAAGAGTCCTTAAGCATCTGAGCACATAGAAGGCTGCACCCCAAACCCTAAGCCTTCCAATAGTGTGTCTGGTAGGGATAAGGAATGACCTTATCATACCAACAGTCACCTCTACCTCCTCCTATCCTGTGATGCACATAGAAAATTGGATACCATCCCAGACTTCCCAGAATCATGATGTATCATTGACCTATATATAGGAAGACCTGGGGCGTGACCAAGAATCATTCACTTGTCTTCTGCATCTGTCCTGGGATGGTCACTGGTTTTTCAAGTCTGGCAACTCGCTTTCTGAACATTATTTCCTCCCTTGGATCATCTTCTGCTCTAGTAAGGATCTTCCTTCCTTCCTTCCTTCCTTCCTTCCTTCCTTCCTTCCTTCCTTCCTTCCTTCCTTCCTTCCTTCCTTCCTTCCTTCCTTCCTTCCTTCCTTCTTTCTTTCTTTCTTTCTTTCTTTCTTTCTTTCTTTCTTTCTTTCTTTCTTTCTTTCTTTCTTTCTTTCTTTCTTTCTTTCTTTCTTTCTTTCTTTCTAGAGCCACTTTTGCCTGGTCATGAATTTTCATCCTGTGTTAGGCACAAAAATGGCTGAGTGACTTTGGGCCTATCACTCTCAGCTCTAGGAAGAGAAAGGCAGTGGCAAACCACTTCTGAAAACGTGGTCTAGAAAACTGCAGGGATTTGTCCATGTAGTCACCAGGAGTCAAGGCTGATTTGAAGGCTAAATTTAAAAAATAAAATAAAAATGTACCTTCTACAAATGCTTGAGGGAAGGCTAGCAAGGAGATCAAATTTTGCAGAGAATAGCCATTATTAAACAGTCCAGTAGAGCAGATGAGAGGAAGGTCTATCAAGAACAGTAATTACAATCAGTAGGTCTGTTGTTTATAGATAGCAAGGTCTATCAAGCATGAAGGCCATTGCTGAATGTCTGGCTTGTTTCTGTTATAAGTGTGCATGCTATACTCTTTGGGCAGAGCAATGACGGCACTCAAGCTGGAGTGAATGCTGTAGCTTGCAAAGAAGCAGAGAGAGATTTGGGGACTTCCAAATGGGAATGTATCTAGCATGACTAATCCAAAGACATTGTGTAGCTATCCATCTTTCCCTCCTTGATTGTCCATCCAATTTGCCACTTGCCTTTAAGTGCAAATGCTGTGGTTTGACTATATGAGCTCTTCTGCAGTTGGACTAACTTACTGGTTTAACAGTTGGATCTGATGTTTGATCATTGAGAAACTGAGAAAAGGTTCTGGTGGTATCTTAGTCTTGTGAAGTTGTAGAGATAAATTACTATAAGATATCTAAACATATGCATATTTATATATAAGGATGACAAGTAAGTAAAAGATTGACTTCACTTATTGGAGGCAGAATGGTGGACTTGGGACTTTGGTCCAATCTGATTGGAGTATGTCTGGGGCCTCGGCTCACAGATGACACCAAACCATAATGTGGTCTATTTTGATTCAGTGCTGTGTCAATCCAAGCATTACAATTAATTCATGGTTTGCAGGATGTTGAAATCAAGCCAACCCTGTCTTAATCAACAAACTATGGTTTAGTATGATATTCAAATCAAGCCAATTGTATCTTGGTCAACAAACCTTGGTTTAGGACAATGTGTGAACCTAGTTTGTTGTGTGGCTTATGTTATAAAACTTTGAGTTCCACAGGGTTTTTCCTTGAATATAAAAATAGAATTCACTGTCCTCTCATTTTATTTTTGTTTAAAATGCATTTTTAACTCAAATACACTGAGATAATGCAAGAGAAAGGAGATGGTGTGATGTGGCTCAGGATAATGCAAGTATAGGTAAATCATAATTATATATAGTATGTCACAACCCAAATGATTTCAAATCTCTGGATGGAGAGTTGCTTTTTTCATTATGCCAAGATTTTCTATAACTTGATGTTAACTGTAACTCACACACAAAAGTTTGTTGACCCAACCAATATATTGTAAAAACTGTTGTCCCAACTAATATATTGTGAAAACTAGAACCTTAGGAAGGCAGAATGGCAGAAACTATTGTAGAGTTTCTATAATACATTAATAAATAACATGTTGTTGAATTTGTGGGTAAGGACTCCCACACAGATGTCACCTAGACATAAAGTGGGTGGCAATTTTCATTCTTTTTTGAAATGAGTTCTTAACCCGAGAGACAGTCAGAAAAGATTATGAGAATCCTTTTCAAAAAATGGCGTGAAAGCAACATTTTCAGAAAGAACACCTTAACATCTGCACAATATTCTGCACTAACCAAAATTCCCTTTGCTATACAAATTATAAATATCTGTTCTAAATGTGAAATATTAATACTGCATATTAATATACTGTAGAAAGAGTAAGACAGACATATTTTAAAATATGTGGCAAATTGGGTTTAAGGAGTGTGATAAAGTAATTAGAATGTTTAATCATATCTAAATATAAGTTCAAATCCTGATATAAATCCTCATTCAAACATGTACTGTAGCTTCATGGGGATCTTTGAGCAATCCTTGTTTCTGAGCCTAAACTATGTCACTGCATTCTGGGTGGGATAAAATATGGAGCAACCATGCTTGCTTCCCTGATTTTCTTTGAGGAACAGCAGGAAAGGAAGGAAGGAAGGAAGGAAGGAAGGAAGGAAGGAAGGAAGGAAGGAAGGAAGGAAGGAAGGAAGGAAGGAAGGAAAGGTAGAAGATTGTGGAGTCCTTGGGGTTCTCTGAGCTTGGTTGTTTTCTTGCAGACGTTTTATTACCCAGCTAGGTAAAATCTTCAGTGCACAAGATCTTACCTAGCCAGGTAATGAAACGTCTGCAAGAAAACAACCAAGTTCAGAGAACCCCAAGGACTCCACAATTCAACCCTGAACTACATACATTCTCTTCTATAGATAGAAGATTCCCTCACATAAATGCTGTGGTTTGAATTTACAATATCATGCAGTGCAAAGCACTACAAAGTTCAGCATACTTCTGTATATAGATGCAGATTACATTAAAATACATCCATATGCTGCTGAGAATGAACGGGAAGAAGCAGGCAGGCGTCTCTCTCGATCACAGAGCTGTTTTTCAGCTGTCACAGTGGTGTTACCTTCTGAACTATTTATAGAGCATTTGCCACCCACCCTGCAGACAGCTGCTGCTTTGCAGACTTAACATTCCTCTCTTACTTAAGGCAAGCCAAACTAAGTCAGTCCTTTGTGCAATGAAAGCAGCTTCTGCACAAGGGAAAGTGGCTGTCATGAAAGCCGGTGAAGTGCATCTCCCCAAAGGCAGAGCGCTGGGCACATTGGAGTGACTTCTTCTGCATGGCACAGTTTCCACTCTCGTTCCATAGTGACACCTGCCCCCCAACTCCCACATACTACTTTGAAGCCAACCTTCATTGTCTTCCTTTCTGGTGACTTCAAACACGCAGAGAGTAAGAAGGGAGCATGAGCCAATCCAGAAGGATTTTTAAAATGTCATTATCTCCTGAGCTAAAGAAAGGCAAACCAAACATCAAACTCACCCATCCCATTCCATACAAAAGAAAATGAAAATAAGTGCCCCGATCACATTTTTAGTATGTCTTGTGTGCAGTTATCAATCAGACGGCTGGCAAATAAATAGTTGGGGGAGGGCTTGGGAATCACCCTTCTGTAATGAAACCATGTGTTCTGCTTCTAATTATGAAAGGTCATTAGCTGTGATGCAGGAAGGACCATATTGCAAAGTATTTTTGCAAATGGACAGTAGCTCTGATTGCGACGGCAATGTAGAGCTCAGTATCTATGTTTGTGTGTTGGGAAGAGCAATGGCACCTTAAGCCCAGAATCTGGGAGGCAGGGGAGGCATGCTGGGGTATAAATGGAGGAAATCAAGCAGCGCTTAATTTTCAGTGCTCTAATGGCCAAGCTCTGATCTGCCACAGTAACCAGGATTGCAAGTGGTCTTGTCCTAACTGCTTTATGGTGGCATAGTTTAAGGGCAGCAACTGGTGGGTTTCCATAGCTTTATTTCTCCTCCCACCAAGTTGTCACCTGCTGAGCAAAAACAAAAAAACAAAACCAAAACCCTACTAGTCACTCTCAACATGTGATGGGACAGCTTGCATGATCGTAGGTGGGAGCCTGAAACACAGGCTGTAGCCAGCTTTCAAATTACCAGAGTAGCAGGTTGATAGTCCATGAGTCCTCCACACTGCCAATGTGTATCTCAGGCTATTTTACCACACAACTCTACCCAACTTCTGAAAGACTAGTAAAAATAGGCTACCTGAACGTTTGGTGGGGTAGAGATGTGGGGTGAAGTACAAGGGAGCTTGCGTGGCACACCAAGGGAACTCCTTCCTGCTCCCTCCTGGGGCCTTCTTCTAATCCTGTCATACAAGTTATTCTTGGACACAGTTTTATCAGTCTTCCAGAGATTTGGTAAATCCATGTCAGAAAAAGCCCAAGTAACAGGTCACAGACATGGTGGAGGTGTTACAAGGAGCATCTATGGTGATCCCATCTGCTTCATACCACACTCTTCCACATGAGCCAATTTCATAATGATGGACAGATCTGGAATAGAAACCATTTGGAGGGACCAAGAGATCAAGATCCTAAATAAGCTCTGCCTTGTGTTCTACAGAAACCTTGCCTCAGAAGTAGATCCACCATTTTAGGCAGGCTTCCGCCAATCAGGTGCTCTATAAAGGAATTCTAGGAGTTGAAGTTGCAGGTCATCAGGTAGGGGGAGGCTGCTTCAAAGTGGTGGGAGCCATGCAACAAGCGTGCTCATGGCCATCTCAATTCATTGTAATGGGACCGTGTACTGGAAGTCATTTAGGCGGTTGGAGTCCCCATGAGTCATGGCTGTCTCTTCCATCCCTAACATGATCTGATTCACTAGGACTGCTTTCTCTTATGGCAGCTTTCCCTGCAGCTATGTGTACACATTAACTGGCAGGAGCAGAGCAATGTGTGCTCATGCCTTTTTTTGAGGCACCCAAATATATCTAATTATCTTTACACTGATAAGCTACAGAAGTAGAGCATCACTGATCTTCTGGATCTGGTGCAGGAGAGAAGGGAAGCATGATTTTGCATTGGTCAGTAATTCAATGGCCTCTGAAAGCTTGCACCGCAACCCTTGCCTCACAACAAGAATGTCATGTCAAGGGGAAACCAACCTGGTCCCATCCATCAGCCAAAGGAGAAGCAGCTGCAGCAGAGCTTGCGTCTTATACCTTGCCAGCAAGAACACTCTGCTGGAACAGTTGTGAGTCGATCTCTGATCATAAGAGCAGGAAGGAAAGCACATTCTGGCTTATCTACTGACTGGGTGCTAAGGGCTGTTGTGTTGTATTGTGACAACATTGCATAAGCTGTTTTGAGGATAGTTTTATTAAAAGCCAAAATATACATTTTCAAAATAAATAAGAGGCCGTATTTTTGACTGTGTAAGTGCTACTTGGAATCAGTTTTCACCATGTGCTTGCTTGAAACGGTTCTACACTATCCTTCAGTTTTTAACTTCCAGGTTACTCAAATAATGCTACATATCATAAGCAAATAACTGTAGCTCACCCACACAAATGATTTGTTAAGAAAAATGTAAGAGGGAGGAGGAAGAGGTCTGGCAAGATGATAATACTAGGACAATAGCATTTATTTATTTATTTATTTATTTATTTAATAATAAAGCATTAGCTATTAGACAGTAGCATTAACTGGGACTTTCAGAGCTGATACAAATTTGACAGGTAGATAATGTTTGTGGAGCTCTCTGTAGACACAATATAATATGTAAAGGTTGAATATGTTTAGGGATGCCGTATCTGGGCTGAAAAAAATCTGTGCAACCACAAGATGACAGTGACAAGATTTAGAAAACTAACTCACTGCTGTCATTCTGGTAGCTTCCCAGATTTTATAGCCCCAATATGATAGTCCTGATTACTATTGTTGTAAGCCCTATCAGGAAACCCTCTTCAAGGAAGGAATTATGGAACTTGACTCCAATAGAAATCGGTGGGGAGAAAGAGTGGCTGGTGGGGAACCAAAAGTACTACTCTCTACATTGTTTTCAGCCTACTAACCCCTATATTTCTTGAATCTCAGCAATGGGAACAACTTGGGGAGGGAGGATAATTTAACAAGAGCTATAAAGAAGGATGAAATCCAGGGTGGGCCTTTTTGGTTACATGATTCTGGGATACAGATGTGGACCCCCAACTCTGTTGATGGAGCTGTTACTAAGAACTCTTCTCATCTTCTTCTGATAAACCTCCTGTGTTTGTTTGTTGTGACTCTTTTCTTCTAAGGAGGGAAAGTAGAGAAGGACCAATAGTGCTAGGCAGGGCCAACTGGGTTTTGGGGGAGCTGGAAGGTCATTTGACTTAGATCTCATGCTGAAAGGGAACCACAAAGTTAGAAACTTCCTTTAAAAAGTTATAAAACTATTAAAAGCATATCTTGTCGTATGTGCTTCCCCCTTTTAGTGTCATTTCATCATTTTAATTTTGGCCAGTGATCTCAAAAGCTTGAGGAGATCCAGTTTTTGGAGAAGGCCTGAAGTTAGGACAACTCTGTCTTAGGACTACCAGATCTAGGATGCAAGGTTCCAGGTGACCATTAGATGGCAGAAAGAGGTGCGGAAAACAACTCTTTCTTGTCCTCTAATGAACTTTGGGATGTTTGCAGACCAGTTTTCATAGCCCTACTCCTTTTGGAAGCTCATGTATTTCTTTCCCCAAACCAAACCTCATCTCCCCCTTGCACCTTCACAGGGCCAAAATATTACACAGGATGGGTGAGAGCTAAGCTGCACATTATTATAATTTTCTATATTTCCCTTGGTAGGGGGTAGCACAGTCAACACTGGATGATCTCAAAGAGCTAAGCAGGGTCAGACCTGGCTTTTACTTGGATGGTAAAACCTCCAGAAAATTGCAGGGCTCTAGGCTAGACTGGGAAGTCAGAACAACATCTGGAAGAAAGCTATGGCAAACTACTTCCATACTGTGACAAGAAAACTACATGGAAGTGTCCATGGTGTTGTCATGAATTGAGCTCTTTATTCACATTTCCTATGTTTGATGTTTGTTGCGCTCCAGAAAATAAAGGGACCCTGCTGGTTTAATAGGGGCAGAAGTAGAGGCTAAGGAAATCAGATTCTGGGTTCCCACTGTCATTCTTGGTCGCCAGGTCCCTGCCTCTCCATCATCACCATGTCCAGCTCCCAGCAACGCCTCATGCAGGGCATGCACCAAGACCTCAGCTGCCCCATCTGTCTCAAGCTCTTCCAGTCCCCCGTGACAACAGAGTGTGGGCACACCTTCTGCCAGGCCTGCTTGTCCCGGGTGGCCACTGAAGAGGATGGGGGCAAGGCTGCTCCCTCATGTCCCACCTGCCAGGCCCTCACCAAGGTGGAGCAACTGCGGATCAACCAGCAGATGGAGCATTTGGTGGAGTCCTTCCGGCAGGTGCCCCGTGATCACTGTGAAGAACACCTCGACCCACTCAGTGTCTACTGTGAACAGGACCGGCAGGTGATCTGTGGGGTTTGTGCTTCACTAGGCAAGCACAAGGGGCACAACATCATTACTGCTGCTGAGGCCCACCAGAGGATGAAGGTAAGGGGTTGAGATATAACAAAGCCCTAGGAGCTTGGCATCTCTGCTTGCCCTGTATCAGCCCAACAGGCACCCCTGACTTGTATTAAGTCAGGCCATTGGTCAACAAAGCAAGAACTACAGTGGGATTGCAGGCAAGGATCTTCCCAGCCCGAGAAATGCCATGGTTTGAACCTAGCGCCATTCCTGCAAAACATATTCTCTCCCTCTGGGCTAAGGTCTTTGTCCTGAAGTATGGATGGGCATGTTATTTATTGACTCTACCAAACTATGACATTTTATGGAAATTTATGGGAAGATGAGTTAGCTGCACTGGCTGCTAATAAGTTTCCAGTGCAACTAAGGTGTCAGTTGTCACATATGCAGCCCTGTATGTTACTGTATGTGGCCAGGCTATTTCAGGAACCACCTCTCTCCAATCGTCTCTTACCTGCCCCATTAGATCTGGCAAGAGGAGTATGTTCTGGGTCCCATCAATTAAAGAACGCCATCCAGAGGAACCCAGGAAGCGGGCTTTTTCAGTCATCGTGCCTACTGTAGTGGATAACGAGGATGGCCTCGAAGGACAGAGGGAAGTTCTGCCACCAAGGCAACAATCAGATATACAAAACTTGAGCCCAGTTCCAGAAAATGGTTTGCAAAAACAAGGGAGGAAAGGAAGGACATTCAGACTTGAAATATTCTGTTACTATAGCTGTTCTAATAAAAGTAGGTTTCGGTTTCCACGTTATCTGTTTCTTAGTCTGGTCTACCTGATGGGGCTGACACCTATCCTTTGGAACCCCTTCCCTCCCAAGATCAGATGGGCCCCTGCCAAACCTTGCCTGCCTTCCAAAAAGCTCTTAAGACCTGGCTGTTCACCAGGCACAGAGGTCGGGAACTTAGTAGAGCTGGTGTGGTTTATCATTGTTTTGGAGGTATTACCCTCAGTGGCCATTTTTTCATTTTGATTACGAGTGGTTGGTTTTGTTACTGTTATTTAAACCATTGTTTTAAACTTGTTTGCTGCTCTGAGTCACCTTGGCAAGATGGGCAGCCATATAAATATGAATGAATGAATGAATGAATGAATGAATGGATGAATGAATGAATGAATGAATGAATGAATGAATGAATGAATGAATGAATGAAGCTACTGTCCCCCTGAGCCTTTAGGGTAGAACAGGGGATTTCCAATCCCACTGAATATTTGCTTCAGATCACATGCCAAATGAAGTATATTCTCTCCTGCTCTTGCTCTGAGAGATTTCTGTGTTTTGTCCCTCCTTCCCCACCACTTGGCATAATTGCAGAAACAGCTTCCTCAGCAGCAGGTCCAGCTCCAGGAAGCCCAAGTGCGCAAGGAGAAGACGATTGCCCTGCTGAATCGGCAAATAGCAGAAGTGGAGGTACGAGTCTTGGCTGTCTGTGTGGGAGAGACTCAGGTGGGTGGGTAGGTAGACAGACTATAACAAGCTCATGGTGGTTTATAACATATAAGATCTATAAAAGTACAACATTAAAACATTGGCTCACCAATTGCATTGCTCCATGGTAAGTAGGCATACACCTACCTTGTGTGTGTGTGTGTGTGTGTGTGTATTTATACATACATACAAACATCACACATAAACATACACAGAGTATTTCACACAGGTATTCTACAAACTAATATTTACCAGTTTGATACATGTGTATGTGTGTGTGTTCGCGTGCGTGTCTCACACACATATGCACATGCACAGAAAGTATTTCACACATATGCTCTGCAAGCTTACCATGTTTACCAGATTAATTGCACTTTTCTTAATATTATTTAGGAACTCTAGTTCAGTATAAACCGCAACAGTCCTGTATTTCCCAGAATTCTTGGTAAGAAGAAATTACTATAAAACCAAATTAAATCTGTATCATAGACATGCCCTATAGGAGGATGAATGCATGTTTTAGAAAGACTGATTATAGATAAAATCCTGTGAAACATTTTTCATCATGCATTGGGCCCCAGAAAAATCTATTCAATGTTTTGAAGGGTATTCAATATTGATTGCTAACTTGAAAATTAAAAAATTAAGAGTTGTTAAGGATATTTACATTTTCAGGGCTCTTGCTTGTCCTGAGGAAACAGTTTCTCTAAAGATTTCAGTCTTGCGGTGGGATGGGGAAATTATTAGCTATCCACCATAAAGCTAGAAATACAAAAGCGACTGTGCTGCTATAAAGGATAAATACAATACTGAGGACAAGGGAAAGTAACATAAAATGGGGGAGCTTTTGGTGGAAACGAGATGCCGGGGACCAGGAACAAGCTGTCCAGACAAGACCCCAGAACCATTCTCTCTTGTCTTTCCCTTGTATTGCTAGGAAACAGTATCCCGGTTCAAACGCCAAGTATCAGAGCAGCTGGGGATAATGCGGTCCTACCTGGGAGCCCTGGAGTCTTCTCTGGGCCAGGAGGCTGAGCGGGTGGAACACCAGGCCACAGAGGCCTTGCAAAACGAGCGCAAGACCGTGACCCGTTACCTCGACCAGCTCAGGCAGATGGAGACAGTGCTGGGGGAAGTGCAAGACGAACCACAGACCGAGTTTCTGAGGGTGAGGCACCTCCATCTCTATCTTTTTGATCCTCCCCAGTCTTGGTGAAATTAAAAACCAAGTCAAAGCCTATTATGCTTCTGCATTGTATGTTCAACCTTATCCGATGTGCATACCTAGTGTATTTCCTACTGTTATCAGAGGTACTTAAGACTAATTCCAACTCAAGTTTTGTACGTCTGGTATTCTCTTTGTCCACTTCCATTTGATCCATTCAGTCTAAAGAGGTATTTCTTTATAACATCCACAGTTCTTTCAGTTTTATATTATTTGCAAACTGGAAGAACAATATTTCAATTTTTTTTAATGTCTAACCATGCTGGTAGGAATTCTGGAAGTTGTAACTCAGCAATCTGGAGGGCACCAGTTGTCAAAATCTGCTCTGTGATGGAAAACTACCTGAACTTTGCTAACTTTTGCTTTCTTTTTTCCTCCACAGAAATACTGTCTAGTTGCCAGCAGGTGAGCAACTGCCCATTTAAAACAACCAACCAGCCAACCCTCTTCTCTGAATTGTGAACATCTGGGTACCTCCTTACCAGAGCCACCTTCTTATGTGCAAACCAGAAGTGTCCACAGGAGGAAAAGAGGGGCAAATGATGACATGTGTGTGACAATATGACACAAATGATGCTGCCTATGTAGTTGCATTGGACATTAGGATGGTGTATACAATTTCATCATTTGTGCAGTGAAGACATGACACGTCATCATTCTGACACCATTGTAACTTGTTGAGGATGCTGCTGATGCAACCTGTAGCTCACTTGAATTTTTCTAAATTTTCTAAGTGCCCCTTGAACACTTAATCCCTATATAGTCCAGAAACTTCAGTAACAGAGCCTTACTATAATATCAACAATTAACTAGGTGTGACTGTGTATGAGAAAAACAAGAGAACGATGCTTTGAATTAGGTCACCTTCCTCTGTTCACTAAAAACCCCCAACCCCTTAATGTTAAACTAAATAAATGAAGAGGTTTTCATATGTTTTATTCTCCTTAATTTGATACCTGATCTAGAGTTTGGTTTGTATTATAATTGTTTTATTTGACTTTCATTATTTTGCTGTGACACATGGGATTAGCTAGTCAGCCTAGTAAGTTTTCCTTTGGGATATTCCATTATATTTCTCACTTTCCCATCCAGCTTTCATTCCATTTCCCTGGAGCCCATTCAGTTTTCATCTGGCTGTCCTTGGTTCTGTCTCTGCACTTTTCCATTTCACCGATTCTTCTCTAACTACTAATTGTACTACTGCAAACATTTTGTTTCTCTAGCTTTGCCGATGTCTTGTAAACAGGCCTTCCCATTCTAGCTTTGTAGGGAGCAGCACTTGGAGAATGATTTCCTTATGACCATCATCCAATCTTTCCCTACCTCATCCTGTTCTCTCCAGATATGTTGGATTATAACTGCCGCAATTCCCAGAGAACATGGGAATTGTCTTCCAACGTATATTGAAGGCTCTTTGTTTGGGAATCTTGTTTCAATATTTGAAACAGAAATCTAAAACAAAAGTAGGAGGAAATCCTCAATTTTTTTCAACTGTGATAATGCGTCTTCTCCCCTCCTTTCCTTCTCACTGTAGACTGCAGAAGATCCTGGGGGAGTCTCCACCCATTGCCCGCATGGACATCCAGCTCCCCATAATTTCTGATGAGTTTAAGTTCCAAGTGTGGAGGAAAATGTACCGTGCACTAATGCCAGGTAGAGACCACAGCTTGCAGGAAAAGGCTGTGTGTGTGTGTGTGTTTTTAAGAAATCAGCCTTTTATATCCTTTTCAATTCAAAAGTTGATGTAGGAGCTCCAGTGTACCTCACTTCAGTCTATATATTGCCATTACAGTGGTACCTCTACTTACGAACTTAATCCGTTCCGTGACTCTGATCGCAAGTCGAGTTGGTCACAAGTCGAGGTAAATTTTCCCATAAGGTTCAATGTAAATACGGTTAATCCGTTCCGCCCTCCGAATTTGGTCGCACCCCGAAGCAAATTTTCCCATAAGGTTCAATGTAATTACCGTTAATCCGTTCTGGCATCCGTGGACCACGTGTCAGGGGCGGAAAAGCGCCCATGCACTGCACGGGAGGGCAGCAAAACACCTGTGCATCGCACGTCGGGCAGAAAAGCGCCCGCGTGCTGCGCGGCGGGGCGGCAAAATGCCCGCGCGCCACGCATCAGGGGCAGAAAAGCGCCCGCGCACTGCACAGCAGGGCAACAAAACGCCCGCGCCCCGCACGTCAGGGGCAGAAAAGTGGTCAGGGGCGCGGCGGGGCGGCAAAACGCCCACGCGCCGCGCAGCAGGGCAGAAAAACACCCGCGGACCATGTGTCAGGCAGAAAAATGGCCGCGGACCACGTGTCAGGGAGGGCAAATGGCCGTACCTCGAGGCGGAGTTCGGACATCGAGGTAAATTTTTGGGGCTGGAGCTGGTCGTATCTCGAAAATTTCGTAAGTAGGGGCGTTCGTAAGTAGAGGTACCACTGTACTCAGTTTCTGTGTTGCTTGACTTTGTCCTTCCTAAAATTGAATTAATAGCTTGTTGAGAAGGGTTAATTCAAAAATCAGAGAGAATGAGGCAAATGTTTTGCAGTGTCTGTAAAATCAGGCAGCTTAATTCAGAAAAGCGACTTCTGATTATTTCCCTATGAAATATCTTAGCATATTAACACCTCCCATGATTCTGAATATTCTTACGCTATTTTTTTTAAGTAGTAAGTATGGAAAGACCATCCATTGATTAAATCCTCTCCACAAAAGAAAAGGTGGGGTGGGGGGGAGAGAAAAAAGTCCTTATTTTCACACTGTTGCTAATCTTGCCTTCTTTCGGTCCTCCTGCAAGCTTTGGAGAACCTGACCTTTGACCCAGCCACTGCACAAGCCAACCTGATGGTGTCAGAAGATGGAAAAAGAGTGGAATGTGTAGAACATAAGCAAGCTGTGAGCCCAGATGACACACAGAGGTTTGACAAGTCCAACTGCTTGGTCTCACGCCAGAGCTTCTCACAGGGAGAGCACTACTGGGAGGTGGCAGTAGACGACAAGCCCCGTTGGGCCCTGGGCGTCATCTCGGCTGAAACTGGCCGCAAGGGCCGCTTGCATGCAACCCCATCCAATGGCTTCTGGCTGGTGGGTTGCAAGGAAGGCAAGAACTATGAAGCCTATGTGGAGCACAAGGAACCCCGGTCTCTGAAGCTGGAGGGAAAGCCCAGCCGAATTGGCATCTACCTCAGCTTCGATGATGGCATCCTTGCCTTCTACGATGCTGGTGATGAAGACAACCTCGTCCAGATTTTTGCTTTCCATGAGCGCTTTACAGGCACAGTCTACCCCTTTTTCGATGTCTGCTGGCATGATAAGGGCAAGAACAGCCAGCCTTTAATCATCTACACCCCAGAGCCACAAGAGCGATAACTAACCATGATTTTGGATCTTCTAGGCCAGCCTTCTAGATCAGGCATCCTCCTGAGACTGCATTGTCCAGCATCCTAGTATCCTAGGCATTATGATCCCAGTGCCTCTGGAGGACACCAGATGAGGGAAGGCTGCTATAAACTCACCCATTACTAGTTCCTATATAATAGTTGCCTGCCAAGGTATACAGAGGAGCTATTTCTTACCAAAGCTGCACAAATTATTGGCAATTTTAAAATTGACAAATTATTAGCAATTTTAAAATTGCCCTGATTATTGGCAATTTTAACTCCACTGCACATAGACTCCTAAATCATAGCCACATCCAACTGGACTGAAGAAATGTCACTCTGCTCAACCCAAGTCTGCCATCAAAAACTTGATAATTTTCTTGGTTTAAAAATAAAGGTTCATTATCCTTGTAGCTTGTTCAATAAAGTTAAAGCACATACATAACATCTGCATACTTTGGAAGAAGAGGGGAAGATTGGGGCTGGCCAACTTCCAAGAGGATATAGAACAGAGGCTTTGCTAGACTAGATAGCTCTCTAGCTATAGCTGCTTTATCTGTCCCATTATGTGGTCCTTCTTCTTCTGTCACTACAGTCCTCACTGAAAATGGTCAGTTAAGATCAAAATATTCTAAATTGCATCAATACCAATTCTTCATTTTTTTAAAGCAGAAAATGTCATCCTTTCTAATATCAAACACGGGTGTTGCTTGATAAACATATATCTGAGGACAAGGCTGGGTTCAAAGATGGACTATGATTTCTTTACATAACTAGGGTTGCTTATAAATGCTCAAAAACTACCAGGCAGAATGGATTCATAGCAACCTGCCAAATTTAATCCATTCTCATCTGCCTTAAAACCAAAGGCAGAATACAGGGGCAAAGAGGCTTAGGAGTTTGTGTGATGAGAACTATCTTGTGTAAATTAATCCAAATCTCTAACAATGCTCTTACACCAAAGTTAAATATAGTTAGATTGTAAACTGCAATCAGTAGATTCTTTGAGGTTTAGCTGTATTGTCTTAGTTGTGGGTTTAGAGAAAGATGTGCCCTCCTCTGCTCAGAGTCTTCAATATTTAGGCACGATAATGCTATTCTCCATGGGAAATATCTATTTATTTACTTACTTACTAGATTTCTAAGGCCATCCAACTCAAAACAATGTGAGTCTGGGCAGTGGACAAAAACCAAACTGAAAAAAACTAAAAGATTGAAACATACACATAATGTAAATACGAAATACAGAATATATACAGGTAGTCCTTTACTTATGACCATTTGTTTAATGACCATTCAAAGTTATGATGGTGTTGAAAAAGTGACTTATGACCAGTCCTCACACTTACGACCATCACAGCATCCCCATAGTTACATGATCAAAATTTGGGCACTTGGCAACCGGCATGTATTTATGATGGTAGCAACTTCCCAGGATCACATGATTGCCATTTGTGACCTTCCCAGGGGGCTTCCGACAAGCAAAGTCAATGGGGGAAACAGGATTCACTTAACAACTGCATGATTCATTTAATGAACACTGCAAAAAAGTTCGTAAAATTGGGCGCGACTTGCTTAACCACATCGCTTAGTGACAGAAGTTCCAGTCCCAATTGTAGTCATAAGTCAAGGACTACCTATAATGGCTACCAAGGACCATAATAACAACAACCAAAAAGGGACTCCGCTCAACTCCATTATGCAGACTAGTTTTCAAACAGGAACTTTGATATTTAAAGGAGTTGTATTCCTCAATGCAAGTCAGGGAATCCATAAGTGGTATAGTCCTCCCGTGGAGAGCCTCCCCACATTCGAAGAAAAAGTGAGAAGTTGTTTTTGGGTTTTTTTGGTTTTTTCCATTCTGCAAGGGTCATTTGCTCACACAGTGTCCCAGCTTTCGATTCTCTGCTGACTTTGGCTTTGCAATTTTCTAAACGACAGCATATTCATGAGGATCTCTTTATTGTCACTTTTTGAACTTCTGGGACACAGAGAACTGGAACTTCTGTTTTTGTATTTCTATTTCAAGAATTATCTCTGGATTGGGCTGTTTAAAAATCATAAGCACAATGATAATAAAAGTCACAAGCATTATTCACAAAAATAGGACCAATTTCTTAGCATAGTCACACTCACAACTACAGCTTTCTGTTCAATAAGTATGTAAGACCAACCATTTTAGTACTGGTCAAATATTAAAATGAATTATCCTGAACTGCAATGTTATTTACCTTTCTAAACATCTAAACTCAGAATAAGGAAGGATATCATCCATATACAATAATGGTTAGGAAGCAAAAGCAATATTTGATTTTTTTTTTTTAAGAACTAGATGTAACACTTCTCCAGTTTGGGAGAAAAGTCTGTAAGAAACAAAACTTGCTCTCCCTTTTTGAGAATAGATCTATCAGCGGCTATTGCCCGTGAGAATGCATTAGTGTTTTCCACGTTCAGAAGCAGTGTCATTCTGACATGCTGGTGAGGCAGCAGAACCTTGCTGTCACCCCCGTGACCTACTTCACCTGGCGGAGGGAACTTTCTGAGATTTTGTATCCTTTCTACCCCTCCCCACATTGCTGATCTTTTTCTTCCTATTCACCAACATGAACGTTGTGGGCTGCCTTTCACTCCACCAACTACTTCCCCACAACCACTGCAGGAGGAATAATGTAACATCAGAATCCCTGCAAGCACACAGGTTTTCATCCTGTATCATCTTCTATTGGCTCCTCTGTTGTCGGATCATTATCATCTAATCATTTTTTCTTTTAGCCTGTAGGAAGAAGAGTAACCATCTCTAGCAAACCCTTCTCCTGCTGCTCATTGTTCCTGATTATTATAATTCATAAAAACAAGTGGGAGGGCAACCCTCTAAATCAGTGTTTTTCAAACTTGGCCACTTGAAGATGTGTGGACTTCAACTTCCAGAATTCCTCAGCCAGCCATGCTGGCTGGGTCATTCTGGGAGTTGAAGTCCACACATCTTAAAGCTACCAAGATTGAAAAACACTGCTCTAAATGGCTTCATTTACAAAGGCATTATTCTTGATCATTAGTGGCTGGGTTTTAAGTTTTGAGAAAGGCTGGGTTGACTGTCCTACCTACAGCCAGCAAAATCCACTTCCTCCTGCACCGACGATGTTACCTAGTGTGGTGGTGAAACATCTGCAGGAAAACCACCAAGCTCAAGAACACCAAGAACCCAATAATTCCACCCTGAGCGACTACATTCTTCAAGTTATAATATCCACAACTGTTGGATGGGTGGAATCCATGAAGAATAAAATCAATATAATTTTGTGATCAACACTGACAGAGACAGAGATTAATGGGGATTTTCTGTGTGTGCGTTTTGTAAATGAGAACAATATTCAGATTACCTTCAGGAACCAATGTTTAGCCACTCGAAATAGGAAGCCTGAGTATTTTGAGAGAAGTTAGTTGCAATCAAACCGTTTCCTGAATAGGTTCGATTTTGTTTCTGCCAAGAAAAGATCCACACATTTTCTACTTTACAGAGAAAGAATAGAGATTAAAGAAAGCTGAAGGCAGGGTGATGTCGGTAATGGTAACTGATCTTTCTATCTCTAGTGACATCCTGCTTTGAGGGTCTGTTTTCACATTTTTTTTTTATTCAGAAGAGACAATGGGATTTAAAAAAAACTATTCTTCCTAAAACCTTAGTTCCAACATACTTAAAAAAATAAAACTAGGACAAACTCTCGTGTGGTTCACAGATAAAAAGAGGTGCATTTTTGCTAGCTATCATTGAATGAATATGCGCTGTTGATATTTTTGTTAGAATCAGAGATAGGATTAGAGGCTCATATGCTATCCTTGTAACTGTATGTTTCAAGACAAAACACTCCATTATATGTGTTAGAAGAAGATGTAAACCTTTCTTTCTATAAAACTTTTGGTCCAAAAATTGACTGTTTGCAAGAAAATTGGAAATGTGGATAATAGGCATGGTGGTACTCCAAAACTTTCATCATGCACAGTATCTGCATTCACAGGAGGGCACAATAAGTTGAACCATATCCTAGTTAAATGACCTGGGTTCGGGCAAAATGCTAAGCTACAGATGAAACTAACTGTACAAATTAAGTTTGCTAGGTTGTGGGAATGCAGCTGCCAGGTCTTTAACCAATCTGGTTAAGCATGAAATGTGAATATAACCATGATGGATCTTCTGGAAACATAGCAACGTTGGCAGCCTTCCCTTGCTGCTACCCTCCCCCCTATCATTTTGCTCATGTGTTAGTTATTCAGAATTAATTGAGAAACAGTCTTTTGCAATTTTGGGTAGGCTAGCCTGAAAATCATTTAAGGAAGGAAGCCAGCCAGGGAACACACACACAAAAAGTCAGCTAAAGGGGTGAGTGGATGGAGGAATGGGGTTGACAGTTTGTTGTTTCTTAACCACTTGATCAGTAGATCAGGAAGAGGGTGGATTAGATATTGTATAAAAATAGAATCTTGATAGCCCATCTAGTCTAGCATTCTGTCTCCCATGGAGATCAACCAGATGTCTCTCCAAGCTAACATTTATTTATTTATTTGACTTGTCCCCGCCCATCTCCCCACAACGGGGGATCAATCTAGAATATATATATATATATACACACACAAATGTACATATAAATATGGTGCTTATATTTTTGCCTCCCTCAAGAATCTAAATGCCATTAACCAGCCTTCTAACCTCTTTTTTGAAGTCATTTAAGAATGTGGCCCTTGATTTATTTCTTGCATTTCTATATTGCCACAACTGTACATCTCTAGGATCCAATCAAATGGTAAACCTGATAAAAACCAGAAATGTGGTGTCTCCTGAAAGTCAGTAAAATTTAAAATGACCCATTGCTGGTCTCCAAAGGCCTGTTGGAAAAGCCATGTTGAAACTGCCTTTTAAAAGGTGACTAATGTCAGGGGTAACCAAGGTGCAGCTAACATAGTCAAGAGGGTTGAGGTCATGTGGAAAGAATTAGCTGGAAAACTTTGCACTAGTGATTGTATATGTGTCATTTAGGAGTCATCTAAAAGCTAAGCTAAATCCATCACTGGGCGGGGGAAATGGCTGATTCTGGGGTACCTGGTAGCAAACTAATTACACTGCTAGTTTAGCACAAACAATGATGTGTCTTCCGAGAATCTGCATGAATCATGTCCAGTAATAATGATTTTAGGCAAGAAATATGATTTGAGTCGTGTGTGCTTTGTATGATCAACATGTAAAATCCTACCCCCATGTTTGGGAATTTAGGACTTTGCATGGATGTCCCTTGGCCCAGAAGCAGCTTCCAATGCAATCTTCAGGTCCTCCCTCACATAAACAGGTAATCAAACCTTCTAGTCTTCTCATACTGGTGTGATTATAACCTTGGAATCTTCCAAATGGGGGGGGGGGGAATCTTCTTGGGTAGCACCAAGTACACAACAGAACAAGAGAGACAATTTATGGCTTATTTTATACAATTAATCCCTTTTGCCCATTGAGTGCTACTGTATGCTGTCTGAAGAACTTCCTTTCCCTGGGATCATACAACTGCCCCAAATCAGCTTGGCGGAGATTATCATGGTCCCCTCAGCACATCTGCAAGGCTTTTAGAAGCGACAACAAAAAGTTGGGCCAGAAAGGCTGCAGGGGATCAGGAAAAATCTCCAAGTCTGGGGGGGTGAGGGTAAAAAAAGTTAAGTTGCTGACCCCAACCATGAGATCAATGCAACATGATTGTGTGTAAAATGCAACATGTACTGGTGATGTTACCTAGCCTGGTAATAAAATGTCTGCAGGAAAACAATCACGCTTAGAGGACACTAAGAACTCAACGCTTCAATCCTAAGCTACATGTAGCCTCTACCACTGAATTGGTGCTAATGATTTCTCCAAAACAGCCTGCAATGTGCTAGGGCAGTGTTTCTCAACCTCAGCAACTTTAAGATGTGTGGACTTCAACTCCCAGCATTGCTGGTTGGGGGAATTCTGGAAGTTGAAGTCCATACATCTTAAAGTTGCTGAAGTTGAGAAGCACTGTGCTAGGGTCAATATAGTGAATGTGCTAATATAGTGAATGGGCCTTAAGACTTCCCTTCCACAATCATATTACAAGAGAATTCCTAGAGGCACGGCACTCCCATGAATCAGCCCTTTACCAGATCCGTTGAGATAAACTCCATCTACAAACCATTCAGGAAAGAAGCAACCAGATCTAAATACATCCATTCTCATCCTACACTTATTAACCAACCCCCAGCAGGAACGGCACCAGATAAACAAGAACTATCAAAGAAGAGATAACACCCCACCCAAAACAATCAAGTAAAAACCAATACCTCAGTGAAGTTTGGTAGGACAAGCTACCACATATAAAAAGCCAGCAAACTCTACTCCCCCCCCCCCGCCACGGTAATGTTACCTAGCCCAATAACTTGATTAAGCAAGAATGTGCTTAATCCTTGCTCCTTACTCTTGTTATGGTTTCTTTTCAAAAGGGATGCATACTAGGGCCAGTTTAGATTTTCAATCTGATGTACTCTGAGTAAGTGTGCTGGCAAGCTAATTAGCAAGCCATGGTAATGCAGAGAGGGATGCCTGGGTGATGACAGCGTGATGCAAATCACACCTTAGTCCTTGTGGTCCCAATGTCAGACTCAGGTACCTAAGTCATAGTATTTAGGTCATGACATATGTTTTGTCACTTATCCCCCTCACCCCTGTGGACAACCCTGTTGGAAGGTGAAGCTGATAGACCTTGGTGGGCTAAATTTGAATCTAGAACAGAAGCAACTCATTCTTTGTACCTCGGTGCAGGTTGGAAGAACCTGATGAAAATGGTCACCTTCATCCAGAAAGTATAGCCTTCTGAAGGCAAAATATTCTTTTTTGGGAACAGCCAATTCAACATTGAGCTCTGCCACCTTTGAAGTGTGCTGGCTATAAACTCTGATAAAGGAGCCATCGATTTTAGCCTTTCCTTGAAATGTTTAATCTATGTTTCCCCACTATGCTCCACCTGGATAGGTAGACATAAATACTCCTCCAGTTAGTGGACCACTAGCCTCAAGCAGAGCAATATTGGGTCACCCAGTGACCTCTCCTTCCAAAAAGAAGCCTATTCTAGGCAAAATAGAGCTTCTCACCATCTAGGAAATTGGAAAGTGTCTTTGAACAAGAACCCAAATTCAGTACATATTTTTTTCTCCTATTTAACCTGGACCAAATTCCCATTTCCCATTGAATAGTCCAGCTAGATAAGAGACCTGCATGATTATGCGCACTCAGTCTGAAAATCTAGAGAAGGTGTATTGAGGGTCCTGTCTCCTCCTCCCCCCCCAGAAGAAATAGGGTGTGAGCCCTTCCCCATGGTAGGACTATTGTGGGAACATGCTGCCTAAAAATGTATCCTTGGTTCTGACCCTTCTTTTTAGTGGGAATTTGGCCCATAGTGGGTATTTGTGGGTGACCATCCAGTGATGGCTGTTTTTGTTTGATGTGGGCTTTGCTGCAGTGTATCTGATGTGGGCTTTATTTCAGTGTTTTTGTTGTGCACTGCCCAGGGTCTACACTGATTGGGGCAGCATGTAAATCATGTGAAATAGTGAACACTGTGAAGTAAATAAGAAAATGCTGTAGGCTATACTTGAACATCAGTGTTCTACAACAACTCCAGATCTAGCGTATCATTAAATATCTTATTAAAGATTAAGAAGCAATAGTACGGTGATTTGCCATTCCTGAAATTTTAGAATGTCTCCTCCCTTTCAGAAGCCATCATAAGGTGAGCTGATGCAAAGAACCATCTGTACTACTCGGCGGAAAAGGAGAAAGAAAGAGGAAATAAAAGATTGAAGGCAAATGGGAGTTGGTGATGGTGCAGAGTGCGTTCAGCACAAAGCAGAGTGAGGAAGTGAGGAAGCTTATCTTCTTGATCGGCACCCTTGCCACATTCTTCTGCGTGGCTGACTCTCTTCTGTCCTTGCAAAACACAGTGCAGGACTGGTTTCTTCATTAGACGTGGCCATTTCTCCACTCCCTTTGAGTAAAGGATGAAAGGGTGAGAAATGGTAGCCTAGGAATAGAGTTAGGACCACGAATATTTCAGGGGTCCATGAAAGGACTCTGCACAAAGGTCCACATTCTAGGGTATCTTACTTTCCATGTAGCTCCTCGTCTTAAATATGACAATGAAAAGCCACCGTTTTCCACTAATACACTATCTCTTATTATATGGAATAAGAATAAGAATAGTGATTCTGTAAACTAATAATATACATACGTAATAGACATTTAGTTAAATCTAAGCAAGAATGGTTTCCTTATATACTATATGTCATGCAGCAAGGCAAGTATAAACACTTGGAGCAGTGTTTTTCACACTTGGCAACTTTAAGATGTGTGGACTTCAACTCCCAGAATTCCCCAGCCAGCGTGCTGGCTGGGGAATTCTGGGAGTTGAAGTCCACACATCTTAAAGTTGCCAAGTGTGAAAAACACTGAAGTAGATATGGTCTCTAAAGTTTATGTGAATAAATACTGTAAATCTATTGGAGTACAAAGAAGAAGGGAGCAGTCAATATCATATTTTAGACTTGTAGACTCCATGGATGTAATGGTATGTGGGAATGACCTTGGGAGACAGGGGGAAGAGCTGCAGACTAGACAATGGTCAGATAAGAGGCAGCTGAGCCCACGGAAGGAATCGGGGCGTGGCAAACATCTCAGAAGGGACCCTCCCTGATTTCCTGGACTGTAAAGACGGGGGTGGGGGGACAGATGATCTTGCAAACTTGCAAGATTCTGTTAATGTACCCTTACAATAAAGTTAGAGCTAGTACTTCTGGGTGTGCTTCTTGTGTGGACTACCTCACAAGGCTGACAATGGAGCATGGAGCTGTCCTGGCACGGACAACTAATGTCCTATGGACTGTATGCAACCCCAAGCCCACTACTACAGATCCATCCTGGATCAGATCACTGACAATTGGCAGCCGTTCCATCATTTGGTGTTTCTGTTTGGAACAAAGTGCCCATATAGGAGTGTGAAGCCTACACATAACATACAGTTTGCCTTTTATTCATCCCAGCAAATGAGAGAAAGGCTTTTAGCAACCCCCCCACCCCCACCCCCAATGATACTGGTTGCACTTTTTGGAACGGTTCTGGAGACCGAAGATGCAAAGAACCATCATCTCTCCCGAAGTCTGACCTTTGACAGAAAGCAAGTTTACTCTTACCATCAGCTACAAAGTGCCACAACACATTGAATGTGTGAAGAGATAAGGGCAGACATGAAGATAAACTGGATGACTCATTTCCTTGAGAAATTAGTATTGATGCTCTAATATTCTATTTTGGCCTCTCCAGCCTAGCCACACGTACCACACTTCCCCCTATGGTTCTTGAGGCTGCTTCCCCTTTGTCCCAGCAGCCCTGTGCAAATCAGAAACATTAAGCCATGGCTGAAACACCCACTTCTTCTGGAAAGCACAAGCGTCTTCCCATTCTCTCACCTTTCTAAGGCTTTGGTGCAGTCAGCCGTCAACAGCGGAGGATGAAGCCTAGACTCCTGACTTTGTATTTCTCTGCGGTCACTGGCAAGTGCCTTCTCGTTTTTATCCCGGCTAGGGTTGATGTTATGATTCTTATTCTCCTGCATTAGTTAAGGCGCTGCAGCTGCATTATTTGTTCCTCTCTGTACTTTTTCTCTTCAACTTGCTTCTGTTGTGTTATGTCTTTGCGGGCAGGCTTTAGAGGTTTTGCAAGAAAAAGAAATCGAATTTTTCCAAAAGATTTGGAAAGGATGGGATCTCTGAGCTAGATTAGAGGGAACTCAGATGAGAGCAGTTCTAGAAACTCAAAACCGTACAGAAAAACAAGGTCTGGGGGATGCAGGATGCAATGTTTTTCTTAAAATGTAGTTCAGTGGGTATTTAGGGCAGCATGGGGACTGCTTGCTTCAGCCAGCACATTTCTATGCAAAAGTTGTATCACTGAGTCCTGTGGGGCTTACTCCCATGTACACATGGGACAGCGCTATCAAATATGCATTGGTGACTTTTATCATTTATTTATGTATTTGTTGGAGTAATTTGTATTTGTTACAAATAAGGAAACCTGAGGGGTATTGGGTACCAATAGGGAAGTCGCTTCAGTGCCTTTAACCCTCCCAACATTGGAACCCAGCCTCAAATACTGATGTACTGACTGAGAAGGAAAAAAGGCAGGACATAACTGAAGCAAGTCTTCTTCTGTGAGATGGGTGACTATAGAAATTTGATAAATAAATAAATAAATAAAGATTTGCATAAGGACATCATGGCGCATATGGTGTCCCTGTGGCTTGTACCAAATAACTATGGTGGTGTTCTCCCATTATGATAAGCCACAATATGGTTTGTAAACCATGGCTTATGGCATTGCAAAACTGGCCAATTGTAGCAGAGTCAATGAACAGTGTTTAAGCAAACCTGGGCTTAAAATGATGTGCAAAACAATTGTAGATTTGCTTCCTGCTTTCTGATAAATCTATTTTTGTATCTTTTGTATTTTGGGCAACTACCTTGAATCGTTTCCTTCTTATGTTTCTTTAAACTGGATATGCAACAGAGGACTGTCCTATGTAAAGTAGGACATCTGTGTCTCTCTAGGTCTTAGAGATGCCATTGGTCAGCCATGTGTATGAGCCATTGATGGGTGAGCATGTCTAATCTCCTTTTATGGCCATCTAAGCGATGACCATCACATGATATTTTCTGGACTTGAGTTCCATAAATGAATGCAGTTTCAAACCACTTCCGAACAATCTGACCGTGTGGCTTGTGAAATGCCAGCACACGTTCATTGACTCACCTGGCAATCCCCAGAAGTCATCTCATCAATAAACAGCAGTGGTGAAAACATTATATCATTAACTTTTGATTTGGTTTCAATGATATAACATTCATTAAATACCCTTGATAAAAATCATTCCCCGTGCCTTCATCTGTTTTCATTCCTGCAACAGCAAAAATGACAAATCAGTTGCACTTTTTGGGGGGGTGACGGATGCATGCGTTGCATGCCTGGTCGTTCACATTGGTCCTACACCGAAGGGGCAATGAGAGATTTTGCTAGCCCATCTCTGAGTCTGATCAGGGAGAAGAGAACGTAGCCCTGCATCTCAGCTGGGCTCTTGATCCTGAGTCCAGAGCTCCTGGGGGCATTTGAATGGTTAACCAGAGCATAGCAGATGATGGGTGATGGGAGAATATGAATATATAGAAATAGAGATTGATGTATATCTATGAGAGCCAGTGTGGTGTAGTGGCTACAATGCTGGACTAGAAGGAAAGAGACCTAGGTTCTAGTCCTCCTTTAGGTGCGGAAGCCAGCTAGGTGATTTTGGGCCAGTCTTTCTCTCTCAACCCTGGACTGAGGAGTCAAAAAATATCTATCTACTACAAATAGTCCTTGTTTAGCGACCACAATTGGGACCAGCAACTCAGTTGTTAAGCAAAGCAGTTGCTAAGTGAAACTGCAACTGCGCTTATGATCTTACTTCAGCTTTCCCTTGCTGTACAGACTTGTGAAGGTCATAAATGCGAGGATTGGTCACAAAGTTATTTTTTCATCACCATCATAATTGTGAATAGTCACTGTATGAGGCAGTCGCTAAACAAGGATTACCTGTAGTCTGCCCTGGGCCATATTCTATTTCTGATCTACCCAATAACCAAAGTTCTTGTAATTTAAAACATTACAAGTATATTTATAAAAAAAAAACCCTCTGTAAATAGGGAAGCAGAAGCCAGCTCTATTTTCCTGCAGTCATTATGATGAAATAATTCAAAGGAATTTAAAAGTCAGCATTGCTACATATTCAGAGTGATTCTTTCCTTCCTTTTTTTTAACAGTTCCCAACACTCCTGAGAAAGGTTTTTCTTCCCATGTACATAGCTGCCCAGATCTCCAAATTGCCCCAAACAGAAACATGGGGGGGGGGGGAGGTGTCTTTCTTGTGGTTGTAATGTGCTGATAATATGTAATAAGGTATAATGTGGTTGTAGCTGATAGCACTTTTTTCCCCAGAGGTGATCTTGATCCTCCTTTTGCCTTCCTGACCAGAGTTCATGAATAGATGAAAAAAGAACCATAGAAATCAGATAGGAATAGATGCAACTGCCTGCCTAACAAAGCTGCCGTTTTGATTGCTAGTGCTGAGATGTGGGATGGCTCACCTACAAGGCTTCTGTTGCACTCTTATGCAACTATCAAACGTACAGAAGTTCTGATTCCTGTTGGCGGTGATTGCAGAGAGCTGAACAAGTCTGATCTTTACATGCAGCCCCATATACAACATGGCTGGTTGCAAACACACCTGATGGACATTGAAGTCTACCCTGTCCTCTGTGGGGTCCCTCCCTTCTTGCTGTAGAAAAAGCCTAAAGAAACTCTTTATTTTAATCCCACAGTGCTGATCCCATGCCATGGATTCAGTGTGGATACTGAACATCCAGCCGTCTTCCGGGAAACAGTGAAGAGTTTTGGCTACAGTGTTGTGCAATTTGGAAGCGGTGCAAATGCCGGGTACGTGACTCCAGCCTGTCTGGAAGTACGGAGAGCTCGCTGTCTTTGTGACACCCTCTCCTCCATGGGTCAGGGGTGGGCAAGATCTTTTCTCTTCAGAGCCACATGCCCCCCAAAGAAACCCACCATCAGCTACTTTGCCTGGAGTGGGTGGAGCTAAAGCACATGCTAGCCAACATGAAGGGTACTTTCTTTTTCTATCTGTTCTTCCAGCATACTGGGCCTTTCCCCATTATTGGATTAAAATGCCAGCTATCTATCTTGAGTTATGAATCATAGGATTATAGGTTGGAAGGGACCTTGGAGGTCTTCTAGTCTAACCCCCTGCCCAATCAGTATAAAATTCCCATCGCCTATCCCCATTCGGCCTCAGTTACATCTGTTCCCAGTCACTGTCAGATGGCACTAACCTGATTTGGGAGGGGCCAGCCCTTACCAGCAAGGAGATAGGCTTTGTCCTCTGGCTTTTGCCCACCTTTTCAACATGTCACCAGCCAGCAGGGGGGGGGGGGGGGACACCAATCAGGACACTGCAGCAGGAATCGGGGGGGGGGAGGGTCTGACTTCCGGACTCCGTCTGGCTTCTGTAGGCTGGTACATCTGCTCTTCCTCCCATGATCTGTTTGGACAACTGCTGCTTTAAATTTTAGGAAATAAAGGAGTCACCGGGGCAGAAATAGCCCCAGGGATGCAAGAGGCAGCGTCTGCCATCGCTGCAGCTAAGTCCTGCGGAGAGGAGGAACTGAAGCAGGTTAGCGCACTGTTTCTCAACCTCGACAACTTTAAGATGTGTGGACTTCAACTCCCAGAATTCGCCAGCCAGCATGCTGACTGGGGAATTCTGGGAATTGAAGTTCACACTGTAAGGTTACCCCGTTCGTCTAGAGAAACTCTTGTGACACGTGTGTTCAACAAAGAAGTTTACTCAAGCATAACGCAGCAGTTACAAACAAAGCCAGGACTGGCTTGGCACATTTCATGGTACAGTTTATAGTTCTCCCCTTCCCGCGCTTTGCCCCGTTGCTAAGTTACATATTGCAGGTTGCAGATTACCAATTGCCCCAGTCATCCCCCCTGTTACCCCAATGGCAGGTTCAGCCCAGTTCTCATTGTCCCTTGATTGCTCTGCCCCACCGGTGTGGTCGTGTTTCCTCTGGGTCCTTTCAGTTGCGCGCAAAGCCGGGGTTTTCCCAATCGCGCGCTGATCGTATTTCCGCGAGCCACGGCTTAGTCCTTTGTCTCGGCGCTCACAGGTAATCAGAGTGGATACAAAACATCCACTCTGCGGTTTCTTGTTAAGTGGGCGCAGGTGGCTCGTTAATCAGCCACGGCTTTCACTTCCTCTTTTCCCCAGCTTACGAGCGGGCGGTAGAACTGACTCAGCACAGCTGGGCAAGTTCCTAGCCGTGCCACACCGGCTGAATCTGACATACCGCCCCCCTGAAGACAGACCCCCCCTTACTTTGGCTTCCCAGGATGCTGGTCATAAAAGTCCCGCACTAACTCTGACGCTTTCACGTGGGCTCTGCTTACCCATTCACTGTGTGACTTTGAGAAATGCTTCCACTGCACTAGCAGTTGGATCTGTCCCTTGTGCCTCCTTGAGTCCAATATTTGTTTTATTTCGAAGTGCTGCTCCCCGCCGACCATGATGGGTGCCGGGGTTGGCTCTTCTTTGTGCCAACTGTTGCCCGGTTGGTGTAGCTTCAATAAGCTGCAGTGAAATACCGGGTGGATCTTTCCGAGGGCTTTGGGGAGCGTTAGCCTGACGGTCACGGATTGATTATTTCCGCAATGGGAAATGGCCCCACGAACCACGGGCTGAGCTTGTTCAATGCTTGGTGCGTCTTTAAGTTTTTCGTTGAGAGGTACACTTGGTCTCCCACCTTCCACTGCCACTCGGGGAGCCTCTTGCGGTCGGCGTACTTTTTATAGTCCGCTCTGGCCCCTTGCAGCGCCGTGTGTGCTGCTTGCCTCGTGGAGTCTATCTGGGCGAACCAAGTGTCCAATGAGTCTATCCGGGATGCTGGCTGGAGTAGTTCCGGCATAGGGACGAAATCTCACCCGGTGGCCACCTTAAACGGGGTGAAGTCGGTGCTTTTATGGATGGCGTTGTTATATGCTACTTCCGCGAATGGTAGTAGCTCCGCTCAGTCATCCTGCTGGTGCCCCACGTAGCACCGCAAGTACTGTTCTAGACCCGTTAAGGTGTTCTGTGGCTCCATCCATTTGTGGATGCACTGCGGAGGAGAGGGCTTGCTGCATTCCCACTCATTTCAGGAACTCCCGCCAAAATTGTGTGATGAAGTTCCCGCTTCGATCCCTGACGATCCGTCGGGGCGCGCTGTGCAACCGGTAGATGTGTTGCACAAACAGTTGCGCTAACCTCTCCGCCATGGGGACTTGCCGGCAAGCCACAAAGTGCGCTTGCTTGGAGAACAAGTCGGTTACAACCCAAATGGCTGTTTGTCCCTTGCTCTCCGGAAACTCCATGATGACATCCATAGCAATCTCCTGCCATGGACCATCGGATGTCGCCACCGGCTGGAGTAGTGCCCGAGGCTTGCCGTTGCTTCCCTTCACCGTCACACAGACCGGGCAACCCCCCCATGTACGCTTCCACGTCCTTCCGGAGCGTTGGCCACCAGAACTGCCGCCGGATCAAGTGAAGAGTCTTCACGAAGCCGTAATGCCCCGCACTCCGGCTGTCATGGACTCTCTCCATTACCCCCCATTGGCATTCTTCAGGCACGTACACTTTCCCCTCGCGCCACCACAAATCCCCCTGGCTCGTCAATGAGCCCCGGTTCTCAAGTGCCCTGCTCCGTGGCTTCCGAAAAACCCCGCTTTAGCTCCAGCTCCGCGTCCCTTACCTCTTTCTTGGTTTGACTTTGGGTAACCGCTTTCACAGCCAGCCTGCCCGCAGGGACGATGGAGTCCACAATCTCCTCCCGCTAGCTCGCATGCTGGGGCATACGAGATAGTCCATCTGCTAAAAAGTTCCTTTTCCCCGGGATATGTTTGAGGACAAAGTCAAACCTCCCAAAGTACTGGGACCAGCGCGCCTATTTTGGTGACAGCCTCCGTGGGGTTTTCAGCGCTTCGAGGTTCTTGTGGTCCATCCACACCTCGAATGGCTGGGCTGCCCCCTCTAGCAGATGTCTCCAGGTGGCTAGGGCCCACTTGACTGCAAACGCCTCTTTCTCCCACACTATCCACCTCCTTTCTGTCTCAGTGAATTTGTGGGAGGCGTAGGCACATGGGTGAAAGGGGCCCTCCGGGCCAGGCTGCAGCAGGACTGCTCCCATTGCTACATCCAATGCGTCCACCTGGATGACGAACTACTGGTCCGGGTCGGGGTGGCATAGGATCGGTTCCGCCGTGAACCACCACTTCAAATCCCCAAACACCACTTGGCACTCTGCGGTCCATGCAAGGGGCATGCTGGGTTTGGGCAGTTTTTTGCTGCCTCGGGTTTTGAGTAAGTCCATTAGCGGTAGGGCGACTTGGGCGAAGTTTGGGATGAACTGCCTGTAGAAGTTTGCAATTTTAAGAGTCTCTGAAGCACCGTGCGCACCAGTTTCACGTGTTCAGTCAGGGTTTTGGAGTATATTAGTATGTCGTCCAGGTATACCAGGACGCCCCGGTAGAGTAGATCATGCAGCACCTTGTTTATTAGTTGCATGAACACCCCTGGGGCCCCTTTTAACCCAAACGGCATCACACGGAATTGGAAACTTCCAAGCGGGGAGTTAAAACCGGTTTTCCACTCGTCCCCTGCGCGGATCCTGACCCTGAAGTACGCCTCGCGCAAGTCCAGTTTGGTGAACACCCTCCCCTTGGATAGATGTGATAGCAAGTCTTTCATCAAGGGGAGGGGGTAATTATATTCGGTGCTGATTGTGTTCAGGCCCCGGTAATCCACACACATCCAGAGCGAGCCGTCTTTCTTCTCCCAGAATAGTACCAGGGCCGCTAATGGTGACTTCGCGGGTTGAATAAAGCCCCGCATGAGGTTTTTGTCTATGAACTCCTGAAGGGCGCCCATCTCCTTCCCTGACAGGGAGTACATTTTCGGTTTGGGCAGCTTTGCTCCTGGCTCGAGTTCAATGGCACAGTCACTGGGTCTGTGGGGTGGGAGTTGATCGGATTCCTCCTCACCGAACGCTGCCACTAAATCCTGGTACTGCCGCTGGATGCTCCCTGACTCTGCTGCTCTCCCTGTTCCGGGCTCGCGCACCACAGTTGCCCTGTCAGCCATCGTTGCTGGCAAACCCCTCAGCACTGAAACTGCCACCGCCTCTCTGGGTTCCAGACCCGCTGTTGCCGCTGCTGTGGCTCCCATCCCAGTCCGCTCATCCTCTGTCTCCGGGCACTCCGGTATCTCTGCCTGCCTCGTTGCAGCTGCGCCTCCTCTCATTGCCGGCTGTTGGTGTCCCCTGCACTCGCGATCCCGCGGCTCTCCGTCCCCAAATCTCAGCGCCTCCGATGCCTAGTCGATGCATGGGTTCCGCCACTGCAGCCACACCAAGCCGAGCACTACTGCGTAATCGGCAATCGGGACCACCACGAACTTCAGCTCCTCTTGGTGATCCCCAATCATCATTCGGACCAGCTCGGTGTAGTACTGAGCCGGTCCCCCCCTGCAAATGATCCGTCAAGTTGGCTGAAGGCAATGGGCTCCTTGAGTCTCCGCACTTGGAGTCCGAGCCCTGAGACTAGCACTGGGTGCATCAGGCAATGCATACACCCAGAGTCCAGCAGCGCCTGCGGTTGCGCTTCAGCCCTGGACCTTACCCCCAGGATGTGTATCCTCACCCACATGGGAGGGCAGTCCTCGTCCACTATCGGATCCACGCGTCTCGGCTCCTCTGCCCGCACTGGGATGCCATTCAGTGCGAGCACTGCTTGTTTCCTGCCAGCCCCGACTCTTCTCCAGAAGATGCCATCTTGGAGATAGACCACCTGGCTCCGCCACTCTCTGCTGCCGCTGCCCCAACCCCCTTCCGCTGCCGGTCAGGTGCTTGCCTCCCAGGTGTCTTTGCGGGCCTGGCATCTGGCCAGGGTGGGGCCCTGTCTCGCTCCATTGGGCACTGCGATGCCCGATGGCCTCGCCCCCCACACTGGAAACAAAGGTTGGGGGTTTTTGACGCCTCTCGCCCCCCCCGTGGGCTGTCGTCGGCTGTTTCACCCCTCCTCAGCAGCTCTCTTGTGCGGGACATCTCTGGTCGGCTCCCGTTTCCTCGCCCTCTGCTGGATCTGCTGCTACACTGACTCCGCCGTCCCCGTCAGGCAGATCCAATCTTTCAGGGTGGTTGGGTCATCCTGACCAAGCGCCCTCTCGAGGATCTCCTGGTTGAGGCCCCTCTTGAAATACGGAAAAACCCTCAGGGACTCCAGCCAATCCATAAGTTTCTCTGCCAGCCATCGAAACTCCAAAGCATATTTGGCCACCGACTTCTCCCTCTGCCTTAAGCGCAGGATGTTGTCCCCGGCCCGCCTGGTGCTCAAGGTATCCTCGAATCGGTCCCGGAGTGCCTGCATGAACTCTGGGAACCTCCTCACCTCCACCACATTGGCGTCATACAACCAGACCACCCAGCTAGCCGCTTGGCCCTCTAACAGCTCCACCACGTAGGCGACCCTCTCCTCGTCACCCGTGAACAGGTGACCACTCCGCTTCATGAAGTTGCAGACCTGGGTTAAGAAGCAAGGTAACTGCTCGGGATCCCCCGAGAATTTTCCGGTGAGGCCCTGAAGTCTCAGCGCGTCTGCTGCCCGCTGATCCACCATCCTGGGAGCTGGCACTGGAGCCGGTTGGGGTGCCGAGTCGCTGCCACCATCGCTCGCCTCTTCCTCCGCCTGCACTCCTGTTGTCGGGGCCCCGGCTCCCAGTAGTACGGCCTGTAACATTACCTGAATGGCATCAAGACCCTGGTCAACCTTTGCCTCCAACTGGGTGAGTCTCTCCTCCAGCTCGCGAGTCCTAGACCCCGAGCCGCGGCTCGTTGTGACCCCCGACTCGTTGGGTCCCTGGTTTACGCTGAACAATCACCAGTCCTCAGGCACTCTTTCGGCCACGGCCGAGCCCCCCTCACTCCGAGTTGGTTCTGCCATCACTTCCTTGGTTCCGGGCTCCTCGTTATCCCATTGGCTAGCAGATTCCCCGTCGCTGGCCATCACCTGTACTGGAAAAGAAATAAGCGCTCCTCGGCGTGTACCGGGTAGCGTTCAATGGAGAGTCCTGGCTTTATGTAAGGTTACTCCGTTCGTCTAGAGAAACTCCCGTGACATGTGTATTCAACAAAGAAATTTACTCAAGCATAATGCAGCAGTTACAAACAAAGCCAGGACTGGCTTGGCACATTTCATGGTACAGTTTATAGTTCTCCCCTTCCTGCGCTTTGCCCTGTTGCTAAGTTACATATTGCAGGTTGCAGATTACCAATTGCCCCAGTAATCCCCCCTGTTACTCCAGTGGCAGGTTCAGCCCAGTTCTCATTGTCCCTTGATTGCTCTGCCCCATTGGTGTGGCTGTGTTTCCTCTGGGTCCTTTCAGTTGTGCGCAAAGCCGGGGTTTTCTCAATCGCGCAATGATCGTATTTCCGCGAGCCACAGCTTAGTCCTTTGTCTCGGCGCTCACAGCTAATCAGAGTGGATACAAAACATCCACTCTGTGGTTTCTTGTTAAGTGGGCATAGGTGGCTCGTTAATCAGCCACGCTTTCACTTCCTCTTTTCCCCAGCTTATGAGCGGACGGTAGAACTGACTCAGCACGGCTGGGCAAGTTCCTAGCAGTGCCACACCGGCTGAACCTGACACACACATCTTCAAGTTGCTGAGGTTGAGAAACACTGGGTTAGCTGCTGAGCAAAGAGAAGTGGGGGGTGGAATTGACTGAAACTGATAAATACAGGGAAACTGGCAAGTGATCACAGACACACACCCTCTTTTTCCCTCCAAAAAAAGTACTAGTTTTAAATCAGTGCAACTTTATACTGGTGAAGGCTGTCACAGCCAGTATCTGTTGGGCAGTGTTGGGCTTCAGGGTCTAAGTGACCATGGTCTAGAGAACACATTTCCTGACATTTCACTGAAAACTGTGACTGACATCTCCAAGAACAAAGCCATCTACCACACAACTGACTGACTGGGCTCCTGTTTTTATAGCCAGGAGTCCTGACTTCTGATTGGCCTTTAGCAAAGATGATTTCCAATTGGTGCAGATTGGTGAGGGCCGGTCTCTGATTGGCCCTTTGTTCGTGCCAGCTTCTGATTGTCAATTTGGGAGAGCTGATTCCTGATTGGTTCTTGGTTTGTGCTGGGTTCTGGTTGGTTAGTCTGAGCAGCTGAGTCCTGATTGGGTCCAAGCAAGTTTCTGAGTTGCTCATGGTAATTTGTGTTTCTCCTCCTTTTTACAGGGTGTTAGTAGGTGCTCCACTTCAGAGGGGGGATGTGAACGAAACGGGGAAAGTCTACAAATGCCAGGCGATATCAGGCAAATCAGGCGGATGCCAGGAGGTAGTTTTCCAAAGTAAGCACTAATCTGGGACCCTTGGATCCCTTACTGTTTAAGTGAGGAACCCCACCATTTAATATTGACTTACTTATGACTTATGTTCCTCTCCCTACTCATATTTTAAGCAGTTATATGTTGTATATTGAGTTTCCAGAAAATAATTTATTTGGGTTGAAGCCGCTCAGGGCCAGAGTATGTAAACTGTATTGCATTTCCCTCTCTTTGGGGGAGGTCCATTCACATGATAAACCAAGCCTTGATCAGTCCTGGTAGATTCCTATCAGGCATGCCTGCAGTTTAGGAAAGTGGGTGGGCATTACATGACCAATTACTGAGAAAATCAAGGTTTACAGAACGATAACTCATCGCAGAGGGTAGCATGTCTTGTTAGTCAGGCTGACAGCAAGGAGACATGGAAGGCATATTGCTACTCTGGCAAAATGTTGTCACAGTAAATTCAAGGGGTGATCTTGGCTAGAGGTCCCTCATGAAGAAAATCTCTGGGCATTGCAATCTCTCCTCCTGTTGAGTTGCAACTGAGAGTAAAAGCTGAGAGAGATGGGATTTGTGACTTACTCTGGACCAGACGGCATGGCTCTGCTCTTATCATTTTGCAGCTAAACTGCACCTTTTGTAAGAGAAAAAATTAGAACAAAGACAAATTTAATTAAATCCAATAAGATCTGAATTCCCAAGGGGTGGACTAAATGATTTATTTAATGGGCACACAAGTATTGCAAAGCTCTGGATCTCTCTGTCCTTTGTGCTGCCTGAAATCTCATTTCCACAAGTCCAGGAAAGAAAACTGCAGTGAGGACAAATAGCTGTTTCCAGGAGTGTTGATGAGAAGCAAAACTCTAGTGATCGAGAACTGGCAATCAGACAAAAGTTGTGCTCTTTGTAATTTATTTCTGCAAATCTATACTTTAAAGTTATTTGAACTTCACAAAAAATGGATGCCCTACTTACTGCTGCAGAAAGACCTTGCATTCACTTAAAAAGTAAACCATCTATTGTAAATACAAAGTTAACGTTTCTCAGGTATAAAAATTAAAACTTGAATTTCACAATTACTTGGGAGGTAAATGTTTTAACCAAACAAATCAATGTTTAATGACTGGGATGTGATTGCTTTTCCTTACAAAAAAGGATGTTCCCAGCAGTTTTCACATGATTTCTTTTCTTTTCTTTTCTTTTCTTTTCTTTTCTTTTCTTTTCTTTTCTTTTCTTTTCTTTTCTTTTCTTTTCTTTTCCTCCCCTCCCCTCCCCTCCCCTCCCCTCCCCTCCTCCTCCCTCCCTCCCTCCCTCCCTCCTTCCTTCCTTCCTTCCTTCCTTCCTTCCTTCCTTCCTTCCTTCCTTCCTTCCTTCCTTCCTTCCTTCCTTCCCCTAATTGCTGGGAGTGGGGTGACATATAAATTTAAACCATCATCATCATCATCTCATGAAACCTAATGGGTTCCACAGAACACAGTTTGAAAAACCCTGGTCTAGACCTCTCTTATATGCCCAGTTTCCTTAGGAGGCAAGCTGATAGTGAATAAAACTTATTCTAGGTGAAATCCTTTGATGATTACAAGCTGAGTACCATACTTATGTCCTCCCAGGTAACTTCCTGTAATTCAGTGAGGCTTGTTTTGAAGTAATCAAGCATTTCCTTAAAATCAAGGATGGGCATTAAAAAAAAAATAGGGATCAGCATAACTATTGTGAGCTGCCCAAGTCGTTTGCAGACAGACAGCATCAAACAGAATGAACAAATAAATAAAGTACAGTTATAGTGGAAAGTGCAGAACAAATGCTCTGTTGTTTGTATGTTTTATTTGCTTTAGTAACTTTTTGCCTTCTCAGGACCCACTGATGCAGTCAACATGTCTCTTGGTTTATCTATTTCGGCCCATGATTCTCAAGTGTTGGTAAGCTGGTGTCTTTGCTAAGGTTGGTAGCAATGAGATGGGAGTTTTGGTAGCAGGTAGCAGCACTGCTGACCTTAGGAAGTCTCAAAAAGCCAACTGCAGGATTCTGGGTCCTTGGATGGGAGGCCACCTGGAATCCCAGCTGTAGTCTAATCTGGAAAATTGACAAAATAAAGTCCTGGCTGAAGGCAATGGCAATCCACTTCCATCTTGTTGCCAGGAAAACTATACAGGCACATGTCCATGTAGTTACAAGGAGTTAGTTTGACTCAAAGAAGACGTTACCTTCATCTTTTCAAAAAGATAGGTGCTCTTTTCAAAAATTGCATTGTTTCTTGGTTACATACAGATATATGTATCTCATGAATGATAAAACTGAGGTGGGAGAATTTTTTCTTCCAGCTCTGTATCTCTAGCTGATAACAAATTTAGAAGTCAGAAGCAGAAGGCCTACTTTTGCCACAAGAGCTGGATGACTGTGGGAAAGGAAAGTGCCAATGGGAGAAGAACACCTTGGGAATCATGTCTGAGCTGGGACTGGAAAATCCCCCTGTGGGTTCCTCCCGCTCAGTCCCTAACTGGCCCTCTCCTATAATGTCTTTCTGATATTTTCTGTCCCACGTGGGTAAATTTCCAGATTTTTAAGAATATGCCAAGTCCTAGTTAGAAAGAGAGATTATCTGGCAGGGGCATCTGCAGGGAGGGGTCCAACAAGTCAAGATGGTGGCCATAACCATGCTATCAAAGCCCTGCCCTCTTTTCATGTGCATCGTAATGCATGTTAAAAAGGGGTGGGGCTTTAATCTCAAGGTTGTGGCCACCATATTGGCCCCTGCAGACCTCCCTGGTACCTGAGCATGTGAAGAATGTTTTATTTTTAAATCAGGTGAATAAGCAGTGACTATAATGGACAGGAGGAATAACTTTGAGGAACAGGAGGAAGAGCCGCAAAAGATAAAAGAAATCTGAGACCTGGGCAGAAATGTAATTTGAGAAAGCATCTCAGACATGACTGTCCCTAGTTCTCATGAAGATAAAAGGGGGAAACACATTCAGACTTGCAGAATTCTGCTACTATAACCTTATAATAGAAGTAATATTGTTTGCATGTCTTTGGTTTCCAGGTTTGGTCTACCCTGGAGGCTTACATCAGTCTTGCAAGCCTGAATGGACTTCCCCTGTTTATCTTCATGAGAACTAGGGGGGGTCTTATCTGAGATGCTTTCTCAGGTTACAGTTCTGGCCTGGATTCAGATTTCTTTTATCAGCCTGTTCTCTTGGTTGTGGCTCTTCCTCCCGTTCCTCAAGGTTATTCCCTTTTCCCACTACATCAACACAACACTAGTGTACATGAATTTTAGGATCAAGAGGCCTGTGGCTCCATAAAGGTTTGAACAACAATGTCTTTTAAACATGGTTGACTTTGCCAGATTTTCTGTGTCTGATCACTGTAAACTGCTCTCCTTGCACCCACAGGTGTGTGGGCCCAGAGTGCATCAAACCTGTGGGGACTACATATATCTCAAAGGTTACTGTTTCCTCTTGGACCAGAATTTGAGGCAGACCCAACGCTTTCCTGATCAGCTGCCAGGTGAGATCCAGATGCAGGGAAAAACATGACAAAAGTTAGAGATCAACTGTAGGTTGGTAGGACAGAAGGAAGGGATCCAAGATCAAGGACTATCCTGGCTTAATTTTATGCAACAGCTGCCACCACCCCCACTCTGTGTCCTCCAAATGAAATTGGACTACAGTTCCCAGAGTCCTCTCTGCCAATCTGATCAACAAATACTCTGGCTGGGAATTCTGAAGTGGAACTGTGGCCCTGATTCATTTGGAGGGAATGAATCAACAAAGGCGTTGCTAGTAATTGGGGAAGGAAGGAAGCACAGATGGGAAGCAGGAATACCCAGGTCTAGCTGCTAATTTTAGGTTAGGAAACCATATCACTTCTCTGTGTATCAAAATGAGCATCATCAAGTGAAAATGCTTTTATTTAACAGCAGAGAGGGTATTGTAATGTAGAAAGTTAACAAACTGAGTTCACATCTCTTTTAAATGATAGCCTGGGAAAAGGTTGTAACTGTAAACCTGTTTTCTCCAAATTGAACTGAACCCTGGGGTCCGCCATTACTTATTATGCCCTATAACAATGTTTCTCAAGCTTGGTAACTTTAAGATGTGTGGACTTCAACTCCCAGAATTCCCCAGCTAGCCTTGCTTGTTGGTCTTAAAAGCTGCTAATGCACCAAATTCTTCTAGTTTTCCCATCAATGTTTCAATTCCCTTTAAAGGATCTTCCAAAATCAACACCAAGTCATCTGCCAAAGCCCTTAACTTAAAAGTTTCTTTTTTAATCTTTACTCCCACGATCCTCTGATCTTGTCTTATATGTCTATTCAGTATTTCAAGAACCAAAATAAACAAGGGAGGAGATAGTGGGCATCCTTGTCTTGCTCCTTTTTGTATCTCACGAGGCTTTGTTAAATCTCCATTAACAATTATTTGTGCTTTCTGTGAAGTAGAAATCAATCTTACCCATTTTATAAAGTTCTCTCCAAAGTTCATTTCTTCCAAAACTTTGAACAGGAAAGCCCAGTTCAAATTGTCAAAGGTTTTCTCCGCATCTAAGAAAATCAATGCGGCTTGTTTTTCATTATGTTGCTCCAAATATTCCAAAATGCCCAATGCGTTTCTAACATTGTCTTTTAGCTGTCTTTTAGGTAAAAACCCACATTGATCCTAATGAATAAATTCTTGCAAAATTAGTATAAGTTGAAATATCTTTTTTGGTGTGTAAATGGAGCTGCTGTTAAAAGTATGGGTAGTTGAAAATGTGATGGTCCCTAGCTGCTGAATGAGAAATACTACACCCCTCTCCCGTGCTTGGGCAAATCTACCAAACAGCTCTTCTAAGCGAATGTTGTTCATTCTAGCATATAATACCTTTACATTCTAATTATATGAATGTATACTCTCAGGAGATCCAGATGCACTGAGTTGAATGGGGCTTCTGAAATAAGTGTGCACAGGATTCTTGTAGGGTTACACACAGGGATGAAGATCAATTCATTTCAAAGAAGAACATGGGCCAATTAAATGTTGGTCATCTTACCTCACATGCACATACCCACACATTCACACACACAATCCTGCACTGAGATTAGAAAGTGGTTGATTTTTGCATTATCAATTTATACTAGGATTAAGTCATCTGCTTGACTATGGACTCTTCTCTCTCTTTCATGTCCTTCTCCATTGGCCTTGCCTTCTCTAGAATGTGCCAGACGTCCCGCTGACATTGTTTTTCTGATTGACGGTTCAGGAAGCATAAGAAACTATCAGTTCTCACAAATGAAGACATTTATTTCTGAGGTCATGAAGCGTTTCCAAAATACAAATACTCAGGTAACATTAAGAGATCAGACATTGGATGAAAGGATAATATTCAGAGTGGAAATGTTGAGTCCCTCGCTAAAATCTACAGTAGTAATATCATCATGATTCAATTTCTTACTGTACCAAAATATGCTCCTTCTAGTTATGATACTCAGTCTGTGGCATTTTTCCATACTGTGTTTGCTAATCTCTTATAACTGGTATGGGAAACATCTGATATTATGTCCACTTTCATATCTTCCAACAAAAGTAAAAAGAGAATGCTTATGTGCAGTTAAGCCATAAAACTATTTGGTTTGTAAAAAAAACAAACAGCTGCAGAATCTTGTAGGGGACTGTTTCTGAACAGGTTGGTCCATTGGAAAAGGACAGAGATGTAAGGTCACCAAATTCAATTAATCATAGACAGTTTGTGCAGCTATTTGAAGCTTATATTCCTGCACCAATGTATATGACTCACACCACTCTACTCTCCATCTGCCCCATCTCTTTTGTATTTTAACCAGTATAACTTAAAAGAAGCAATATATGATTATTCTACTTTTGTTTAAAGAGTTCATCAGAAATAAGAGTAAATAAAGAGGTTTTGAAAGATTTTAGGCTGTTGTGAGGAATATGCTAGGCATCTCTTAGATAAAGTCACTTAAAATCATGCTCCAAGTTGGACTCTGGCCTCAAGGCAGGTCCTATGAGGATGATGGAGGCTTAGTCTGGCTTGAATTTGATACTGTTAGGCCTGATGAAGTGGGCAGGATTCTTGGAACTGTAGGCTCATCTGCTTGTCCCTCTTGGTTGACTAAGGCTTTCTGGGAAATGATGTGCGATTGGGTCCTGATGGTGGTGAATTTGTCATTGAGAGAGGGGGTACTCCTGCTGATGCTTAAGGAGGCAGCGGTTCGCCCTCTCCATCATCGGCCCAATCATACTGGACAATTTTCATCTTGTCTCCAACCTCCCCTTTTTAGGGAAGATGATTGAAAAGGTGGTTGTGCTACAGCTTCAGAGAATATTGGAGGAAGCAGATTATCAGGACCCCTTTCAGTTGGATTTCACACCTGGACATGGGACCCACACAGCATTGATTGTGCTTGTGGATGACCACTAGTGGGAATGGGATGGAGATGGTGCATCTATCTTGGCTCTCAATCTCTCAGTGACCTTCCATACCACTGATCATGGTATACTTCTGGATTGGCTTCAGGGGTTGGGAGTGGGGGGTAAAGTACTGGTTCTCTTCATTCCTCCAGTCAGTGTTGATGGGGACAGGGAGAGATCTAACCCATGGCCTCTTTTATGTGTGGTGCCTTAAGATTTGACAGTCTCCCCACTCTTGTTCAAATCTATATGAAGCTTTTGTGTGAGGTCATCCAACCACTCAGGGTGAGTATAGGTTAAGTACATCCTCACTTAACAGTCCTAATTGAGAGTGGTAACTCCATTGCTAAGTGATGCGGTCATTAAATGAAACATAACGTCACTGCCCTGCTTAGCGACGGCAGTTCTGGCAGTCCCAATTGCTGTCATTGAGCAAATCCCACGTGGTCGTTAGGCAAGGACCACCCAGATCCAAGCTATTCTTGGAAGAAGGTAAGGGACTGCCTCCACTTCTATTCCCCCCACCTACCTATCTCCCCGCCCCCATCTCTGCCCTTTTGGCTGCCTGCCTGGCCCTGCCCTGCCTGCCGCATGGTGCGTCACTACTGGCCACAGACTTCTTTCACACTGGCCTTCTTTCATGCACCAGCTGGGGCCTTCTTTCGTGCTGGTGCAACTGGGACCTTCTTTTGTGCCAGCCTTCTTTCACGTGCCTGCTGGGCCTCCTTTCGTGCTCTGGCCGGGACCTTCTTTCGTGAAAGAAGGCCCTGGCTGTGCCAGTACAAAAGAAAAACGCAGCTGGCACACAAAAGAAGAACCTGGACAGTGCACAAAAGAAGCCCCTGCTGGTGTGCGAAAGAAGCACCATCTGGCACCCGAAAGAAGGCAACATGAAAGAAACCCCCAGCCGGTAGTGGTATGTGGTGCATAGCGCAGCACATACCTGCCTGTTCTCCCTCAAGCCCACCTGTGACACCCCCCCCCACCCATAGCTCTCACCCACCGGCCTATGGGATGTTCCCATGGTGCATCCCCCACACGTGGCCGGGATGGTGAGCCCAGTGGAGGGGAGGCAGGTGAAGATGACAATGAAAGTCAGCTGGGATGGGTGCAGTGATAGAAGGGGGGGTGGTCATAAATGCAGGCGGGCCCGAATTTTGTTCACGTGACTGCAGGGGCACTGCTACGGCCAGAACTTCAAGGACTGGTCGTAAGTCCATTCATTTGGTGCCATTGTAACATTGAATGGTCGCTAAACGAATGGACATTAAGCAAGGACTACCTGTATCATCAGTATGTTGTTGATTTTTTTTTTTTTTAATCTGCGCTCAGTCGTTACCAACTCTGCAGTGACTGCTTTGGACAAGTCCTTTGCAGTTTTCAAGGCAAGGTGTTTCGGAAGTGGTTTGCCAGAGCCTCCTTCCTAGAGCAGAGCCAGCTGGCGAGCGCAGGAGGCGGGGTTTCCGTTGCTTTGCGCCCTTTTTGGGTGCGCCCGGTTTTTCACGCTTACCAGCAACTGCTCCCAACTCCTTTTTGCAAGGCACCGCCAGCATTTTTCCTCCCACCAGAGAGAGAGTCCCCATTTATCTACTCACATGAGTTTTCGAACTGTTGGGTTGAAAGGAACTGGGGAGGAAACAGGAGCTCACCCTGTTAACGCGAAGGCTGGACTCGAACCGCTGAAGCGTCGACCATTTCTGGCTGGCAACTTTCCGCATCATTAAGCCGCTGCGCCACCGCGCCCCCTATTGTTGTTGTTGTTGATGTTGTTGATACCCATCTTTAAATCTCGGCCTCAGGCCAACTAAGTGATGCTGTGGGAGCTCTGTCTTGGTGTCTGAAGGCTGTGGAGGCCTGGATGAGGGAAAAAAGACTTCAGCTCAACCCTAACAAGACTAAATGGCTTTGGGTTTTAGGGTGTCCCAGATCTGGTAATTTTCCATCTTTAGTTACAGTTAGGGTTGCACTACCCTAAACAGTTGCACAATTTAGTGGTCCTCCTGGACTTGTAGCTCCTGTTTCAGGAACAGGTGGTAGCCACGCCAGGAGGGCCTTTGCACAACTTCATCTTGTGCACCAAGTGCACCCCATCCTGAACCAGGGGGCACTGCTCATGGTCACTTATGTCTTGGTCACCTCCCAAGTGGATTAATGTTCTGTGCTCTACATGGGGCTGCCCTTGAAGAAAATCCAGAAGTTAATTCAAGGTGCTGGTTGTCACCTAAACAGCCCTCCATAGCATGGGGCTGGGTGATTTGCAGGACCACCTCTCCCCAGTTGTTTCTACCTCTTCCAGTAGGTCTGGCAGGGCAGGCATGCTGTGGGTCCCCTCAATTAAAGAATGTTATCTTGGAGGACCCAGGAAGGAGACCTTTTCTGTCACTGTGCCTGCCTTTTGGAACAACGTACCCCCTGAGATTAGATTGGCCTCAACCCTGCCAGCTTTCCAAAAAGTTTGAAGATCTCGATGTGTTCACAACCGTGGGGGTGGGAAGATTAGTTGGATCCCGTGGGTGTTCTTAGTTTATTAGATTGTATTTTTCCTTGGTGGCCATTACAGCTTTTCTTTATTGGTTGATTTTTTGCTACTATTTTGTATGATGTTTTAATGTGTCATTAGCTGCCCAGAGTTCTATGGAAGATAGGCAGCCATATAAATTGAACAAATAAAAAAATCATAGTTTTTTTTTTTAGGAGATAATTCCTAAATTTTAAATTTTAACTTTTATAATTTTAAAAGGAGATAATTCCTCCTTCCCTCCCTCCCTCCCTAGTTTGGCTTGTCCCAGTACTCAGGTACATATCAGGAACACTTTGACTTTCTTCGTTTCAAAAATACCAAGAATTCCGATGCTTTGATTAGACCAATCGAGCAGCTGCGTGGAGCTACGTTCACAGCTACCTATATCCAGAAAGTGGTGTAAGTATTCATTGTTTGGTTCTTTTTAATTTAACACAACATGCTGGCACTTGCTTCCGCTCCAGTCACGTAGCCTAGAGCGCTCATCTTTTACTTGCATTTAAAGAGGATCCGTGCGGGGTTGTCCGCAGGGTGTGGTTAAAAAAAAGCAGACGGGGCTTTGATCACACCATCGCACCCACCATCTTGACTTTTTTGATCAAACCCTGCAGATACCTCCACTTACTTCCCAGAGTTTCCTGGGTTTGGGACCTCATTTGAAATGATTTTCCCCCCCAACTTTAAAAATGCAATTTCATTGTCATTTATGATCCAGAAATGAATGTAAAAGCAGCTCCCATGATTTTCTTTATAACTGGAAAGAAATATTAAACTGTCTTTTGTACTGAGACATGTTTAACAATACTGGACCAATAAAGGAATGAAATAATTTAATTTGTCTTCCACGGGAATATGTAGAGATAATCTGATCAGCTTGAATAGCTTGATCTGGATTTTTTGAAATGAACTAATTTCCTCTTGATCACTCCAATGATTGTTGAATACAATTTAATCCAGGATCAGAAGCAGATCCTGAAAAATCAGAGTACTACTGCCCCTTACCTAGAATGAGAAAAACATACATCTGAAATGGATATACAGGTAGTCCTCACGTAGCGACCACAATTGGGACTGATAACTCCATCACTAAGCAATGCAGTTTTAAGTGAGACATGTGACTGCAATGGACTGACTGACTTACTTACGCTATGGTCATTAAGCAAATCATTGCAGTCATTAAGTGAGACATCACATGACCGCAATTTGCAATTTTACTGCCGGCTTCTCCATTGACTCTGCTGGTTGTGAAGCACACAAATGGCAATCCCATGACCATGGGATGCTGTGACAGTTGTAAAAGGAGGACTAGTTGTAAGGTTCATAACTTTGAACAGTCGCTAAACAAGGCAGTCAGTAAGCAAGGTCTGCCTGTAACTCTTTTTGTTTGCTTTTTGCCAGAACAGGCTGTGATTTGCAAAAAAGCTAGCTCATAATGAAAGAACCAGACCTGAAGATTTGCACAGAAACTATGTTCTTGTTCCTTTAAAATCTCAAGAAGCAGGTGACACCTGGAACCAGGAGCACCTTTGCACAAGTCCACCTGCTACACCAATTATGACTATCCCTGGATCATGATGCCTTCCTTAGTGTCACTTATGCATCAATTTCTTCCTGGAATGTGCTGTCCATAGGGCTGCCCTTGAAGTCCACTCAGAAGCTACAGCTGGTCCAAAACGCAACAGCCTGAGTGGGGTGGTTGCATCTCATTTTGTCCAGAAAATACCAGTACTTTGGGAGCTGCACGGGCTACCAGCTGTCTTCCAGGTGCAGTTCAAGGTGGTAGTTGCCATCTTGGATGCCCTACATGGCTCAGGGCCTGAATATCTTCAGGACAGCCTATTCTCAGAGGTATCTGACCATCAACAATATCTGGAAAGGAAAGTTCCTTCTGGATTCCTACTCTAAAAGAGCGTTACCATCAGGGCCACGAAGGTGGGCCTTTTCTGTTGCTGTCCCCCTTTTGTGGAACAGCATCCTCCCTGCTTCCATCTCCTTCCCATTTTGTTTTAACCAACAAAAGCCGTTGTTCCCTTTCCCTTTATTTTTGTCCCATTAACAGATACATGGAGCAAAGCTACAGTCACCCCTAATTTTTATTCTTAAATAATTTGTACCGAATATTTATTAATTTCTCTATAAGATTTTCACTTCTTTCTTTACATTGCATTCATCTGAGATCAAGTTTTCAGAAATTGGACAGGAAGGAAGGGAGAGGTTCAATTTATTATTATTTTTCTCATTTTTTTTAGGCGTGAAATGTTTCTCCCAGAAAAAGGATCCCGCAGTGGTGCATCTAAAATTCTCATTGTGATAACTGATGGAGAGAAATCAGGAGATCTTCTAGAATACGATGAAGTGATTCCAGAAGCAGAAAATGCTAACATCATCCGTTTTGCTATTGGGGTGAGAACATTAGCAGTACATTACAAGGAAATAAGAGCATGCTATTTCCCTCTGATTGTTCCAACATATAGAGTTGCCACCAATATGAACAGAGGGTAAAGAGGGAAATGTATTATTCATTCTCACTCTATCAACAAAAGGCCTTTCTTCAAAATGTGTTTTTTGGAGTCTGCACGTATAGTGTTCAAGGCAGTTAACAAAAAGTTAAAACAATAGTACTAGAATGCAAATACAATTTGAACCATAATTTCAGAACATAAAAACAGTTAGGCAGCCAAGATGCCCCCAGTTCCATTTAGATGTCAAAAGTCCACTTCATTTGTGTGCTGAGGAATGATAAGAAAAACATTGGCTTTTGGGTATTCTCTGAGCTTGGTTGTTTTCCTGAAGATGCTTCATTACCACACTAGGTAACGTCATTAGTGCATGGTGATGTTACCTAGTCTGGTAATGAAATATACATACGTCGATGAAGTTACCTACCTCGTAATGAAATGTCTGCATGAAAACAACTACGTTTAGAGAACAGCATGAACCCAACAGGTCAGCTATGAGCTACACATATTCTCCACTACTGGATAAAGGAAAAAAAACTGGCCTGATCTCATTGGATAGGGAGCTCAAATTGTGGGAAGTCTCTCGAGTTTCCACACCAAATGGACCACTGAAAATGACAGACCCAAGAGACAGACTTCCTCTGGAGATCTTAATAGCTGCAAGACTTGTAAGGGCAGATGCAGTCTTTTAGAGACGCTGAGAAATTACCTTTGTAGGGTTTATTTCAGGTATTAGGAGAGGAAGGTGATGGAAGGAGGTGATAGAGGCATATTGGAGGGGTAGAATAAACGTATGGGGGGAGTTCATTCTCAACCCAGATTACAGGCCATGGTAGGAAAGAATTAAGGAGAAAGGGGTTCCTCTACAAATGGAGGGAAAGATTACTAACAGGCAAAATGCTTATTCTGAGCAAAGTAACAATGGCTTTTGGCCTTCTCTTTTCAATACATTCTCTATTTTTATTCCCTTATGCCATCTCTGGCATATCACCAAGGTCGGGCAAGCTTTCTCATCAGGATCTGCAAAGCAGGAACTCATTGATATTGCCTCAGCACCCCCTGTGGACCATGTTTTCTCTGTGAACAACTTTGATGCTCTCAAGGACATCCAGAGCAAACTTCAGGATAGAATTTTTGCCATAGAAGGTATCACATCCAATGGGTTGCCTAGAAATAATGCTAAGATCTGGGGCCCAAACGGGTAGTTAAAAGACTGAACCTCAGTATCATACATGATTTATGGAATGTCACCCTAGTCAGAATGCCCAGGAGAGACATGATGACTGCTAGATTCTGGATCCTGATACTCCAGCTGCCATGAGGGACTTTCAGGGCTGCCTTTTATGAGGTATTTTCAGCAACATAGGGAGGAGCAAAGACATAGGTTATCATCTGTCTGTCTGTCTGTCTGTCTATCTATCTATCTATCTATCTATCTATCTATCTATCTATCTATCTATCTATCTATCTATCTTGATTTTGCCAGTTGGAAATATGCTTATCTGCTGTTATTTAACTAGAAGAATATCCATAATAAATATTGACCTGGATCCAGATTTAGACATATTTTGAGTAAAAGCCCATTGAAATGAATGGAATATAAATTGGCTATGAATAAATTGAATCCATCTAAATGGATCTGCTTTCAATATGCCTAATTTTGGCTCTTACCAATTAAGTTGATTTTGAAAAATTCTGTACACTTTTTTCAACATTTTGAAAGTACCTGTTAGAATCTTTAGCTACATCAGAATGTTTCTCGGGATATTTTTGGATATGGATACTACAGTATCAGAATCCAGAATTACCCTGTTATGGACAAATTTCCATCGTCTGAGGGGTATCATGAAATGATAAACAAATAAATATGCAAGTTAATTGGGAGGTCCACATGTTGGGACATCTAGCGCTTTGCAAACAACATATAGCTTTGCAAAATGCATCTGGTTTATCTTTCAGGCACTGAAAGCAATGTCCTCTTAGGCTCATTTCCCTGGACCACCAAGAAGACTATAAGGTGGCAGAGGGAGACAACTTTTGCAAAAATAAGGGGGCTTATTTAATCTAACCTCAGTTTGTGAGCATGCCATTACAGTTTTTTTTCCAGATTTCTACAGTAACACCTTCTGAGTAGAAAAAACTCAGAGCTTAAGTCTCCAGTTTCCCTTCACACTCCATCTTAAGAATTTGGCCATGTAGATTTCACTTTCATCCCCCTTCCAATACCATTTTTTTTTTTGCCTGATTAAGAGATCTAGACAGCTCAAAAGTTTTAATGGTTTTAATGGTCTCTGCATTGGCCTGATTGTCCCCAGACAAGACATTCCAGCCATTCTTTCTGCATTATAACCATTAGCTACCACTGAGCCATAACCTTAAATTGTGAGTCACATCAACCAGTCACGTGGCTGTGTAAGAGGCTTCATTCAGGATATTATCTCAGACAATTTATCATCTTCTAACCATTATTTCCCTCCCAAGATGGTGAGTTTGCAGGTAGGCACAGTAGATGCTCCTGGAGGAACAAAATGGAATTAAGTAATCTAATAAATGCTAAAAGAAATCAAAGCTCAGCTTCATTTCTCTTCCCGTCTTCTTCCATGAAGAGTAAGGTGGAGGACCTATCCTGATATACATTCCTTATGCAAGTCACTTAGGCATTACCAGTAATATGCAAGCAATTCATTCTGGTGTACAGGTTTTGACACCTGCAAGTCTGACATGATTTTTAGGATGTTAACCTTCTTTTTCATTGTCTCTGGAAAGAAGATGTAAAGGGTGAAAGAACAGAACTAAGATGGCAGGCTATCCTTCTGCTCAGCCTGCCATTGCTCTACCATCATCACCTCCCCAAAGCCATTAGGTTGCACCAAAAGACACCAGCACTTGCTAGGCATTTCTTTCAGTCAACCTGATGCCATCTTCTGCCCCAGTGGCACCTCCCCTGTTCCAGGATGGTCCACCTTCTGATCCCCTAGATGCATCTCAGGGACTGAACCTGGCTGAGAAAACTTTGTCTTTCTTTCTACCTTCCTTCTGCAGGTACTCAGTCCCAAAGCACTGGCAGCATCTCTGACTCCTTCCGTTTAGAGATGTCCCAGGAAGGGTTCAGTGCCTTACAGACCCCGGTGAGTCACTCTTACCTCGGATTCCCCAGTGCAAACTAGATTTTGATAAGTAGCAGGTCAGGCTAATGTAGAAACATAAAATAGAGACTTGGGTAGGAAAAAATGTCAGAATTAAATGCCTTTGGGGATGAAGATTAGTGGGCTACCTTGGACAAATGATAGAATGGGCTGTCGCTGCACAGCTTAGTCTATGTGGACTTCAATGTTTGAAAGGAAAATGTGCTGAGTTATGTTTCTTGGGATTCCTGATACCTACAGAGGTAGATGGTTGGATCTGGCTAATCCAGTGTATGGGATTTTTTTTGAATGCTTGATTGGCCCCAAACTTGGTTATTACAGGTGGAGCTATAGAAAAGAAAACTTTCAAAATGCCTTAGTGTCATATGAAAGGAGGAAGACCGCAACCTTCATCTGATGGATATTTTTTTCAACTGATTAACATCATCTCTGCTTTGCTGGTTCTTTTGCTGGTTTAGGATGGCTCCATATTGGGAGCAGTTGGAACCTATGATTGGTCTGGAGGGGTCTTCCTTTACAAGAGCCGTGGTGATTCGACTTTTATCAATATTTCCACCGCTGCTAATGATCTGAAATCGTCTTATCTTGGTAAGAGTCAAAAACAAAGAATTGCTCTAGTCCCATTCTTGGTGGAAAACTTTGGGCAGCTGCTACAGAGTCTGTCTCTAGCTCCTTTGGAAGAGAGGAGACTGCAAAAGGCAAAAATTGGTGTCTCTGATTATTTTCAAAAGTACAACTTGAATAGCTGATGTGGAATGTGGAAGCAAGTCTACAGGCTATATGCTATGTTCATGGCAAGCTTGATGGTCTTGTCATACAGGAATGTGAAGCCACCTTTGACAAAGGGTATCATGAAGAAGCAGGGGAGAAAGCAGGAACTGGTGTTTGGATTCTGCAGAAGACATTTTGAAATGCTAACTGGGACATTGGAGTTGAACCATTTTTGCTCAAAATGTCTTGGACGAGTACAGAACTTGTCTTGCAAAAAATTGTCATCGTTGTCATCATTATCATCATCATCACCCCATCAACACCACCGTCAGTCTGCTGTTTTCCTACTCTTTTCATGGGTCCACTGACTAGATCCCAAGTGGCTTTAACCTGGCAGGTAGTGGTGACCAGCACTAGATAGCCAACTGCTCCATGGTCCATCAACAGCCAATCCATTCCAAAACCTAAAGAATGATTTTGCCATTTTGCGTAATTGTAGGCCCACTATATCTGGGCTGCCAAACTCTGACTGATCACTGCTGTCATCTAAGAGTCATTCAGAGCTTTGCAGGTCACGTACAGCAGGCCTAACGAAAGCGGAATCCCAGCTCCTCTGTAATTTGAGGATGTAAGAAAGGAAGATCTAGGAACTGTTCTTACTGCCATGGACATTCGCTTGTGGCACACAATAGATTACATCAGTCTTGTCCAAACTTGGCCACTTTAAGATGAGTGGACTCCAACTCCTAGAATTCCCCAGCCAGAATTCTGGGAGTTGAAGTCCACTCATCTTAAAATGGCCAAGTTTGGACAACACTGGATTACATCATACAGGCTAATTTTTCTCTTGGGCCAAGCACACCCCGGAAGCCTCTGCATCACGATGGCTGGTGTGGGTCTTCCGGGCTGTGTGGCCGTGGTCTTGAAGTCTTGTTTCCTAACGTTTCGCCAGCATCTGTGACCGGCATCTTCAGAGTGCAGGAGCACAGACAGGAGCAGTTCTCTCTGTGCCCAGGGTGAAGTGACCCTTCTGTGGGTATTTATAGAGATCTGGGGGGGGGGTGTGGGGGGGGTTGGGTTACTGAATGGCTGCTTGTTTTGGAGTCAGCATCTGTGTGTATTTTCCTGGGGATTAGGCAGGGTTTTTTCTTCTACTGAATTGTTAACGAGGGGCTGCTGGGGGTGATTAGCAAGTTCATTGTGTGAACTGTTCACATGTCCTGGTGGTTGGGCTGAGTTCGTTGACCTTTTGCAGGCTGTATTTTTCAGGATTGGTAGCCAGGTTTTGTTGATTTTTAGACTCTCCTCTTTTTTATTGAAACTGTGCTGGTGTTTGTGAATCTCAATGGCTTCCCGGTATAGCCTGGTATAGTGGCTGTTGGTGTTGTCCAGTATCTCTGTGTTTTCAAATAGGATTTTGTGTCCAGTGTGCTTGAGAGCATGTTCAGCTACTGCAGATTTTTCTGGTTGCTGTAGTCTGCAGTGTCTTTTGTGTTCTTTTATCCTGGTATGGATGCTGCGTTTTGTGGTCCAGCCATCGTATGCCGGCCGTGAAAGCCTTCGACAATACATTCATCTGCATCACACTTACTAATTGAGAATGCCTTTCATAAAATTGTAAATAAGTTGGGTGTCCTTTAGAGAAGCTGTGTTCCATCCTCTTGCTTGATCATTCTTGTGTCCTCACCAGGTTATTCAATTCAGGAAGTTCAAGTCAATGGACGGAGAAGCTATGTGGTGGGGGCCCCACGTTACCAACATGCAGGCAAAGTTGCCTGGTTCAGCCAGGAGAAAGGGCAATGGAAGCAAAAGTCAGAGCTGTCTTTAAAGCAGGTAAAAGGGCTTCTGATGACCTCCAGGATTGTTTTGATTGGCGTGTGGTCCATCAACCAGAGAAGAAGACTTCTCTTCTTCCATTGAAACTACATTCCTCAATTCCAGCAAAATACAGTGGTACCTCGGTTCACGAACTCAATTTGTTCTGTGACTCTGGTTGCGACCCAAATTGGTCGCGACCCGAATCAAATTTTCCCATAAGGTTCAATGTAAATACGGCTAATCCGTTCTGACCCCTCCGAATTTGGTCACGACCTGATTTTGGTCGCGTCCCAAATCAAATTTCCCCATAAGTTTCAATGTAATTACGGTTAATCCGTTCTGAACCATATGTTTTTTTTTTTTAAACCGCAAAAATATGAAACAAAATACAGTACGAAGAGAGAGAATGCTAACCTTGCTCGACGCGACTTCTGGCGTGGAGGACAGGAAGGCGGGCGGGGAGGCGGTTATTGCTTGGAGGGAAAGTCCCCCTCCCTACAGGAAGCCACGACCACATGTCACGGGAGGGAAAATGGCCACGGATCCTGTTCGTCACCCGATCCAGCGTTCGCGAACGGAGGCAAAATTTTGCGAACGGAGCTGTTCGTGACCTGAACTGGTCTTGAACAGAAGCGTTCATGACCCGAGGTACCACTGTATTTAAAAATTTCAGGCATCTGAATAAATAAGCCCATCCTAAAGCATTATGGATACCGACTAAACCTCAACTTGTTTGAGTCTCTCCAGATTTAAGGAGAAGTTTGATCCTCTGAATATATAGCCATTCATGACATTGGAGAGGTGCTATTTAAATCCAGTATAAATGTCATATAGTAGCTCCCAAGAAGGGATTCTAAGATGTTGAGCAATAAATCTGAATATTCTTGAGTGGAAGTCCCAAAGAGTTTAAATACTTTATCCGTCCCCAAAGAGTTGAAATGCTGAAATTGATCAGCAACTCTGCCAGGTTTGGCTGCTGCATCTGGCTGATGGGTCCCAAGCTAAGTATGCAGAAAGTTGCTTTCTTTTCTGTCTGTGGCAATGGAGGCTTTGCTGGGACACCCAGTGGATAAGGGGGAAAAAGGAGGGGGCATCAGGCAGGGACATTGGTCAGACTTGGGGATCCTAGGCAAAGGATCATCTTTAAAAAATGGAAACTTTTAAGTCCCCCCAGATTGGCTCGTATTTTGGGGCTGCCCTGTGTGCTGTGGACTTGGACAGAGACAGCAACACTGACTTGGTCCTCATTGGAGCACCGATGTATTATGATGGCACTGCAGGAGGAAGGGTCTATGTTTGCCAAAGGCAGGTAGGTAAAAAACTGGGCTGGGGGCTGGGCTGGGCTGGGCTGGGCTGGGCTGGGCTGGGCTGGGCTGGGCTGGGCTGGGCTGGGCTGGATTGTCTGCTCAGTAATTCTATATGTGTTGCATTCAGAGCCTTGGGACCTTAAAGAATAATATAAGCTAGACTTACATCAACTTTAAAAAACATACTTCATTCATTCATTCATTCATTCATTCATTCATTCATTCATTCATTCATTGTGCTTTCCTTACAAGCAGCTAGGCTGAGCCTAGTTATACTATAAATCCTGAGACAATGTACCAATGTTTAGCCCAAGGTCATTTCAAAATACTAGCCTGAATTGAGAAACAGGACTGTCACAGATGTTGGAAAGTCAAAAGGAGTTGAGAGAGGATTGTGGACATGAACTGAATGATCGGACAGTCCAGCTGTGTGGCGATGTCCCATAGTCCTGGATATTTTGTGTTTCTGGCTGTGTGGGAAGCTAATAATACGGACTGAGAACCAGGCAAGATTAAGACCTCACAGCACAAGCTGAGTTCTGCTAGGCATTGCAGGTGGGAGAGCAGGAGTGGCTGCAAGATGTGGTCAAAAAAGTCAAGATGGCAGCTGCAACAATGCAAAAGAATCTCCACTGATCGTTTGTGCATATTGCAAAGCTTCAATTGCACCATTGCAGCCACCACCTTGACTTTTTTGACCACACCCTGGGGGAGATGAACAGAAATACAAGCTGGGCTGTTATTTTCAATTATGCATTTCCCCCAATTTGGCAGCCGGGAAAGGAGAACTGTGAGACTTGGCAAGGCTAAGGCAGCACAGAATGGGGAAGAACTGATTGGGCGCCCGCCAGCAAGAGGACCAGATAATGTCAGCGGGAGCCATGATGCGTTCTTTTGTCAGGGGGCCAGTTTTCAAAGTGAAGAGGGGAGAGGACTAGCCAAAGTCAGGATGCCCATGTTCAGTGAAGCGAGCAGGCTACCATTATGTGCCTGGTTTCCTCCAGGCACAGTGGCTTCAAGAGAGCATGCTTTCAACACCGTTCTTGTGTCTCTCCCCCCACCCTGTTTCCCAGGGAGAAACATTTTTCTGTGGCAAGGAATTGCAAGGGGAGCCCCATCACCCCTTGGGCCGCTTTGGAACCAGCATAGCAGAGGCAGGGGAGATAACTGGGGATCAGTGGACGGATGTAGCGGTTGGGGCACCAATGGAGGATGAGAATCAAGGAGCTGTGTACATCTTCAAGGGGAAGAGAAGATCTGTCAACCAAGCGTTCAGCCAGGTGAGTCTTCAGCTGCCTCTCTCTTTCATCCCTCTGCCTCTCCATCTTCTTACGCCGTTTCTCTTCTCCACAGCGCATCAGAGCTTCTCTCCTTGCCACCAGGCTGCAGTACTTCGGCCAGGCTCTTGACGGGGGGTCAGATCTTTCAGGAGATGGGCTCCCCGATGTGACTGCTGGGGCTGAGGGACAAGTGCTGCTCCTAAGGTAAGCCTGGTTTTTACAGGGTTTCGTTTAAAGCAGTGTTGTCCAAACTTGGCCACTTTAAGATGAGTGGACTTCAACTCCCAGAATTCCCCAGCCAGCCAGAATTCTGGGAGTTGAAGTCCACTCATCTTAAAGTGGCCAAGTTTGGACAGCACTGCTTTAAAGGCTATCTGTGTGAATGTACCCTATGCAAAGGGCTGAAGTAGACAGTGGCCCGTTTCTAATGAAGGGTGAGAAAAATCGATCTGTAAATTAAAGGAACTCTTTTAAAGGGGTCCCTTAATTTATCGAATCAAAGGAAAGGAAAGCAGTTGGGCCAGGCACAACTAGGAAAGACACGGAGACTTAGGATAGATTGCAGACATTTTGCTACCTAACATGGAAAAGTAAAGCAACTCCTGCATAGAAACCATATTCATTCCACAGAAACACACAAAGATATGTGCAAAGCCAATTTTCTGGGAACTTTTGCTGTGTAAGTTGGCACTCAGGTCAAAGAAGTACAGGCAACATTCAGGCTGGATTATGACTCATAGAATAAAAGTGCTATTTAGTCTTCTCTCAGACTGTTGCTCTTCAAGACTCAAGGGGACACATCTGTTTTTAAAATATTGCATTTTCCTTGCACTCAAAAGGCAGGGAAATGTAATTGCCCACTTTCCCTGCTAAAAAAAAATCTACGCAGGAGTCAGAGGTACCTAATAGAGCAAATCTTGAAGAGCAACAGTCTGAGAGAAGACTAAATAGCACTTTTATTCTATGAGTCATAACCCAGCCTGAATGTTGCCTGTACTTCTTTGACCTGAGTGCCAACTTACACAGCAAAAGTTCCCAGAAAATTGTTTGTGTTGTTTGTGTCTGTGTCTGAAATATTTTGAGAGTCTAAATGGCGTTTTCTAACAAGTGGGTGGATCCTCTCAGAAGGGGTCCAGAACGATTCCCTACAGTCCACTCCAGTATGTACCTCTTTATGTCTGCAATAGATCACGACCTGTGCTCAGGGTAGTGGCCAGAATTACCTTTACCCCATCTGTCATCCCCATCTCTGCCTTTGAGTGCCAAGGCCAGGAAGTGCTGAACAAAGAAATCAGCCAGGCAACAGTCAACTTTGAAATCCAGAGAGACCCACGGTTTACCTTAGGTAGGTCCACAGATCTTCAAAGGTATAATTTGGGTTCACGACAGCTTCCCATTAAGATTATTTCTTCCCCACAGCTTATCTACAGCTGAAGGGCAATATTGGGACCATTCTAATTTTTTGTGATTGTTTGATTTGTGATTGCTTGATTTGATTATGATTGTTTGATTTGTGTGAGTCAATAGCAAGGCTTTAGAGATCTGACCTCCAAAGTTCAGAAGATTTCACTCTCCTGGAATATTGTCTGCTGTCTTCTGCAATGTTCTTCCATAAGTAAATTAATGTGGAAAATTTGTCAGGATATAATTTCAGTGCAATCCTTCATTAAACCTAGCATCACTAAAGACAATGTCCTCAAACCCAAGACAATAGTAGGGATTCCTAGCTAGAGTGCCACTAATGCGGCAAGAGTTCGTTTTACGGTTCCTTAAGGTTGTGAACACCAGCAAGTGGATGGTTGTGCTCTAAGCATCTTGTGAGGGAAGTTGTGCTGTATATCATGACCCTTCTTAGAATCCAGGTCTTCTGGGTCTTATTGTCATCTCCTTCAGGCACTGACATTTCAAGCACCATTCGGTATACTTTGACTTTGGATCCTGGTCGACAAAAAGTGCGAGCCGTTTTTGACCAAGGTTCGGGCTCGTCTACCATCACAGAAGAGATGAAGATCGGTGTGAGACCAGACTCCAAGAACTACCGCATAAAATTACCGGTGAGAGCAGAGCTCTTGGAGGGGGTGGGATGGGCGGGATTAAAACCAGATACATTTTTTTAAAAAAAATTAATCTTCAACGTAAAATATAAGATGCTGTCATGAAATCAAGCAGTTCTTTTCTTGTTTTTCCCTGCTTCCTCATGAGGAAAGACTTGCATAGAAGACAGCCTCACACCCATAATTCTCCAGGTGAATTATACCCTGATAGGAGACCCCATCCCCCGTGCCAACAACCTGCGACCCATCCTACAGGAAGATGAACCTAATCGGCTTACGGCATCAGTAAGTCCATGCTCAGCAGAGCATCCTTGTAGTGTCACTTGGCGGAACAGATACATATAAAAAAGGCAGGAAGTTGAAGCTTAATTTATGGATGTGGTGAGCACAGAGCAGTGTTTCTCAACCTTTGCAATTTGAAGATGTGTGGACTTCATCTCCCAGAATTCCCCAGCCAGCCGTGCTGGGTGGAGAATTCTGGGAGTTGGAGTCCACTCGTCTTCAAGTTGCTAAGGTTGAAAAACACTGGTACAGAGGATGGCCTTGAAGGACAGAGGGAAGATCTGCTACCAAGGCAATGATTAAATAAACGAGGCTTGAGCCCAGATGAAGAAAATGGTTTACAAAATGGTTTACAAATGGAGACAGCTCCCTCCATTAATTCTCATGAAGATAAAATAGGGAGGAAGGGAAGCACATTTAAACTTGCAAGATTCTATTACTGTAGCTGTTCTAATAAGAGTAGCTTTAGGTCTGCAGTGTTTGTTTCTTAGTCTGGTCTACCTTATAGAGCTAACAATGGGGAACTGGATTCTGACAAGCCCTTGCACTTGCTTGTGTAAATTCTTTCCATCACAAGTGGTCTTGCTGGAAGTTCTTCCTCAGCAGCACAAAGTCATCATTTGGGGGGGGGGGTTCTGGTCATAAATGCTCAGCTAGTCAGTTCACTGAGTTTAGTTTAACATTTATTCATTTATTTATTCATATTTATATAGCCACCCATCTCACCAAATGTGACTCTGGGCCGTGTACAATCAAAAATTTAAAAACAATAATATAAAAACAATCAACAATTTTAAATTATTAATATAATTAAAAGGCAAGGAGAGAGCAACAGATGTTAACAACAGCACACCACCTCAACAACTCTCCACTCCCCTGGGGCCCCCAAGCCCGATGACATAGCCAAGTTTTGAGGGATTTGCAAAAAGTTAATAGGGGTAGAGCCAGCCTCACCTTGGGGAGGGGGGAATGATGTTCCATAAGGCAGGTGCCACGGCAGAAAAGACCCATCTCTGGGTCTTGCCAGATGTGACTCAATACCTCTTCTGCCAGATCTGATAGGATGAGCAGATGTAATCGGGAAGAAATGGTCCCTCAAATAACATTGATACAGGTCCATCATGAAATCCAGTTGTCGGGCAGGTGTGACCCAGTGGGTTGTGCCTCTGAAGGTTTGGGTCCAAGGTTTTCAGAATTAAATTGAGAGCCAATGCTCTGCATAAACCAAGCTTCTACAGGAGGTGATATGAACACGATGATAAATAAATGTGGTAACAACATCTACAAAGCAAGACTTGTAATTAAAAGGAATATTGTATTGATTCAACCTCTAGTATCTTCTCACTAGTCTCCCCTGTTCATGGGGGCTGATATTCTCTCTCCACCCTTCCCTCATCTCCTCGTAGCTGCCCTTTGAAAAGAATTGCGGTCAAGATGGAATTTGTAGAGACCAATTAAAAACATCCTTCAATTTCTCTGGGTACAGTATGCTTTTCATCTTTATAGCAACCACACATCAACAGAGTTCACTCATGCATATGGAAAATTGACCAAAGCCAATGAACTCCTGGTGTTTAGATGTTCAATATTTATTATTATAGGGCAGAACTCTCATTGCATTACCAAGATAACTGTGTTTGGAAATTGGTGTTGTCCTATCTCAGTGTTTCTCAACCTCAGCAGCTTTAAGCTGTGTGGATTTATGGATGTGGTGAACACAGAGCAGTTTCTCAACCTTTGCAACTTGAAGATATGTGGACTTCAACTCCTAGAATTCCCCAGCCAGCATGCTGGCTGGGGAATTCTGGGAGTTGAAGTCCACACAGCTTAAAGTTGCTGAGGTTGAGAAACACTGTTCTATCTGATGGGACAGCAAAACAAGTAGTACCAATGCAAAGTAATAGGTTAATTAAGGAAGGACTACCATCTGGGCAACCATCAGATGTCAACCAAGATTCTGTGTTGCTACCTAGTGATTGTCCATTGGAGCCCCTCTTCATAAAATCTCTTCAAGCTTTACTGGACAAATTTTGAGTACTCTTTGACTGCCACACTCTCTCTGGAATATATAAAACCATAATAAAGAAGCTGAACATGTAAACTATGTTCATAATACTTTTTCTTCTTTAGATAGTCTCTGTATATCTGAGCTAGGTTTCTCTAGGTTAAAGGAGTGGCTTCCAAACAGGATTGTACTTCAAGCCTTCTTGTACTGGTGATAAACAAGAGACCATCTCCTTTTTACCTTCAGCCTGAACGAGTTGGTAGTTGGCCTAACCCCTGAACTCAACGCTACTGTTTTCATCCGGAATGATGGAGAAGATTCTTACAGCACCAACCTGACTTTCTTCTATCCATCTTCACTGTCCTACCGCAGATTTGTGCTAGTGCAGGTATGAAGATTAGAGGGAAATCAGAGACATCAGAGTGAAAGAGGTGGGGGATGGCCAAAGAAGGTGCTGTCTATCACCTGTAGTATTCATTATCATGTCCTATTCTCAGTCCAACAGAAGATTTGTGGTCATTAAATGCCGCTCTGTTCCTGCTGCTGAGGAGGTCCCTGTGAGGAACACCACCTGTGACATCAATCATCCCATCTTCCGGAGCATGGCCGAGGTACTGTCTTCCTGTAGGTCTGTCTAATGGAGAAAGTGACCATCTGTGACACCAGAATCATCCACAGTCTCCATCCAAAGACATTCTTATAGTGCTGGCAACACCCATCTAACATCTGGAGCCTTTTGCCCAATTGAGGTGATTGGCTTTATCTATGGAATCAAGAGTTAGTAGCAACTCAAGGCATTATAACACCTGAAGAGGAATGCCAAATGCATGTTAGAACTGTCTATAAAAAGAGTCCATAATGGCCATTTTGTGAGCATGTCCATGCTTGTTCTCAAAATCCCCTATCTGCTTCCTCACCCAGAAGAGTTAGGAACCTCTGCCTTGGCTTGTCACAAAACAGCATTAAGATGAGAATGCTTTGTTTCTGATCTAGTTGTGAGTTCAAAGAATTATTTCACAATAAATAATTGTGTACGAATTTGGCTCTAAAATTTATCTTGCACAAAGGTTTATGGTCATTGCTCCCACCCCAAAACTCTGGCCATTGTAGTTCCTTGAGAGAGCTGGGACAATGACTGAGAAGTTTCCAAGTTTCTCATCGCCAACGTTTCTGGGGAGAAGTCATTTCTGTTATAATTATTAATGAAGCATAAAACTGGATTGAATGTATAACACAGCTCTGCTTTAAACATCCTGGGCCCTCTCATTCTTTTGTGTCTCCTTCTGTTCAGGTGATCTTCATTGTTACCTTTTCTGTTTCTCAAGATGCAAATCTAGGAAGTGTGGTACAAATCAATGCCACAGCTGCCAGGTAAAGCTTCTCATGACTGAAGTGCAAATGTTCTCATATGCAGATTAGCAGTCATTTTTCCACTAGCAACTTACAGAGTTTTCTAGGGTCATCCCACAACTGCCGTGCCCATAAAGCAATAATGACAATAACATAAGAAGATACTAAATTCATAAGAGGAGCCTTGGTGGTCACACAGTGCTCAGCTGGCTGTATCTGGGAAGTTCACAAACCTAGACAGAAGAGTGAGTGCACCTTCCATTGTCACTTCCCAGCCACCAAGATTTAGGACCTGCTGCCTCTGATTCAGAAGGAGGTCAATAGCCATCAATATTAATAACCATTGAGAGCTTGATTCTCCATCAGCCTGTTGAGCCTCCTTTGAAACCCATCTAAACTGGCCGCCATTATCACAACCAATAGTAGCAAATTCCATGGCTATAACTAACATAAATTCCATTGACTTCAATGTGTCTTCTTTAAATATAAGAAATTTCCTGTTGTGCAAATGTCCCTTAAATAAATATAGCTTCATTGGAAAGAGGTTCTTAATGTTTATATCAGATGATGCTGAATGTAATATGATGGGGGGGACAAATTATACTTAAGAGAGTGGCATGTGTGATATGTTTGTTACTCTGCCCATCCTTCCTTTTTTCCCCAGTGAAAATGATGTCACCATCACAAAGGACATGGTTCATCAAGCGGAGCTGCCTGTCAAATATGCAATCTATGTTTTCATCAATGCGTAAGTAGCTACAAGTATTTGAGAACAAAGGCTTCCCACTGCCTAACCTTCTCTCAAAGGGCTCTGAAGTGCTCTAAAACTTAGAATGTCCATTGGAATTATTTGTAAGTTACTCCATTATGATTCAACAACTGAATAAGTCAAAGATGATGTGATTAAATGGATACGGAATTTAATCAGGACACTTGATATGCAACAATGGGAATACCAATGGAAGACATTAGATTTACTGTGGTTATTACACCTAGAGAAAATGGGTACAGTATTTTTTTCGCTAGTATACTACTTCACTGCTGATTGCCAAAATCAATAATTCATATTCCAAAAATTGCTGGAGATACAATAATACAGTATATCTCCTTGAAGTATCTTCTCCTGCCCTTTCCTTCTGTCTAAATGAGGTATTTCCTGCCCATTTTTTCTTGGTTTACATAGCTAAGGAATTAGTGGAACACATAATGTGTTTTTTCTCAATCTTTCACCATTTCTTTTCCAGTTTGGATGAGTCAACTAAGTATGTTAATTTTTCTGCTGGCCAGGAAGATGAAACTCGGGTTGTGGAACATCGATACAAGGTGAAAGGGATGTGGATAGCTTTGTGATCAAGAACTTAGAACAGACGGGGGTTTACTCGTTAAGGTGGAGGAAGACGGCCTTTTGAGCTATATTGCAGGAGAATGGGGCTCATTCACCTAGTGAGGAATGCATTCTTACTTTAAGAAGCATTTGCAAGCAAGAAAAATGTATCTTAGGTCCTTTCCACTACTGAAAAATTGCTAGTCATCGGTTTTCTAGAGAACTTTCCCCACCGTTGAGTTTAAGTACTCTCCCTCCATCCTTGAACTGGCAGAAAAATATATTGGCATGAAGTTTAGTGTCCCCATTGTTGATCCTCCTCCGGCTTTTGTTGCCTTTGCTCTCAGTTATTCCAGCTCTCTGACTTCCCTCCAAGTTAGTAGCAACAGATTTTATACCTCTTCAAGATGCCTTGGTCAGAAGATTACTATTTTTACATGAATACAGCTAAGAAGGACTTAAGTCAGATTCACTCAGGGGCTGGGGAAAATGTGGGATCCTGGGAACATGAATAAAGAAGAGATTTCAAGGGCCGGATTGTACCTCCTGTATCTGGATACAAGCTGGGACCCACCCCTATAAACGTTCTGTATTGACTGAGGGCTAGGAATGCTGAGTGTCTGCTCACTTACACAGCATTTTTCTCCAATATAGGTGAAGAACACGTATCATCGAAAAGTTCCTGTTGAAGTAACATTTCAGTTTCCTACATTGCTGAATGAGATGTGGATTTGGAACGCATCCTTGGTTGTCCCTTCAGAGGTATATTTCCTCTGGAGTTGGGTGGAGGAGAATATAATTGCTTGTCCTGCAGGAGTGGAACTAAATAAGTACTGGTGTAGCAAAATTGTGCAGCAAGAAATCCATCCACTAAATTCCAGATCACACAATAAAGTGTTGAGTGGGGAATTCAAGTTAACAAAAGAAGAGCATGATGGGAGGTTTAGGCACATCTAATTTGAAACATTATTTTGATGTGTGTTTTTTTTTACCAAAGGCATTCATATTATTTGAAGAACAAATAATGTTCAATAGGTATAAACTGAGTTAGCAATACATTTCTTACTGGCTAAGCAAGTATTCCTCCCTTAATGGTGAATTAATATCTAAGATTTAAAATCCATATTTCAAATTCATTTTAGAAGTTTGGAAATGTTGGGGGGAAATGCCACATTGGATCTTTCTCCTCTTCATCCATTCCTTAATATTTCTTTCTTTTTAAGAAGACAAGTATGTTTAATAAAAAAGAGTGAGCGATACATATTTTTATATAATTATAGATACTTAATCATAAAGACAAATCTGGTTAATGGCTGAATATATTTTGCAAAAGAAATGGCCTCAGGTTTCAGAGTAAAGTTTAATTATTACTTTCTAAGATATCTAGATCTCATTAATATACTTTATTTAATACCAAGAGAATCTTGAACTATTTGAGCAGCAACTCATCAGGAATTGACCACAAAGATGAAAGTGTAGTTTGTAAGTAATGGTGCTCTTTGCTAGAATTCCATCAAATCAAGGATAATTTTTCTAGACTATATTGGCAGGATTGTAAACAAATTGGCACATATGACCATCTTTATGCAGAACACATAAATTCGGAATTTTTGTCCATGTCAACATTTAGTCAGGGACGAAGATGGAGTTAGAACACAATTTGTGAGGGATAATCAGGCCAGTGACCATGAGCAGTAAACAGAACCTTCATGGTTAGAGGCAGTGTTTCTGAGTCCAAGCTGGGAACAAACAACACAGCCTAGTCAATCCTTGCAAGTTCTCCAGGAGTATCTAGATGGCCATTGCTGGAAATAAACCATTGCTGGTTGATTGGTCTGATCCAAGAAGAGTATTCTTCACCAGGAATCCTATTAGTTGCTTGTTCCATGCTCACAATAAATGAATAGAGATTGGTAAGAACCTTCCACCATCATCAAAGTAGGAGAGATGCTTTCAAGCAGTTCTTTTTGTTTCCTCCTTTCATTCACTCTCAGTGTACTTAAGAGACTTACGTTAAATACCTATTGGACATGCTCTAAACCTCAAATCAGCATCCCCACTTAGCTCTAAGGGGTTCATTGTTGAAAAGATAAGCATTACAAAATCCAAGCTCTCCCATGACTTGTTTTTCAAGCTCAGAAATAGGGTCTCTTATAATCTCTCCTGAATCTGAGATTGTTTCTTCTTTTGTTCAACAGTTTCCCCAGGTTATTTGTACCCCTAGAAAAGATACTCCAGGATCCAAAGAGTTTGTGAAGCAGCTAAGCAAACAACCTGTTCTGGTGAGTATACCTCATGCCGTAGCCAGAAATCTCCTTTTAAAAAACAGATGGAGTTGGGGGCTCTGCATAAATGGTGACCTCATGGGCTGCCCCCTTGGTCACAGGAAATCCATACACAGTCTCAACATTCCTATGACCAGACTTGACAGTATTCTTCCGTGTCTTCCAGGACTGCTCTGTAGCCACCTGTAAAACAATCACTTGCAATATTCCATCCTTGGAGCTCCAACAACCTATTGAGTTCAAGATCAAGGGGGACATTGACTTCAAGTTGTTTTCCCAGGTATGGAGGCATCTGCTGGGGCTTTATTGGGTTAGAGGGCAGGACAGGAATGTCTCTTTTGTGGTATAATAACACACCATCACACATATAGAAAATCAATTGTGTTTTAGGGCATGTTTGCACTAGGGGCATTTCCCCATAGGCATTGGCTTCACTACCATATGTATTCCCTAACTGCTCTTTCCACTGAGCTGACCAGTGCTACCTTGATCTGGCCCATGATAGAAAAACACAGGTGTCTCTTGGATCTCATCCTCATTTTTCCTTCATCACGTTTGTGGTGAGGAAACGAAAAACAAAAACAACTGGCCAATATATGGAAGTGGTAAAGCCTACCTTCAGAGCAACAAGGAAGGATGAGGTGAAGACATCACAATACCTTCGCTTCAAGTAGAGAAGCAACCTCTGGGGAAGTAGGACAAAGCACCAGTTCTTACTAGTGGGAAACTGCCTACTTCTCAGCTCCAGAAGAAATCCTGCAAAATTGTCTTCGTATTGTCTTTCCTGTGGAGGAACTGCTGAGCCAAAATTCTTTGGCTTAGTTTGTGGAGACCAACAGAAGTGCCAAAGCATCATAGGGACATAGGAACACAGTGCTGATTTCAGGCCAAAAGCTCCTGCGTACGGAATTGCTCTATAACGTATAATGGTGAAAACTTTCCACACGGTTACGATCACCTTCATCAAATGATAATTCATGGGATACTTTCATGGATATTGTGGTAACTGAATGGGATTAAATTGGTGGGATATAAGTGAAGATATGCCAATGGTCACCTGCATATCTGTGCCCACAGAACAACATTTCCATTAATACCAGTAATTCCTACTGTCCCCTCTCTGGTGAAACCTTTCAGGCAACCAGCTCTCCCACCTCTGAGTTAGTTTATGTCTTCTTTCAGATCCAGCAGAAGAAAGTGACTTTAGTGAGCTCTGCCCAAATTTCCTACGATAAGAACAAATACAAGCAGAAAGAGGGCTTTGTGCAGAACCAGGTAATGACTACCTTCCTCCAGTGCATAACTAATGGTTGTAATCAGAACTTCTCTAGGCTGGTCTTTGACCATAATAAAGATTTGATTTGATTTGATTTGATTTGATTTGATTTGATTTGATTTGATTTGAATGAGAACTTCTGGATCCATTGGAAGATAAGTACAGTAGTAGGTATGGAAGGAGAAAGCTGTAATAAAAGGATTCTGGCTTCCCTTGTATGATCCAGTCCTTCCTCCCCTCTAGGTGAAGACCACAGTGGAGTTCTTGGAGCCCTACAACTACCTGCCCATCATTATTGGCAGCAGTGTGGGCGGCCTTGTCCTCTTTGTTCTAATTGTTGCTGGTCTCTATAAGGTAAGCCTTAAAGAGAAAATGGCCTGCAGTGAACATTTTAGGTCTCAGCTTGCCTCCTGCTTAGGGGACAGCATTATCAAGTTATGCAAGTGGTTCTGCCAAGGCCATCAAGATAGAGGCATCTTGGGTAGAGACAAAAAAATCTATTAATTTAGTGAAGGATGTCCATCATTGTCCATCCTTCAATCTTACAATAAACCAATCGGTTTGTGGATTCCCCTAGGTTGGAGAGCTTTTCAGAGCTGGTGTCTATCTAATTTGTAACCAACCATTATTACTCAATGCTCACCTGACTTTTCTTTCTTTTTTCCTTCCAGCTTGGATTCTTCAAAAGACAGTATAAACAGATGATTGATGAGGCAGGAGCAGGAGAAAACGAGGGAGCTGGAAATCCACCAGACACCAGCACCCCTTCCGCTGCTACTAAAGGATAACCAACTCCCTTATCCATACCTTTGCTACAGACTCTTCTTTTAGCATTCTGACTGTTAGATGGGTCGTCGTGCGCTGAAGAAGAGAGAACTGCTCCAGCATGTACCTGAGATGTTCATTTCCTGTACAAAAGGAGCTTTAATGGTAGTAAATGGCAGGCTAGTAAACTCACCTATTCCCATGTTTGATATTTATGGTCACATTGAGAAACTTCATCCAGCTGCAGGATCCCATTGGGAATGGAATGAAATATAGCAGGTCACATTCTTTTGTAAGCAAGTGTTTTGTGGGGAAATATGCATATTGTGGATAAGGTTCTGGTCCCTCTGTCCTGGTGAGGAGCAAAATCAAGCTTATGCTAAAGAAAGGAGAAATGTTTCATTCGTGTTTAAATGCAGACTTATCCAATTATTAAAACTTCACAGTTCTCTGAATTTTGCATGCAGTTTGCTAATTAAAATATATAATAGAGATAAGACTTTACGAAACACATATATTCAGGGAAATGCAATATAATGCAAAGAGGTGCTATATCATAGGCAATTGTTTGCAAAAACTAGGTATATTAGGCAACATGACACAGAAAAATCCATAATTTGAGGCAATATGCACCAAATAAATATGAATTTTAATGTAAACTTCCTTTAAAAAAACTCTCAAGTTTGATTAAGCAAAGTGATTGATTTGCAAATATGACAAGTTGAGGAAAACTGAAATTAACAAATTCATCCATTCCTTCCGTTGTCCATTTTACATGGCATCAGGAATAGGTAGTTTTACATTTTATTTGATCGCTTATTTATTGGTTACACTCCTCAGTCGCAATCAGGGGAATGAATGGGGGGGAGCATCAAAAAGTCAAGATAGTGTCCACAATCACATGGTCAAAACCTCGCCCCTTTTATGATGCTCCTAAAAAGGGGTGGGGCTTCAATCACATGATCATGACCTCCTCCATCTTGACTTTTTATCCCTTCCCTGGAAATCTTTGGAAACATGGATTAGTATGTGTATCATAGCCACAAATGTGAGCTTTTTAATTTTTTTTTTGGTTACCATTATGTGAGAGCCAGTTTGGTGTAGTGGTTAAGGCTGCAGGCTGGAAACTGGGGGACCCTGAGTTCTAGTCCTGCCTGAGCACGAAGCCAGCTGGGGGACCTTGGGCCAGTCACTCTCTCTCAGCCCTAGGAAGGAGGCAAGGGCAAACCACTTCTGAAAAAGCTTGCCAAGAAAACTGCAGGGACTTGTCCAGGCAGAGAATTGGACACGATTGAATGGATTAAAAAAAAATAGCCACAAATGTGAGCTTTTTTTTTTAGTTACTGTTATGTGTTGCAAACATAAGCAGTTTTGAAAGGAAGCACACCATAACATTTGCTTGTTGCAGGGCTGAGTTCCTGCTTTTCTTTCTTTGCACTGGGTTATTTCAGACTGGAGCAAACCTGAAGATTTTTCCAACCCTGGGACTTGTGGGTGATCTGTTCTTGCCTGCTAGCATTAGGTGCATAAAAGTCCTGATCAACATCTAAAAACTGTGATATGGGCAGTCATATCAGCAAACCCAATCTTAGTGTTTCTGGTCACCACTTCATACACAGAGACTCTGTTCAGCAGTCTACAACCATGGTTCTGGATGGGTGGCAGCCTTGCAAGGTAGTCCACACAAGAAGCACACCCAGAAGTCCTAGCTCTAACTTTATTGTAAGGTTACATTAGCGGAATCTTGCAAGTCTGAAAGTCCATCTCTCCCCTCTTGCCTTTACGGCCCAAGAAACTAGGGAGGGTCCCTTCTGAGATGTTTGCCACACCCACATTTCTTCTGTGGACTCAGCTGCCTCTTGTCTGACCGTTGTCTAGCCTGTGGCTCTTCCTCCTGTCTCCCAAGGTCATTCTCACATACCATTACAATGGGGCAGCACTGCCTCAGACAGAAGCGGTACACAATCTGGGGGTCCTTCTGGACTCACTTCTCCAGCCTGAAGAGCAGGTGGCAGCCATGGCTATGAGGGTCTTTGCCCAGCTTTGGGTTGTGCATCAGTCGCACCTCTTCCTGGACCAGGAGGCCCTGCTTAGGGTCACTCATGTCCTGATGACTTCCTGACTGGACTCCTGCAAAAGGTTCTACGTGGGGCTGCCCTTGAAGAGCATTCAGAAGCTTCAGCTGGTGCAGAATGTGGTGATGCGGACAGTTAATGGCATGAGTTATTCGGTACACGTGACCCCACTGCTCAGCGAATTGTATTGGCTACCAGTTTGCTTCCAGGTGCCATTCAAGGTGCTGGTAGTTACCTTTAAAGCCCTACGTGGCTTGGGGCCAGGTTACTTACGGGACCGTCTCTCTTCGGTTGTCTCTACCCATCCTATTCGATCCGGCAAGAGGGGCATGCTCTGGATACTGCCAGCTAAGGCGTGCCAGCTGGTGGGGCCCAGAAGGAGAGTGACACCTGCCCTCTGGAATGCCACCCCTCCAGAGATCAGATCGGCCCCAACCCTGCTGGCCTTTCGTAAGGCCCCGAAGACCTGGTTCTGCGTTCAAGCCTGGGGCCCCCAGTGCATGAGGGAGCCCGTTTCCTGGTTGTGCTCACTGTAGTTTTTGTGGTTTTTCCCAGCTGCTGTGTGTTTTATTTTTTTGTATATGTTTTTACCTGTTTTTAATATTGTTAGCTGCCCAGAGTCATGTCTTTGAGGGAGGCAGCCATATAAATTTAAATAAATACATTAATAAATAAATGGTTAAAAGTAGTGGAAAAACACCTGGTTACAAAAAGGCCTCCATGCTACACTTTCCTCATCACTGCCAGCAGCTTTTTTTTTTTTTTTTTAAAAAGGAGAAACAGAATCTGTTTATCTGTTTATAGGGAGGTTTTCCTTTCCATACACCAACTGCATGCCTTAGTATATTTACACTGTAGATGGCAAGACAAATGCAGGTAAAATGTTCTAAATGCATGGGAAGGAAACTGCTCTTGTGTGTGTGTGTGTGTGTGTGTGTGTCTGCGCATGTGTGCACACCTGTGTGTAGTATGTAAGGGGGCGTTTTTCACTCTGGGACAGGACGATGAGGAAGCCTCACTTTTTCTCTCTCCTGTTAGTCAGCTGGAGGAGAATAGATTGGCACATTATCTTCTCTGCCTTTGAGGTCAAAAGAAGTAAATAAAGATGGGCTTTGTAGTGGTTTGCGAAGGTTTGGGGCATGGAAACAGAATGAAAATGGAAGTGGCCCCAAAGCTCCATTTCTTTCAGTAGCAATCAGCTTTCTGGTGAAAGGGATTTTGCATCTTCTTCAGCAGAACCCAGAAGTCCTGGACAAATGCTCTTTTATACTCAAAATATGGCAGTTTGGTAGAACTACCTATAAAACCCTGTAAAATATCAGGAAGGTGCTACATTCATTGAAATGCATTTTATTGACTCCAGACATAGAAATCTGTCTCATAGATGCATTAAACATCTGTAACTCTTTCTCCTCACTAGCAGAGAGGAAGCTAGGAAGAAGAAGAAGAAGAAAAGGAGTTCAGTGATGGCTGTCAGACGTCTTCATAACCAGTGGGCAGTGGGTTGGTGCGGGGATTGTGAAAGAGAGAGTGATTTCCATCACCCCACGGGTAAGCCTAAAATAAAAGAGAGAGAAGGAATACAGAAAGGAAGCACACGACCATGATCACCTGATGGAGGTCCCACCCTTTTTAATGTATGTCACACATGTGATGAATATTTAAAAAGGGTGGACCTTCAATTGTGGTCATGGCTGCTTTTTGACAACCCCTCATGGCTTATTTGACAACCCCTCATGAATGCTGTGCCACAAATCCATCCATCTTGTACCTACCCCTGGATCTTGTTTTAGGTATCTATTTCCCCTTATCCACAATTGCTTAAATGTCAGTACATTAATTTAAAAACCATCATAGCAAAGCAAGATGTAAACCAGCAATTGAGCATATGAAATCATTCAGCAAACCAGGAAAAAGAAAAGGGCCTTTCACTAAGTGCTACAAAAGTTAGGGTCCCTTGTGAGTGTTCCACTGCAAAGCTCCAGAAGGTGAAGATTTAGGACCAAAAAGTTGTCAGTAATTGTCACCAACCTAACTTGGAGGACTGGAACATTGGGAGAACATCTACTCTTGACTGTATTATTAGCCTCAGAAGCAAGAAGCCCTTCAAAAATCAAGATGAAGGGCCTAACCAATTACATTCCTATTCCTGCTACATCTTTACCTTTGTTCGAAGCCTCAGGTGGGGATATGCAATGAACTCAGGACGTTCATGCGAATGCTCTTTCTTTTTCAGCTGCACATTCACCCAGCAGATGGCTACTCCAGGAAGTGCCACCACAAAGCTCAGAATCTTCCATGTCCGAGCTGTTTTACAGAAGGGAAACATAGGATAACCAAGGATGCAAAGCAGAAGACACTAGATGGGTGCTAAGTTACATAAAAAATACAACTTGAGCTACCTCTGGGTAACAGTCTCCTAGTGTTACCTTGAGTCAAGTAGCACCTTTGGTTCTCAAGAGAACAGCAGAGAAGGTCATCCTCAAGGTCGCTTCTGCTGTCCCTTTTTTGTGGGACAATGCATCGAAAGCCAAAATGCTATCTTTCCTAGAGGGCAAATTCTGGGCGAAGCAATCAATGTTGCATTCCAGCTAATCTAAAAGGTACTCAACAACTAGATAATGAAAATGTTTTTCATTGGAAAGACTATCATCTACACACATCAACATAACCATTTCATATTGCAGGACTACAGCTTGTCTGTTAAAAGACAAAGACCTTGTTTTCTTCTTTTTTTTTCTTTTATGTAGCCATTTATTTTCTTCCTTAAATCTTAAAATAAATTTAAATAAAATAAAATAAAAGACAGAGGCCTCTACTTAACTAAAGTGTTGGCAGAAGAAGAGGGGGGAACAAAGGGCAGGAAGCCAAAGATAATCTAAGCTGTTATGGGACATGACTGGCAGATTCTACACGAAAATAAAAAGGTTTTCAGTGTTTGTATTAAAAGTATATACTTCATTTTTGCTTAAATGAAGAGCGCTCATTAAACAAGGATGTGGTCCCACAGAGGTACACAATTTTTCTATTGTTGTTACTATTACTATTATTATTAGTTTTTATACATCAAGGAATAACACAGTACAAATAAACAAAAAAAAAATCACATTTTGATTGGTGTTCCTTGGAAATTCTACCTCCAGCCAGGTACCAAGGAATGTCTATATGAGATCTCTATATTTTATATTTTTTTTTTCTATTCTTTTTCCTTGATTTTGTTTGATTTTCCCAGGTATTGTTGGAGTTATTGTTATTTTCAGTAGCAGTACCAGTCATATCTTTTATTGAATTCACTTACCACTGGATCCTTCATCATGGCCAGCTGCTGTAGCAAAATTCCTTCCCTGGGCCACCAGTCGAACTGCTGTCCACCTGGGAATCATTCCGGAAACCCAAGATTCCAAGGACCTTTATCTGGCAGATGGTTTCTATAATGGAGACCTTGTGTTCTTCCCTGTGGCTGGCCACTGCCTTTGCTGGATCAAGGCCTTTCTGCCTAACTGCTCTTTCACTCCCACTTCTCCCTCCTCCTTGGACCTGACAGTTATGTTCATCTGACCCTCTTTGGCCAATGAAGTGGAGATAGAAACATGACCCATCTTGGAGCTTCTGTAGCAAGGCTGTCACCCAACCCATGATGAGGAGCCAACTTCTCACTAAGATTGGCATGGGACCCAGGAACTAACAATCCTTCCCTCCCTCCAGTGGATTTTGAGTCTATTTATAAACGAAGCTGAAAGCAAATGCGGAAAGTCCAATCTCCAAAGAGAGTAGCGGGGGATGTATTATTAGAGTAAGTGCTTAAGACATTCTAGTAGATTGGGGGTGACTTTTGTAACATGTTGCAGACATTTGACATGTGTTAACATTCATTGGAGTTTTATATCAGGTAGAAAGTTGAAAAGCTGCTTTGGTCTGATACACTCCCTTTCCGTGCCTATTTGTTCTCATCACATTTACTTTTCTACAACGTTTACTTTCAGTTGTCCATCAGCTCTTAGATCCCGTTCTTTCTTACAGTGAAAGAACCCTTAAGGTTTCTATTGCTAGCTCCAGATCTTTTAACAGACAAGGTAGCAAACAGCCACATCTGTTGTCCTACACACATCACAGAGCGTTCATATTCCACAGTAATATGACATCTCATCAAATACACGTATGCAGCGGTATCATTGCATAATAACAATTGTCATCCAGAACCCAATCAGCATCTTCTAACGCTACCAATCAGAAATCATGGTAAAGTTACAATGGAAGGGGTTTTATTTGACCCCACACCATTAAACCCAGTTTTGAAATACCTTCTGGATTCAACTATTGACCTTGCTGGATAAAATTGTTCACACGTAATTCTGCTAGGCTCAGAAAGTGCAGAAACTCTGCACATGTATTCACTTCCAGTTAGACTTTCAGAACTATCTTTTCAACCTAATCTTCATGCAAACCTGGGATCCTGCAAAAATGTTGAGGTCCAAATTCTGCCTGCTAGTGATGCTGGATGAACATAATGGGAGCTGTCATCTGATGCACTTTCCCTCTACTACCACCGTGACAGAACAACTCTCTTTCTGCAGCAACCAGGTCACAGACAAAGCCAAGGCAAGACCTATAGTAGGCATTTTCTTCCACATAAAAATTAGAGATAGAGTCCATGCTGACTGAAATTCAAACCTCTTGGTAAGGTTCATCAGAATCCTGATCATTTCTGCTTTTCTTTGCTCGTCCCATTTCCAGTCCTTATGATTTGTAATGAAGAGCATGTAATGAAGGTCCACATAGATAATGTAGATGGAGGCCACCTTTGGGAGAGTCTGGGGAACTAGACAAAGTAGTTAGAACAAAACAAAGTAGGTAGGATCAAGTCAAAGCCAGGATCATCTTCCCCTACTTCCCATCCTAGGTCTGGAGGAAGTTAGGAAACTCTCCTAAGGGCTAACTTAGGGCTGGGTAAGAAGATCTTTGCCCCTTGGATATTGGTATCAACTGGCCCCATAAACTTCATAAGAGATGAGGGAGGTATTCATCTGAAGCTGGAAGCAGAATTAGGCTGTTGTGGTTGACGGCAAAGGAGGAGACACTGAAGGGGGTTGATCATTGGGGGATCCACTTTGGAGGTGGAAGAAGAGCAAAGGCTACTTCCTTGTGTGCTTCTCGTTTTAGTTTATGTGCCCTGGAAATTTCTCCTAATACCATGGGGAAGGAGGAGGGTGCTCTGAATAATGTCAGAGCTTTGGTAGCTGCCTGAACTGAAAGTGATTTTTCTCAAGCATGCATCTCCCAAAGTTCTCCTTTGAAAGTGTTTTGAAGACCAAAGCAGTGGTGATACAAGACTTCCAGCAAGTGAGCTATTTTCAGTGGAGAACCAAGACATCTCTGTGTGTAGGTTAAAGTGGGGGGCTTGCTTTCTTTTTTTATCACAGCTTCACTATGGACCAGAGAGGAGGTAAGTCTTTTCCCTTCTCTGACTTTGCAGCTATGAATTAGTTACACAATGGTTGCTTCAATCCCTATTAGGATGAGAACCAATATTTACAAGGAGGATGAGAGATTAGGATAGTCTTGAGGAAGTAAGATGGCAGGTAAGAAGAAGAGAAGTAAGGTATCTTGTGTCATTTCTCTCTGATGATTGTTTCAATCAGCAAACCACTGATCTACCCTCAGGCCTGCTAATGTGCTTCAAGTCTTGGTTGATGAATAATAATTTTGCATCCATGGCTTAAGTATGACTGAAAGGACCTACCTGCAGAGACCCCTGGGCTGCAGAGCAGGTCAGTGTGAGCCCCACTATGTAGACCAACCAAGAAAACAACTCCAATGGAAGACTAAAACTACTTTTACTAATATTGGCTATAATAACAGAATCTTGCAAATCTGATTGTGCTTTACTCACCCACCCACCGTACTAATGGGAACTATGGAGGTGTCTGACTAAGCTGCTTTCACATTACTTCCTGTTTTGGACTTAAGTCATGTTCTTCCTTGTGTCTCTTTGGTAATAGATCTGTCCTATCTCTGTCAAGGTCATCTTCCTTACTCCCTATATCCGGAAAGCCTAGGGGGTTAGTCTAATCCAGCTGTGCTCTCTTGCGTTGTTGTGTAGCACCAGAATAGGCCAGAGGGCAGGAGTGGCTGCAGCATTGAAAAATATGTGGGGATGAAAAAAATGCAATGAAGCTTGAATATTTTATATTCTTCCCTTTTTAAACAAACGTAAGAAAATATTAAGCTTGTTCTTAGTTTCTACAAGGATCTCTTTTCAGGGCTTCCCTACATAATACAAAGTACAGTACCAGAAAAAGGAGTCAAAACTTCATTTGACCTGAAATATATGTTTCCATACTAGTGTTTAATCATCCAGTGATATTTAAAGTGGCTGTTGCTTGGGAGGAAAAAGGATGAGATGTCTCCCACAGTGCTCTAACAATGATACCCAACAGATTTGATTTATATATTATGTGATTTACGCCCTGTCTTTTGTACAGGAGTTCAGAGTGGTGCATATGGTGCTTTTCCTATTTTTCCTCAGAACAGCCCTCCGAGGTGGGCTGGGCTAAGAGAGAAAGTGCCTGGGCCAAAGTCACTCATAACCTCTTTAGGGTCAGGACCCTGCCCAGGGCATTTTTATCAACTTCAGAATAGTTGGATGAAGAGTTGTCCCTTGCTCTATTATTCTCTGTGTCAGAAAACGACAGACACGGGTTCGGTTATCCAGTAGACAGAAGTTTTTATTGGGCACGTTTGCAAAGGTGGGTCCCTCCCGCAGCAATGGAGGAACCCCGAAGCAAGGTCTGACAGGTTTTTATACCCCCTATCTGTCCTCCCCCTCCTACGAGGGCTTGGCTCACAATCTCACCTTTTTTACCGCCCCGGAGCGCCGCTAATTAACCGCAAAACCGCAGACATTCCACTTTCCGAATCCAATCAGCGCAATACACATTCCAATCCCCACTTGACCCGACAGCCGCCCCCTGCCGTTTCTCTTCACTCTGGTGCGAACGTGCCTCTTGCCTGCAGTCTTTCCTCCCTCCTGCCGTCCTTCTCCACTCTGATGCGAGTGTGCCTTCTGCCCATCCTCCCTCCTGCCGTCCCCCCAAGGCTGCCCCATGGTGCACAGCGCTCTCCCTTAGCAAACATGGTTCGTTTGAGGCCCTCACTTCTCCCTGCCTTCTCACAATCCCCCCTTTTTCTTTTCACGCCTCTGTTGGGCCTCAAACCTGGCTAACAGGATTGCTCCCTCGTCCCGGACCCGGGGCTTCACACACTGGGACAGGTAATTCCCACAAGCAGGGAGACATTGCATTAAGCAACATACTAGGACCAGTAAGGCAATGAAACCAATGGCTAGTACAAAAAGTTGTTTTAACCAAGCAAAGTTAGGTAACCAACTAGTGAGCCACGACCAATTCCATCCCTCTGGATCCTCGGATATGCGAGAGGCTAAGGTCTTCAACTTGGCTAGTTTTGCTTCAATATAGTTCTCATTGTTGGTTAGGTTAAAGCAACAAAGACCTTGAAAAGATTCACAGCCTTGTCCTGCCCTTAATAGGAGATAGTCTATAGCTATCCGATTTTGAATGACCACCCTCCTGATCTCAGTGACTTCTTCAGTGAGAGCTGCAATGAGAGAGGATGTAAGGTTGACACTTTTAGCCAGGAGGCAGGCCACCTTCCTTAGGTCCAGGTAAGCCCTTCCACTTAGTGCAGGAACCCCTACTAAGGAGAGGGCCAGAGCCATGGCTTCTGTTTCGGACAAGAGTGTCACATCACTCTCACAATCAGATGGCAGCTCCCTTTTTCTTTTTTCTTTTGATGGGTGCGCTTGTATTGGAGGCAGGGCATATAGAGAGGTCAGGCGCCCTATGGCACAAGGGCCCCCTGAACTATAGGCTGGAACATAGGTGTAAGCTTCATGTCCACATAACAAAAAGAAACCTTTAGGTAGGTATAGAGGGGTTGAGGCGTAAGGGATATTATAGATCCCTCCACAAGTGAAAGCAGGACCTTTTGAGGGCAGTGGGTGGGTACGGTTCTGGGTATTGTTGAAATATACACATTGAGTTGCATTGGTTATCCCCAAGAGATTTAGAGCTATTTGCCTTTGATTAGTCCAGGGTCTTGGTATGGGAGAAGACCCAAAATGATAGAACATTCCCCCCCCCCACGGGGATCATCCCCAGTGATCAAAGCTGTCTGTGCCAATTCTACGCCTTTATGTTGGTCATCTCCTCCCCTGCCTTAGTTCAGTTCCTTTTAAGTTTTACTTTGAGTCCGTCTCCCGGTTGGGCAGTCCATGGTCGGGGGTCGGGAGCTCGCTTAACCCGATGGTAGTGGGTCCAACCCCTGTCAGGTCCGAACCGCTGATTCAGTTGTCAGGAGAACTTGGTATGGTCCCTCCCAAGACGGCTTCAGCTTCTCATCCTTCCACGTCTTTATCAGGACCCAATCCTCTGGCTTGTGGGGGTGTTGGTCTTTCAGCAAGGGGGCCGTTGAGCGAGGAGTCCCTGTTTTCTTAGAGACAAGAGAGATTGTGACAGTACCAAGAGATACTTTCTCAGGAAGGCATCCTTTAGCTCGGGGATAGGCTCTCCCATTGGAGCCAGGAAAGGTCTTCCCATCATCAGCTCGAATGGGGAGACCCCCACATCCTTGCGAGGGGCTGTCCGCATTCGAAGCAGGGCAACCGGAAGTGTCTTTGTCCAAGGTAGCCCTGTTTCCAATCCCAGTTTGGTGAGATGTTGCTTCAACACCCCGTTGGCCCTTCCCACTTTCCCACTGGAGTCAGGATGCCAAGGGGTGTGGAGTTCCCATCGAACCCCCAGGCTCCAGTACCACGGCTTTACAGTGTCTATCAAAGCCTGCACCCCCCAGTGAGACCCTTCGTGCAGTTTCTCCACCATCCCCCTCATGTCAGCACGGCTCACTACTGGGGTCCCCTCAATTGTAACCCAATGACCTGCTTCCTCCCTGCAACCTTCCCTTTCCAGCAGCTGTGAGTAAACCCCGTTCCAGCCAAATTTTCCCGAAAGTGTGCACTACTCCCCAGGCATATCGCGAGTCTGTGTAGACGGTGAGGGACACTCCCTTTCCCAACTCTAGTGCCCATTTCAAAGCGTGCACTTCACACAGCTGAGCCGACCAGTCCGCTGGTAGTGCCCCCTTCTCTATTGTCTCTCCCTCCGCCGTCACTATCGCATACCCTGACTTCCTTTGTCCCTGCTCTACTCGACTAGACCCATCCACGAACCAGACCTCACCCTCTTCCAGCGGGACCTCCTGCAGGTCCTCCCGGGTCTTTGTTTGCAGCTGCAACAGGGTGGAGCACTCGTGCTCCGCCGGCTCCCATTCTTTCCGCTCCCCCGCAAGAAACTCCGCTGGGTTCAAATTCCTGTCTGTTCCTACCACCACATCAGGACTTATCCGGAGAACTGTCTCATATTTCAACATCCTCCCTTCTGTCATCCAAGCAGCCGCCTGCTGACTAAGCACACTTAAGATCTGATGGGGTGAATGGACAATCACGGGGCTCCCAAAAGTGAGTTTTTTCCCTTCTGTCACTAACACACCCATGGGCTGTAACGTATAGGTGAAAGGGGAGGGCCAAGTTCGGTAGAGCCAGAGCCGGGGCCGTCACCAGGCTCCTTCGTAATTCCCCCCACTTCTCTGTGTCCCTCTCTGTCCATTCTACCCTGTCAGATGATCCTTTCAACTTCTCATACAGAAACTGAGCCTTGCTCATGTACTCATCTATTCATAGCCAGCAATATCCTACTAGACCCAGAAACCGCCGCACCTCCGTTTTAGTATGAGGGGGCTTCAACTGCATTATCCCCTGTATCCGAGAAGGATCAATCAACTTCTCGCCCTTCCGGAGTACATGTCCTAAATACTTGACCTCCCTTTTCACAAATTGGACCTTCCCTTTTGACACCTTCAATCCTTCCTCAGCCAACCAGTTCAATAAAGCCACTGAATCTTCTCTCACCTTTACTTCCTTCTCTCCAGACACCAACAAATCATCCACATACTGCAGCACCTGAGAACCCCCAGGGGCCCGGAACCCCTGGAGTTTCTCTTCCAATGCCTGTCCAAACAAGAGGGGGCTCTCGGTGTACCCCTGGGGCAGCACCGTCCATCTCAGTTGTTGCTTCCTCCCAGTCTCCGGATCTTCCCACTCAAAAGCGAACAGATCCCTACTTTCTTCTGCCAGAGGGCATGACCAAAAAGCATCCTTCAAGTCTATCACCGTGAACCACCGATCCCCGGGAGGGATCTTCCCCATCAAAGTGTAGGGGTCAGGCACTACCGGGGTCCGGGCCAAGACCAAATCGTTGACCCTCCTCAGATCCTGCACCAGCCTGTAACTATTGTCCTTCTTCTTCACAGCTAAGATAGGGGAGTTGAAGGGGGACATAGCCGGTTCCAACAGCCCTTGCCGCCTCAGCCCATCTATGATGGGCTTCAGCCCACGCCTCCCATCCCGGGACAGCGGGTATTGGGCTTGCCGCAAACCAGTCACCCCCGGTTTCAAGGGGATGCTAATTGGGGCAATGCGGAACCGACCCGCCCCCCCTTCTCCTGCCCATACCTCAGGGTTCACAACCTCCACGTCCGCCTCCCGCAACAAACACATCCTTTCTGCCTGTTCCACATTCCACAACTCCACTCCTAGACTACCCATTAGATCCCTTCCCAGCAAGTTCACCCCTGCCTGTGGGATCAGTAACACATCTGCAGTTACCTCCTTCCCATTCCACTCCAGTCTCACTCCCTCCAGTACGTCTGCCTTGACCGGAGAACCTCCCACCCCCATCACCGATACCGACGCGCCCCGGGATTTCGCAATCCCTGGGATCGGTTGGCACAACGATGTTCGAGAGGCTCCGGTATCCACGAGGAACTGCCGTTCCTCGCCGGTGGGACCCACCGTGATGTTTACCAAGGGTTCCCCGTGGGTCCTGGTTGGGGAACCATGACCCCCCTAGTCGTACAGGGGGAAACTCCTCTCATGTTCTCCCGATGTTCAGCATTATTGGGATCCCAATTTGGGTCTGCCAGAGGGAATTTAGTATCTGCGGCCGGGGCATTTGGAACATTTGCATTCCTTTGCTCCCAAGCCCCGAGCGCAGCTCGCCAAATCTGGCCCCTCTCTTCTGGCGTATAGAGGTGGGCTAAAATGTAATTCAGTTCCCCCAGGAGTATTCCACCGGGCCGAGAAAAAGTTCCAATTGTTCGGCGGCGGTATGGGCGTTCTCTTGCATACGAGGGAGGGTCCTTTTTAATTCCCTCAACTCACTGGGTTTGATGGGAACCGTTACGTAACTGGTGACGGTCACCCCCTGTGCGTTCGTTCCGTCCGGGACTTCCCAGACGGGGAAGGCACTGGCCGACCTTAGACTAAAGGGCAAGTTCTGAATGTCTTGGTTCAGCTGGTCCAGCTCTTTCCGCAGCCCGGGATAGGGTGGGGGCGCCGGAGGGGGAGCGGTAGGAAGAGGAGGAGGAGGAGGAGGTGGCGGCCCCCATTGAGGTCCAGTCAGCCAGAGGTCCTCCTCATCTTCCTGTTCTTTTTGGACAAAAATTTTGACTAACTTGGGTCGAGGCCCCTCCCAATGAACATGGAACCAGACTTCCACATAGGGTTCCTGTGTTAACATTTTATGCTCCACAATGTAGTTTTTTAGTTGGGTCACCCAGTAATTACTGGGGATTCCAAGAGTATCCCAATGGTAGGGGAATTCGGGGCCCACTAGTGGATATTTTGGCCATTCTTTAGTGCACAAAGTTATCATGGTTGGTTTTTCCAGACCCCTGGTGAATGGACACAACCAGGGTGTCTCCCATTGTTGCAACAATTGTCCTAATGGAGAATCCATGGGGATTCCCCCTACTGCGTTTTTCCCATTGGCCCCTGGCCTTACACTCTTACTCTGCGCCTTACCCATCCTTCCTGACTACGTTTCCCACCTTACAGAAGGTCCCGGACTCTTCTGTCCCCTTGCGGCGTCCAACGCCTCGTAACCACGCTAATCTCCCCGAGATTATGGGTAGGTTGTACTCACCAGACCTCCCGGAGGTCTCCTCGTCGGCCGACTTCCTCTTTACTTCTGTCTGACTGGCGATTGGAGTCCCGTCCTGGACCCGACTCCGGGGAAAACGGGAGACACCTCAACGGGGTGTTACGGCCGATTACTCACCGGTTCCCCACAGTCCGGTCCACGTCGAGGACTCCTGGCTGGCTCGCCAATTTTGTCAGAAAACGACAGACACGGGTTCGGTTATCCAGTAGACAGAAGTTTTTATTGGGCACGTTTGCAAAGGTGGGTCCCTCCCGCAGCAATGGAGGAACCCCGAAGCAAGGTCTGACAGGTTTTTATACCCCCTATCTGTCCCCCTCCTACGAGGGCTTGGCTCACAATCTCACCTTTTTTACCGCCCCGGAGCGCCGCTAATTAACCGCAAAACCGCAGACATTCCACTTTCCGAATCCAATCAGCGCAATACACATTCCAATCCCCACTTGACCCGACAGCCGCCCCCTGCCGTTTCTCTTCACTCTGGTGCGAACGTGCCTCTTGCCTGCAGTCTTTCCTCCCTCCTGCCGTCCTTCTCCACTCTGATGCGAGTGTGCCTTCTGCCCATCCTCCCTCCTGCCGTCCCCCCAAGGCTGCCCCATGGTGCACAGCGCTCTCCCTTAGCAAACATGGTTCGTTTGAGGCCCTCACTTCTCCCTGCCTTCTCACATCTGCATTGACTGATTTCATAAGCAGCATTTGGGTTGATGATTCTGGGGAGGAACCTGAGACATTTAGGGTAAATGGAGTTGTGACTGGTTTGTTGGTGACTCAAATCATCTCCAGAAGAAATAGCGCCACCTAGATTTTGACTTACTGGGTTTTTTTTTTTTTAAAAAAGGTGCTTCTTTTCACCTTTTCTTATTTTTCTTATTACAAGCAGGAGAGTGTTCCCTTATGATAGTGTTTTCCAACAGAAGCGAATATGTGTAGCTCAGGGTTGAACTGTGGAGTCCTTGGGGTCCTCTGAGCTTGGTTTTCTTGCAAACGTTTGCAAGAAAACAACCAAGCTCAGAGAACCCCAAGGACTCTATAGTGTTTCCCCCCCTCTAAGTAGTTCAGACAGGCGTTTAATGAAATCTTCCATCTGTTACCATTTGAAAAGGTTTGTCTGGGAAATAGAGGACTGGCCACCAAGAACCCAAAAATGCTTTCCTCCAGCGTTGTAAGCCAGTTGCGAAAAGCAAAGGTGAAGGTCTGGATTGCCTGCTCTGTACAGCTTGGCTACTTAAGAGGCAATCGTTGTGTTCTGCTGCCCCCTGGGGGTGCACCATGGTTTTGCCCCATGGCATAAAGCAATAGTCCTGGCAAATAGAAGGGGTAGAAATGGAAGCAGTAACAGACTTCATTTATTTGGGCTCCAAGATCACCGCAGATGGAGACTGCAGCCATGAAATTAAAAGACGCTTGCTCCTTGGGAGGAAAGCTATGGCAAGCCTAGATAGCATATTAAAAAGCAGAGACGTCACCTTGCCGACAAAGATCCGCATAGTCAAAGCTATGGTTTTTCCAGTAGTAATGTATGGCTGTGAGAGCTGGACCATAAAAAAGGCCGAGCGCCGAAGAATTGATGCCTTTGAACTGTGGTGCTGGAGAAGACTCTTGAGAGTCCCCTGGACTGCTAGGAGGTCAAACCAGTCAATCTTAAAGGAAATCAACCCTGATTGCTCATTGGAAGGATCGATAATGAAGCTCAAGCTCAGATATTTTGGCCACCTAATGCAAAGAGAGATCTCTTTGGAGAAGACCCTGATGCTGGGAAAGATTGAAGGCAAAAGGAGAAGAGGACGGCAGAGGATGAGATGGTTAGATAGCATCACTGAAGCAATGAGCATGAAACTGAGCAAACTCAGGGAGGCAGTGAAGGACAGGAAGGCCTGGCGCAATATGGTTCATGGGGTCACGAAGAGTCGGACACGACTTAACGACTAAACAACAACAACAATAAAGCAATAGGGTCAATAAGCTGCTGATTGGAGAGACAGGGAGGGGCTGATTTGAAAGAGCTGGTTTGGCAGACCAGCTAATGCTTCAAGACTCCGACTGGTCTTCCCTGTCCTCCCTCGCGGGTAGGATCAGGCAGAGATTGGGAACGGAGCCCCAAGACCTCCTTTTCCTTGCCATGCTTTCGGAGCAAAGCCCTTTCTTTTAACCCCTGCTCTTAATAAACTTGTTTCCTGTCTTCTTTCTAATTGTTAAAGAAACAGGAAGATAGTAGACACAGGAAGGAAAGAGCTGAAGAAAGTTTAAGAAGTAGAATGACAATTGAAAGCAGGAGCAAATTAAGTACTGAAGGCTAAATTAGGAGAAAAGGAGATAGGGTAGTTGTCAATTTTCTCTGGAGAAAGCAGGGGAAAATCCACTGGACTGATCTGAGGCAGAAACTGAAGGGTTCATTGGCACGTCCTGCTAACCAGAGCCCAAAGACACCACACTAAACATTTTAGAGGACCTGTCTTCATGATACAGCCTTTGTTTCATCCTCACCCCACTCCCATGGAGACAACCCAGATCTGTCCTTTGTCGGTCCAGTTTTAAAGTATAGTACTGTCTTTGTCTTTCCTCAAGACAAGCCTTGGTTCACAAACTATCTACAGCAACTCATTCACAATTTGGGGGATGATGCAGTCAGCAGCTGGCATCAGCCAAACCCCTGACCCTCACATTGCAAAGTGCCACTTAGACACGACATGGGTTCCTTATAGACGTTGGTGTATCGGTCTTTTGGAAGACCGCCAGGCATGTATTCCATGTATCTTTCAAAAGACCCGTTGATTAAAATGGGGAAAGAGATGTGATTGTTTTGTCCCAAATGAGTTTATTAAAGGTTTTCTGCTGATTGTTTCAGCAAGAGGTTCTGCATGTGTTTTCTATTGTTTTTAGTACTTTGGGAGAGAGACAGGACCACTTTCCCTACTGTAACAACATTTTGTGTACCCCACTATCTACTTTCAGGCATTACCAAGTGTATCCACCAGCTGTGGGCACTGTCATTCCTTGTAGCAACTCTTAGCCATTTGGGATGTTTGAGAACTGGAATGAAATTGATAAGAGTTCTGCCAGTTCCCCCTTCTAGCAGAACCTGCTTGCCAGCCTTTTAGAAGAATGGTAAACCTCTGTTGGACAATAGCTCAACGCACTGGCCCTTCTTTCCAGGCACCACCCACACTCAGCCAAGCCATCTACCACACTTTAAGGAGAGTGACTGATGGAGGTTTCTCCCCCTGGCGGTTGGCCCTGGGTGGGAGGGGAAACAAAGCCTAGGGAATCTACCAACCGCTATCCTTGAATTGTCCTAAAGTAAATCTGTGTGGACAGGATCCATCTCAAGCTTCATTACTGATGAGGCAGTTTTCATGGCTGTCAGCACATTTCAAATTATACTAGCCGTTTTTTCCGCCAGCTGATCAACTGCAGTCACGAGGAAGAACCTTAAACTGGCAGGGTTTCATCAGGAGAAGAAGACCAACCATCTTTTCCATGATTTCTTGCCTCTCAAGGCCAAATGAGAGGAAGAGGCATGTATGTTCTCCATTCAAGAAAGAAAGTGATTTCAACCAGCATGCTCAAAACAAGGTGTTACTACTTCTCAGCATGGATGTCAAAAGCTGGATCTTTCCAGTCAAGGAAAGATATCAGAATATCTCAGAAAGAGAGCCATCAGCTTAGATGAATTTTAAAAGGGATATGAAATATACATGTAGGCAGGGTCTATCAATCAGCAGATATCTTGTGTTTAGAGGCAGAGAGTAAATATCAGTTACTATGAGCAAGAAGAAATGATGGATTCTGCTTTAATTCTGTCTTCTGGGCTTTTCTGAAGCATCTTGGGGGCACTGTAATATATTGGTTGATGGACTAATCTGGCACACCTTTTCTTAGGTTCTCAGAACAGAGCTCCAGAACATCTGAAAAGACCTGGCAGGATTATTAGGAGACAATGTCTTTGTTAGGAGGAGATGACTCTAAATTTTGTGAGGATGGACCAACAGCCTCATTCTCAGCTCCGGCCTCCTCCAGCATCTGCTTGTATTGACGTTTGAAGAACCCAACCTAGAGAGAGAAAGAAATGGAAGACAAACAGAAAGCAAATATGAGATTTCTCCTCAAGCAAAACAAAGGGCACCAGCTCTTAGCATGTAAGAGAGCTGCCAAGGCTCAGAGGGCTATGAAAATCACTCTCTGACATTTGGCCAAGACCCTGATTCCAACCCCCAAGAAAGGCTGGTGAACAACTAAGATAACTCCTTTGGTGAGAAGCCTTTTGGACAGGCAGGCATAATTTCCTCTTTGCAGTTCAGGACCTAATAGGGAGGGGTAGCTAGGATTCAGTTCTGTACTCTTTCCCACCCCAGGTTCCACTTCACCTTATACAAGGCTGCAGCTATCAGAACTAGAAGGATTAAGCCCCCAAAAGAGCTGCCCATGATCACCGGGAGGCTGTTGTAGATCTCGATCCGCTCCACTATTGTTTGCATCTGGGAATGGTGGGGAGAAAGATGACAGAAGTTGGGCACAGTCTGACAATCCAGATGTCAAGGACCAGTTCTAATCCATTAGACCTCACTCCCCTCCAAGGTTTGGGGAGAAAGCCCTGAGGCTCAGTCCCTGTCCATGCCCCACATCTTCCCCTTACCTGAATTTGTGACAAGCCCTCCTCCTGAGTGTATTTTTTCGTGTCATAAGAAATCTGTGCAGAGCTCACCAAAATAATTTTCTTCTGCTGGATCTGGAAGAGAGATCCATTATCTCTGAAAGATGATAACCTATTTGCCCACATGGTTCCACCAGAAAAAAAGAATCAATAAGGCAAGTTGAAGCAGGAAATCCTCCTTCCCAGCATGGAGACTCTTCTAGCTCTGGGGGGGAGCAGGACTACTTGTGAATATCTCGCAATTCAAGAAACTCAGCCTCTGTACCTGAGATGTCCAGTGGAAATTGATGTCTCCTTTGATCCTGAACTCCAGTGGGTTTTCTTGTATCTTCAGTGACAAAATGTCACAGCGGATTATTTTGCAAGAGGCAACGGAGCAGTCCTGGAGGGAATAAAAAGATATCCAGGATAAGGCCAAAGGGGGAAATCATACAAGGGCAAAATGGCTCTTGATAAACTGCAGTTCTACACTTCCAGTATTAACTATGGAATTGAACATCTTGATTATATCCACTGTTTCTTTCTTTATACCAATGTTCTAGTTTTCATGATTGTGAAGGGCATTTATTTTTAAAAACCTCCCAGATTATAGGGTAACTTCCTTAATAGATTGTAGATATATTATGTGCCTTAGACATAATATATTTTGAAGACCCCTGTGAGATGCTGATCAGCAAGCTAGCTAAGTGTGGGTGAGATGATAATTAAGTGGATATATAGCTGGCTCAAGGCATGTATCTATCAATGATTCCTCATCAAACTGGGGAGCAATATTAAGGGAGGGGCACATTCAGTCTTGGGTTCAGTATTCTTCAACTCTTCCACTGTGCTTGGTTGAAAAGGATGGTGGAATAGTTATCAACTCTGCAGATGTCACAGAATTGGGTGGGATATCTAATAGCCTAGAAGTCCAAAATAAAATCAAAAACTATCTTGATAGCTTAGAGGAAATGATTAAAAGTAACAGAATTTAACAAAGACAAGTAGAAAATTCTACATTTGGGAAACAGAAATCCAATTCAGAAATATAGGATGGGAGATATCTGGTTTGGTATTTGCAAACAGGTCTTAGTTGATTGCAAGCTGAAGAGTAGCTAGCTGTGTGATGTGGCTGCAAAAAAGGCAAATGTGATTTTAAGCTACATCAACAGAAGTATACTTTCTAAATCACAGGAAATAATAATTCCAACATATTCTGCTTTGGTCAGATTCCATCTCAACTGTTGTGGCCAGTCCTGGACACCACCTTTAAGGAGAATTCAAAAATTCTCAGAACAACAATGAAAATAATCAGGGACTAGAAACTATGCCCTATGAAGAAAGACTGAAAGAGCTGACATGTTAAACCTTGAGAAAAGACTACTAAAGGAGCATTTGTGTCAGCCACCAGGTAGATCACACCAGGAATCAATCCTACAGGAAGGCTAAAACTACTTTTATTGAGAGTGGCTATAATAAGAAAATCTTGTAAGCCTGATTATGTTGAACTCCCCCCCCCCCAACTCCTTATACTCATGTGAATTAGGGAGATGTCTCTCTGAGTTTCTTCTACATATTTTCTGCTTGTTGTGGACTTAAAATATGCTTTTTCCCTCATTGCTTTGGTGACTGATCTTGCCTATCTCTATTCAGGTCATTTTCCTTACTCTCTACAATCTGTTAACACTCTTCAGATATCTGAAAGGACATTACATAGACAAGGAATTGGATTCTGACTGAATGATGGAAAAAACTTCCTACAGCTAGAACAGTTTGACAGGACAGCTAATTATCCACAGAGATGCTGGAGTCTCATTTGCTGGATTTCAAGCACTGTCTACTATACAGCTATCTATTGAGAGGTTTTGGATTCCTGCATGGTTGACTCAGGGGCCTGAATGGGCCCTTCCAAGATGAGACTGCATTCCTTTTGAGCCTATATTAATTCTATGGGGTAGGGTAGATGTAGAAAAAGAAAGGGATAGTTTCAGGAAGGAACCACGGAACTGGAAGGTTCATCCTTCATCATAATGTTGAGAGTTGATTCAGTATTAATTTGTATTTTGCACTTTCAAAAAAAGTCAGAAGCAAGTATCCATATCAAGAAGCCATCTACAAAGTCCCTTGCATTTGAATAGCATAGACTGACTGCAGAATAACCTTGGAGCGTCATTATTTTTTCAAGAATCCTTAGTCCTGTCTGAGGATTCTCATAAATCTATCTATCATCTCTATCTATCTATCTATCTATCTATCTATCTATCTATCTATCTATCTATCTATCTATCTATCTATCTATCCATCCATCCATCCATCCATCTATCATCCATCCATCCATCCATCCATCCATCCATCCATCCATCCATCCATCCATCCATCTATCTATCTATCTATCTATCTATCTATCTATCTATCTATCTATCTATCTATCTATCTATCTATTCTCTCAGAAAGAGCTACAGAATGCAGTTGGCCCTAAAGAGAAGGGCCAGCATGCTCACCAGCTGGGGATTTGCCTCCTCTGCCAGAAGATCCTTGGAGCCTGGAGTTTCTCTCTCCAAGTCACACTTGGCCACTTCAGGCTGAGAAAAAGGGAGGTCCAATCATTAGTAGCAGAAGGTGATGGACGGAGCAGAAGACAAATGGTAACGACTTTTGCTTCTCCTGAAGGAAGGGGAGGGACCGTAAGAAGTTTTGCTTCTCCAAGTTGTAGTTCCAAGTGAGTTCCAGAAGTTGGAAAAAGGATCTTCAGTTGGGCTCTACAGATCCTCAAAGGGGTTCTTTTCTTCAGCAGAGGTACAACCAAAGCACCCCTTTGAAACAAAGCAGGAATCCAATTCTCATTGTTGGGGTGGAGCAGTTGTACTGATTCAAGCTGATCTAGAACAGGGGCTTGTGCAAATGCACTGCACACACACATATAAGCCCCTGTTATCAAATCAAAGCAGGTGAATTAGTCAGATTGGCCCAGCCTGGACACCCTGGTGAGGTGGGCCAAATCACATCACAAGGTAAAATGCTTCATTGAAGTGCATTGCAGGTGGCTGATCCACCCAGGGTGAATATCTCCAGCACATATTTTCCCACCCAGGGGGTTCTTCAGTGGAATTACCAGAAGGCCACAACACGATAGCCCAAGATAGATAGTATACCTCAGAAGGAATGACTTGAAACATGTTCCAAACAGGGATCCCTTTCAGTTCTACTGGGATCTGAAATGTCACCATGAAAGGGATGTTTCGTTTACGAAGATTCTTCACCTGAAAAAAATAGATTCTACTGCAGCGAGATTATTATATGCACACAGGTGGAAAGATTTGACATTACCCACAATGAAGGAATGGATGGTGAAGATGATGAACTTGCTGAGATGGCCCAATTGACATTTTTGATCAGAGAAAAGACATTATCTATAGACTTTTTGCGTGAAACAGAAAAAATGAACTTATGGTTTTGATGATTAGAAAAAAATACATTACAGAAAAAAATGAAAGTCATGCTGTAACCATAGAGTAAGAGGTTAATTTACATTTATACTTATAGCTGCTGTAAAGAAAATCGGAAGCTACTTCTTTATAATTTCTTTCTTTTTTGCACTTTTGGCTTTGTCTTTTCTTTATTTTTTCTTTCCTTTCTTTATTCCAAATATTAGTTTATGTTAGTTTTTATTTTTCTTTAACAAAAAAATAAGTTATATATAAGACGTCCTCCCTCCCTCCCTCCCTCCCTCCCTCCCTTCCAGTGTGGTTCTATAAGAAAGTGAAAGGAAGTGGTCCATCCAGAAGTCCTAAAGCTGCCAACAGGGAAGGGAAGAGAAGCCCATCATAGAATCCTAGAGTTGAGAGGGGACTTAGAGGTCATCAAGTCCACTCCTGGCTCAGTGCAGGAACCACTAAGCACCTCTGACCATGACCTCTCAGCCTCTCCACCTTGTCTCCAAAAGTTCCTTTCAATTAGATGATCAACCTCTCCAGCAAAGGACTCAGTTCCTTCTCCACTGCTGTGCAAGTATCATATTTACAGGGAAGGTTTATGGTTTAATTTAATCCATTTGATCCTGCTGTTCATCTGAAAAAAACTAGTGGTATGACCTAGATATGATCAATGCTCACAATGCAAATTAGTTATTCGACGTTACATTTAAATATTAGTTCGTGTTACACTTCAAGCCATAGTAACGGATACTGTCATCATGGTGTAGGTCAGTGTTTCTCAGCCTTGGCAACTTTAAGAGGTGTGGACTTCAACTCCCAGAATTTCCCACCCAGTTTGCTGGCTGGGGAATTCTGGGAGTTGAAGTCCACACCTCTTAAAGTTGCCAAGGCTGAGAAACACTGCTTTAAAGGAATATAGAGTCTTTGCGTTCTACTTCCCAGGATTTCTTAGTATTGTTGTTCAGGCCAAGGAGGGCAACCAAGGATCTTCCAGATCACAGGGCAATCCCACCAATCCCAGGCAACATGAGTCCTTTGCCCTCCAATCCCACCTTACCCCTGGAAGGGCATGGCATCATGACCCATATTTGTGCCAGGGTTGTTTTACACTTGAATGGAAATACTGTTTTGATCACACAGTTGCAGCCACGTCTTGGTCTTTCTGGTGTGCCAGCATTACAAGTCAGTGTGAGATAGAAGACAGCCAGCATTTGCTGCAGTGATGACTGGGAAGCTTTGGAAGATATGCTTTTTAACCATTGGCCTTCCTCTCAAATGGTCAAATGTAAGGATCACAGGAGAGGGGAAAGCTTATTTTCTCTTCTTTTGGAGAAGATGGGGGAGAGATGCTTCTTTGTTCATAGGGGCATCCACAAGGGGGGGAAAAGTCAAAATGGCAGCTTCAATCACATGGACATGACCACCATCTTGACTTTTTTGACCGCCCTCCTCCACAGGCACCCCTGTTGGCCCATTTGAAATTAAAGCAAGCAAGCACTGGTTGGTGAACAGCTGTCTGCAAGCTCTAACACACACATACAGACATGTTATAGCATCCCAATGTGGGAATAAATCTGCAATTAGTCAAATCAACTGAAATCTTTGGTGCATTCTAAAAAGACTGAGAAGAACTGGAAGATGGAAAGGCTTATCATCTGGTAGACCTCTAGGTAACAATCTTCAGTATCCTTACTAAATTATCACTTAGATTCTTGGTAGGAGCCATGAAAACTAAATTGTTCTATGAAAACCAATGGAATCATGGAATTTTGTAAACTTACTTTTAATCTTTCACTTAGGAGAAGTCTCACTTTTGCCCATCATCCTTCCATCAATTTTTCTCTGTGATATCTTTCTCCTCCTCCCACCAACCTCCAGGCTACACTTTCCTACTCCTTTTGCCCTTCACCTCATATCGGTGTTCAACACTCTTGCGTGCTTCTTCTTGGCCTGCGGTGAAGTTCACATACTTGGTAGACTCATCAACCCTGAAAAGATTCAACAGAGAAAAGAACTTTGGTAAAAACAGAAGATTCCAGAGACAGTATCCCTGAGAGAGGAATGAGCTTTGCAGAGGGCATTGTCCACATTCTATCTTCTTTCTAAAATATCCATAGTCACTTACATGTTGATAAGGAGGTACACAGCGTATCTGACAGGCAAGGTGGCTTCATAACGGGTGTCCTTGATGGTGGTGCCCCCATTTTCACTGGACAAGTAGAAGAAAACATGGTAAATTTTATTTAATCAAGAAAATCTCAAGCAACCTGTATTATTCTAACATGCTATGCTTTTTACATCACAGTCCCTGTCATGCACTGCAGCAAAAATGCTTTGTCATAATGCGTAGCATGAATCTTTGGCTACATTTTTTTTTTTTTGACCTCCCAGTCTTGCCCTGTCTTAATATGAATCTCCCTTCATTGTTTCAAGGGCCGGTATTGGAACAATAATCAATTTTATTTCTAAAATTTCATGGCCCTGGGAGAAAAACTGTGTAAGAGGCCTACAGAATTAGTATAGGACAGGTTAAAAATTAAATCCCAGGATGACAAGAGTACCTTACTATAGAGAAGCGCACAATGTTTTTGGCCTCTTTATAAATCACTCTATTTCAGCTAAATACTCTTTTGCTCTGCCCTCAAAAGTATAAAGGAGGCCAGTGGAGTTTTACCAAAACCATGATTTACATTCATGCATTTTCAAACATTTGGTCTTTGAAGGTCACTGTCTACTTGAATTTGCCTTCTGCCAAGTACCAGATCTCCACTGAGGACACTAGAACATGTCCTTACATAGTATGACCCCGGGCAACCTTTTCAGGTTTCACTACTTTTGCACATACTGCAGGGAATACTCAACTGTGATAGCTACACTGTCCTCAAGGGACACTTCTCTTGTTTTTGATTTTCCTAATGAGAATCCCTAATAAAGCTTCAGAGAAATTCCAGGGCACCCCAATGAGACAACTTGAAAGCTGCTGCAGTACAGTATCTCACACTGCCCCCAAATAACTCATACTTTGAAATAATAATTTCAGTTACACACACACACACACACACACATACTCAGGCCCTTGGAACAATGAAGGGAATATTCCAACAATTGAATACTGTTGGCCTCTATTAATCCATAAGATCCAGGAGCGTGGATGTTACCTGTCAGCTTTAATCATGATCTGCAGTGTGTCCCCTAGATCAACATTGGGGGAGACATCAAATGTGGCAACAAAAATAGCCTGAAACATGCAAAGATGGGGAGAGTAAGTGGGGTACAGCCACAGTCATCCTCAATCATTGTGGCAGTGAAAAACACAAAGGAAGCAGATCCCACCTCTGCTCCACTCCAGAAAATAGGGTGGTTGACACTGCAGGTGGCATTTTGGCTAGCCTCTTCTTCTGAGGCAGGGGCTGAGCGGCACTGGACCCGTGTCACCTTTCTGCTGGCCTGAGACAGGGGTGCATACAAAGTTTTGAGGGGAGGAACATCGCAACCAAGTGGGTCCCACCCCTATTCTGCACCTCTGCTGGCATCCTTTTTTCACTTACCTGTTGCAGCAATGTGACTTTGCGATAGGACAGCCCTGCAGGGTAGAAGAAGCATAGGGTGCTGTGGTAGGAGTCCTCCCCGTGATTCTGAAGGGAGGCTGTTATGCTGAACTCAGAAGTCAAACCCACATCTAAAGTTTCCAGGCTGAGTGGGAGTCAAGAAAGAAATCTACGTGTCTGGTTAGAGGTCTCAGATTCCAGAGCTCATACACAGGCCACAATATTTGATGAGAAAATCAATAAACTCAGCACTTACAATTATATTTGCATTCAACCATATTAAAGAAAAACCACCCCTTGCCATCTGTCACTGCTGAATATGTTAAGTATCCCATTACAAGGCTAAGATGTCAGGGATGCCGGATGGTTTTCATGCACTTAGAATACATTAAGGAGTCATTAAGTGATTAAGGATTCCTTCATGTCATTAAGTCATTAAGGATTCCTAATCAGTTAAACTGATTAGGAGTCAGCTGACTGTAAAACAGATAGAACAATTGTATTCTCAATCTAGAAATTTGAGAACTGAATTGAATTCCAAATCAAGTCACAGAAAAATGCACTTCTGGTTACTCCCACATTTCTTTACTTCCACAGTATAATTTAGGATAGGGGAGAAAGGAGGACGTGATTTTGTCTACAGTTTCAATAAAAATCTCCCAGCAAACTATCAGTAGATCCCAGTTTACCTTCTACTTACTTCCTTTGTACACTATTTGTAATTACTAAACTCAGCTTCTACAGAGAAGCTTGGAGGGGGCCCTTGGGAATATTGAGAACATGTTACAGATAAAATCTTCTTGCAAGGTTTGGACAATCACCAAACAACTTTTTTATGTTTTATTGATTGCATTATAATTTCTTTGATTGTTGTGAGCTGCCCAGAGATGTTGAGAGTCAGCTAGCATGCAAGTTTAATAAATTATTATTATTATTATTATTATTATTATTATTATTATTATTATTATTATTATTAAATATTTATATAGCAAATGGCAAACAAGCATTTGGCTGCTATAATCTACCATTTTATTTCCTAAGAATACCACTGGGGTCTATGCAGAGCCCAGATTCACTGTTGGAAATACAGGTTATTCCTCCCATTCATTTCTTTAATTAAAACAATAGGCTCAAGGGAAAGTGTAGCACATACACTGTGGTCACCAGGTATCACATTAGGGTTACTCAGAGGCTTCAGAGGAGCAAAGTTTGGGGTTGGATCTAGTTTAACGCTTCAATCCCAAACTCCATTTATCAGGCAGTAAACCCCATTGCAACGAATAGAACTTACTTCTGAGTTAACATACACAATCTTGGAGAACAAACTGGTTAAACCCAGTTCCATGTGAAATCAGTGGACCTTTTGTCATGAGCAACTTCCCACATTGCTTTCAATGGGTTTTAGTGCATGTAACATGGACTCGATCCAACCCTTTCTCTTTGTTTGAAGTTTTCCCGTTATTTGAAGAGGGCATATTAGTCAAGGAATTCTGAATCCATTAATCCTATTAATCTTCACAAGCATATTCCATTAAAGCAATTAGTTTGCAATGTACTTTGAAACACGATTCAAGTCATCTTGTTAGGTTTTTAACTTATAAGGGTTCCAAGCAGGATTGTTTGATCTAACAAGCATAGTATTTGAACAGATTGGGGATAACATTGCACAAGCACTAGTATAGATATAACCAATCAGAATGAAGGAACAAGTGGATGGAGGTTAACTCTTAAAATCTCCATGGATCGGTAAGGCAGAGTATCTGTCCAGCGGCTGGATGAATCTATAACAACTCTGCACGACAGAAAGGACTGGAAAATATCCTCGTCATAGAAACCTTCCCAAAGTTGTTAGAAAGGGAAATTGGGTAGAGTATTCAGGATCTGAGATCTGAGCCATCGATAATAGAGATGTAAGGCAGAAAGTGTGGGAGATCATCTTTCTCCTACCCTGAGAAATTAAACGAGGTTTGCAAAATGTCTTCACATTTCCCGTCACTGCCACAGTTCTTCTCAAAGGGGAGCTACAAAAAAAGGGGGCGGGGGTTAAAGACAAAGTACACCTCAGCTTTGATGACTTGGCTCTATTCCTTGAACATTGCAACAAGATTCACTTCTGCTATGACATTGGTTTCCTTACCTGTGATACACATTTATTTTCTACTGGGCTGGTACAGTGACTTAAAGGCAACTCAAGAGTCACCATGAGATTCTGAAGAAGACAGAAATGGACTTCTTTCCTTACCAGAAAGGACGCAATGGTATCTCAACATATTGCAGGGTTGAAAACAGGTCTAAAACAGGTAAGATGGCAGTTGTGGCATCAATGTATATGCATTTACAACACACACATACACAAGTGAGGCTTTAATCATGATGCTGTGGCCACCATCTTGCCTGCTTTGACCACCTCCCCTACAGATGTTCCTGAGAGGAGGTTTGTGTTAAGCTTGACAGATGAAAGCAGACATGTCATAGAGCAGTGTTTTTCAAACCTGACAACTTTAAGATGTGTGGACTTCAACTCCCAGAATTCCCCAGCCAGCATGCCCAAAGTCCCCCAGGGACCTTCTGTGACTGAGGGGGAAGTAGGACCCGGGTCTCCCCACTCCTACTCCAGCACCTTCTCACCACTGTACAACATTGGCTCGGGTTGAGAGCAACTGACCCAAAGCGCTTCAGGGACCTTCTGTGACTGAGGGTAGAATAATACTTGGGTCTCCCTGCTCCTAGTCCAACATCACAACCACAACCCTGCTCTGGCTTTTGGGGTGAGAGAAAGGGACTGGCCCCAAATCACTTAGTGAACTTCCATGGCTGTGGGGGGATCTCCTCATCATCCTTGTCCAACATCTTCACACTATACCACAATGGCTCCAACAGTTGCTGGCTTTTGCCGTACCATGATAAACCTTAGGGACAATCACCTCGGCTGTGTAGTTTCGCTTTGAGTGTTTGCTCAGAATGGGCAGGAGATCTGGGACTTTAGTGATGGATTTCCCTGTGAGGTTGTAATTCAGCCCTAAGGTGATGGGTGTCACGGTATCCTCAGTGCCAACCTGAGAGAGACAATACAGGAAAAAAAGTATCTAAAAATGCATAATGAGCTCCTTCTGCAGAAAGAATGAACTACTTTTTTATCATATCAGGGAACATCTCTTCTTGAGCTGAACAACAGAGCCAAGAGTGCAATCAATACCCAAGCAAATGCTACAAATGTTGTTGTTTTTTTGATGCATCCAAAGCCTCTCTCTGCCCACCCCTACCCCAAAAAAGTAATAAAACTGGGCAGGCCAAATGAAAGCTGCAACATCATTAAACACAGATATCCAGATTACATCCTCTAACAATGTTATATGTTTCTTATCAGGGTTTCCATGCCTGTTGTGAAAAGACTGCATCAGTTGATTTTCTGCCTTTCAGGCAATCTGCAGCCAGGAAACTGAGAGGATAGTTAACATTTAGCACCGAGATGCGTGCAGCCAGTCATGGATGAAGACAAGTCTTATGACTTATAAAGAAAGGAGAAAAGAGCTTGCTATCTGGGATACAGGTAATTTGAGGCACCAAGAGGATGAGGCCCTTTGACCCCCTGTCCTGGGAGATCGAGACCAATCAGATCCCAAGCTTTTGATTTAAAAAGTCAAAAGGCAGAGGAATTTCATTCTCTGACCACAGACCTTCTGTTATCCCAAAGGTGTCTATGAAAAGGCCATCAGGACATAACGGCAACTCACGGGGAGTTCAATTAAGTGGTTCTGGCACTTCCTCTCAAGTCCAGTTGAAACACTTGCTTGCAGGATGGGGGACTTGGAATTGAAAGAGGCTCGAGCATTTGTTCTGTGAGAATCCAGGGTCAGGCTGTACCAAAGCTCACTATAGATTTCATCTAGGTGGAAAAGAAAGAAGAGTTTCAAATCTTCACTTATGGAATGCTATCCTTCAAACAGAAAAATGTCTATTCTCAGCAGAGTGTGAAGATTTCACTCTGTCAGGATGCACCCCCCACCTGCGCCAGCCCCATGTTTCTATGCAGAATTGCTTGATAAAGAATGGTGTCAACATTTCATCTTAATTTAATAATAATATTAAATAATCTGAGGACACAAAATGTGGCCAACTTGCAGACATTAAGCTAAATACAATTGGTGACAGATTATTTCCTTACTTTCATCCAATACCTACAAGAGAGAGGTGAGCCATGCTGTGAGTGAGGAAAATATTGGAATGAACAAATTAAATGAAGAGATAAAATAAGAAATAGTGGTAGCAGTTATCTGTTAGACTCTTCAGTGCAGGAGGTGGTATCTGGGAGATCCTCTCAGTGTGTATGGAAAAATGCTAGAAAAGGTACATCAGGGACACAGTGTTGGAAGCAGGAGGCCAATAAGAGGGCTATACCACATGCCTCTTTGCATATTTAAATCAGCCAAGAGTCTGCACTGCATGTGTCTGAGGGGTGCTGCTTGGTGTAGGACTCAGAAGGGCTACAGCATTTCCCATCACCTAGGTCATCCTGAGTGGTTTTTGAAACAGTGAAGCACACTTCGGCCATGCTAGTCACATACTCCTGAGATGTTGGCCTGTTCCACTGAAAGACTGAGGCGGGGATGGAAGGTGGGTGGAACATGATGGAGACCTTCACTTGCAGAACAGGACGAGACCTGGAAGCAAGGAGAAAAGGGGAAGATCATCCTCATTAAGATTCCCTGTGGTCAGGGAAATAGCATTCAACATGACCCAGCAGAAAGTCTGGCAGGCAACAATCTGAGCTGAGGACACATCACACAGCCACTGGCTTCACCCCCCCAATCCCTCAGAAGCATTTTCATACCACGTGGCAAGGGACCTCACCAGTGCCAACCTTACTATGCTCACTTCTTCCAGTGAATCAAACAATGCTTCCTCCAGCAGCAACGAGAGTGTTCAAACACTGGCTTTCAGCCAATACCCCCCTCCTCCAGCTTCATTGTTGTCTTGCTGGGTTTGTTTTTGCAGTGAGAAAGCCACCACAATAGATTTGCTCGTTTCAGAAGCAGAGGGCCTTGAGGTCTTGACTTCTGCAGGAGAGACTGAACCCAGGGGGCCAGGAGACAGGCTAAGCGAGAGGTTCTGCCAGTGGGAAACTGCCTGATTCATCACAGCTCAAGCATTCACACTGTAGGACCGTGATCCAGGGCGTCTACGGGAAGTAGAAAAAGTCAAGATGGTAGTAATAGCCACATGCTCAAAGCCTTGCCCCCTTCTTTTAAATATGTGTTTCCCATAAAAAAACAGGCAGGGCTTTGTTGACGTGGTTCGGCTGCCATCTTAACCATTTTTGCACCCCCTCAAGCCCCCTATTATTAGGACAGCATTTCCTCAATGTGGCAGTTCTTCATTAAGTTCATCAGCTCAACTGCAGAGTCAGATCCACAACAGGATGGAGAGGGACTGAGTCTCTCTGTCAGGGTAGACAAGGAATGTAAACACTCAACAAATACATAACTATAACCATGCCTTATAGAAAACATATCTTTTTACTCAGTATATAGGCCTGATAATGCACATTCAAGTGCTCAGAAGCACTGAGAGCTGTCTTCTCTCCTCACCTCATCAGAAAAACTCTTCCTTGTTGTCCCACAATGATGTCCTTCAGTCCATCCCCCGTAAGATCTGTTCCTCCACTGATAGCTTGGCCAAAATAAAAGAACCCTCCAGAAAACTTTTGTCCCTCAATGCGCTGTGGGAAGAGCAAGGAAGGTAAGCAAGGAAAAATGGGGGTGAGTCTTTGGTGCCTGAGGGCTCCTGTGATTAATCAAAGATGAAATTAATAATAAATGAGAAGACCAGGACGTTGACCTTGTTTTCTAAGAGACATATGGATACTCCAGTTATTTTGGATGACAAGTCCCAGGATCATTAACTACTGGTCATAATGTCTGGAGCTTGTGGGAGCTGTAGTCCCAATTATTGGGAGAAACTCAAACTAGGGAATTATTTGGGAAACTAATAGTGTAAAACAAAATCCAAACATTTCCTACAAAAGTCATGGGCAATTTTCTCTACTAGTATGCACTGTTAGGTTTCTCTCCTGGGTCATGTTAGGGCCTTTTTCCACCACTAAACTTTTCCCACTTTTACCTGAGCAGAAGCAGAGGTTGGGGAAAGTAGACAGGACAATAGTAATAAATTATTTTTTAATCCCCCAAATAGTCTCATCGTCCAAATATATGTTCTTGTTTGTTTCAAAAGGAGACTGATTTCATTCCATTAAAAAAAAAAGTGCAACACTATTTTACTAGGCAAAAAATGAAGAAAAATAAGGTGGGGAAATTAGCAATTGATGCCTGACATAAGCTGAAATACAGCTGAAATTCAAGCAACTATTTAAGAAGCAAAGGAAAAAGAACTCCTACAGAATAAGAAAGAAATGGGATGGATTGAATCCATTGGGGGAAACTCAGCCCAAGCCACCTCACAGAGTTGTTGTTGTGGGGAAAATAGGGGGCAGGAGTATTAAACATGTTCGCCATCTTGAGTTTCAATAGATGATAGATAGGTAGATGGGTAGATGGGTAGATAGGTAGGTAAGTAGATAGATAGATAGATAGATAGATAGATAGATAGATAGATAGATAGATAGATAATCATCATCTTCATCATCATCAATGACAAAGGCCATTTCTTCTTTAGAGATTCATTGTAATTATGGCCTCATCCAGCCATGGTTGTAGCAATACATAGCCTGGACATGTTACTATTAACTCCACACAGCAACGTTGCGGTGATGCTAGAAGACACAATGGCCATATCTACATGCCTCCTAACTCCTCCCTTCCAGTTGTCTGCTGTGGGTAGTGGCTGAAAGGCAGGTCATGTGGGGGTAGGAGGTGGGGGAGGATGACTCTTTGAAATCATATGTACTCAGCACTCTCCCTGCACATATGGGTAAGTGGTACAGGGTAAAGTCTTCCCAGTAAATCAGGAAGAAAGACCCCGGAGCATTCCCAGCACCTGGGTGTCCATCAGCCCATCCCTGTGGTTCCTTTTTTTTAATGACAACACAGAAAACACTGCAATGCATAAGGACATGGTTTTGAGGCTCTACAAAGAAGAAGTGAGCAAAGAATGGCAATTCTTGAGAGGAGTTGTGCAAAGGAACCTCTACCTCTTGAAATCTTGCTTCCAGAGGAGAAAGGGGGCCACTTGATCAAGCAAGGCCTGAGGCTCAGCTCACCTGAACATAAGAGGGCTTGATCGATGCCCTTTCCCCTGAAAATATATACACAGCTCCCGTATTCTCATTCTCCAAGGGAGCGCCAATAGCTACATCCGTCCATTTATCCCCAGTGATGTCACCCACTTCTGCAATGCTGGCCCCAAAGCGACCAAACATATGTCCTGGTTGTCCTTTCAAAGCTGTGTTGCCATCTGTACAAGAAAATGCTTCGTTCTGTAAAATGTAAGAAAGATACACTGGAATGCTGCAATCCAAAAGAAATAGTTTCCCAGATGGCAGCCCCCATGTCTCTCCACAAATTTCCTAAATGTTCTAGATTCTACTTCAATATATTTTATTAAACATCTCTGGACATATCTACATTATGATACTATTTTATTCCATCATGGACTGCCATAATTCCCCAAGGAATCCCCAAGGAATTCTGTAGTTTAGTGAAGATTCTGAACATCTAGCTTTTCCTCTCATTGCAGAAACCATCATTTCTAGGGTTCCCCAGAGAGAAGGAAATATGGTTCTCAACCCATTTGGGGTTTACTGTATAAATGGATCTTCAGGGTTTCACATCTCCTGACACATGTACAGTTTCGCTCTCTCTTTCAAAGCCCTGACAGAGCCTGCGTTTAAAACACAGTTTTCCTCACATGCAACAAGTGGAAGATTCCATTGCCAAATTAAAAGTTTATATGAAGTGTCACACTCATCTCAAATATAACATTGCAGTATTGGAGTTCAGCCTTCAAAAAATATTAAGAAATAGTAAAAGCAAAGGTTTCTCCTCAACCTGATCCATAAACTGAGAATTACTGAGGGGATATTGCAGATCATTGAAACTATACAGATATCCATCTTCAACCACCATTTATGGTCTGTTACATAGATCCAGAAGTCCCCCCTCCCCTCTTACCTTAAAAAGGCAGATGTGAACCCTTCCTCCTGCAATGGCATCATAGTACATGGGAGCTCCAACCAGAACCAAATCTGTGATTGAGTCTTGATTGAGGTCCACCGAGCATAGAGTTGCTCCAAAGTAAGAACCAACCTGTTGCATCAAATAACCACCTCTTAATTTCATTCTATTTTTAAAAAAAAATAGAGCAAGACAATCATTTTCATGTTTTATGTTCAAATTGCAGAAGCAGAGATGTTACTGCTTGATGCAAGGTATTATGTTTTTGTTGTTGAAGAATCTAATTTTTAGGACTGCAACAATATGTTGTGAAGCATATAGACACTATTGGGTACAGTTTCAGAAATGTAGGGCACTTCCAGATGGTTCTTTGCAACCCTCTAAAATCAACTGTTAGTGTTTGGCAGCTGAGCTGATTTGTTTCTGGCTCAGGGCAGTATAACCCAAAGCAAAGTATAATAATCTTTATCTTCTAACGATGAAGCTCTCTGCAAAGCTTGGGAGAAATTCTTTTTCCCATTAGCAGGAATTCTTGCCTCTTTTGAAAGAGGCCAACCAGCAGAATGATCAAAATCTCAATCTGAGGCCAAAAAGCAAGCTATGGAAAATATCTAGTGGCCTTGCCCAACCTGGTGGGTCCAGGTATTTTGGGATGCTAGTCCCATCGTCTCCTCGCAGCATGTCCATCCATGCTGGAATTGTAGAACTTTTATATCAACACATCTTGAAGTTATAAAGAGTAATCTAAGGAGACGTGCCAGGGAGACTTATTATCTATGGAGTATTCATCTATCAGACAAAACTTGTAAAGTGCATCTTACTTCTGTGTAATCACTGTAGCCTTCAGAGTGTGAAAGCTAGAAGAACCAAGGCCAGATGTAGAGAGAGACTGAGACCAGACAGGTGCATTACATAATAACATCTGAACATTATCAGCTGGCCCTTCCTCAGAGAAGCGATCCACTCTCCATCCATTGGGGCACACAGACAGGAGGAAGAGATGTAAGATTTGAACCTGAAGATATACGTGTATGTATTCAGCCTGTGCCCTTGAATCTCTGCCCAATAACCTTTAAGTTTGAGTAGTGGTCTGGGTGAAACCTGATGCAGAGTCTCCTTTAGAGACTTTATCCATGCTCTCAATTCTGTTGGAGCTCTTTTATCTCAGCTCATACCTGTTCTCCTACTACCTCCATCTTCAGCTGCCATTCCCTACTCAGGGCTTCATTCTCAAAGTAAACAACTTTGCCAATGTGATCATAGCGAGGGGCTCCCACTACCAGACCATTCCTCCCATTGAACTGGACAGACTGAGAAGAATAGCCTAAAGGGGAGAGGAAACAGCTAAAATAAGTCATATGATGATACAGGAACCTGGAAAACTTTCAGAAGCTCAGTCAAGCTTGGGATGCATTCATCTGGAGGACAATGTCTCAATTCAAAGACAAATTGAGTCTTTTTAAGGTATCCCATCTTACCCATAAAAAGTAAGGTTTGCCAAAACCCAGTTACTGACTGTTCCTTCATTGAAACTGCAGCTTTTACTTTCCAGATGCTTGAGGTTGTAGACAATAAAAAAGACAAGAAAGCTCATTATAACATCAAAGAGCAGAGGCTGCAAAACCCATCAAGTAACATTTCAGAATGGTGCTAAAATTAGAGAGAATTAGAGCGTCGTCTAGCAGGATCCCACATCTTTTGGGACTGGGGAATGCATTCAGAATTTTGACAGCACATTACAGGCATGTTCTCAAAAGAGTTGCCGTGATGGGCACGATCAATTGCAAAACATGCACCATATCTGAAGGCAAAATAGTGAACTTGCTTCCTACCATTGAATTAAATGGAAAAATGTAGTCTAACCTAAATGATCTCTGCTATTTTGTATATTCCAGAATAACAGAGATAATTTAAAGAGTCTAATTATGATAATTTCAGTAGAATCCCTTATTGGAAAGAGAGAGGTTTGCCAACAGGTGCAGTTGTCTCAGAGGGCAATGCATATTGATAGAACATGATGGAGGGTGGGAATTTGGAGTTTTATTTCTTACCAAGATATGAATTATTCATATCTTTGAAGTTGCTGGAGATATTAATAAATTGTGGGTCTCGGTTGCTGGTTTGATACAGAATCACCCCTCCAGACCAGTCGTAGGCTCCCACAGCTCCAAGGACAGGACCTTTCTAAATCACAGCAAAAAGTTAGAGTAGGAATATAGGCTCAATATTAAGATCAGCTGGAAAACATAAAAACAAACCTTAGCTTTAATAAAAGATTAAAAACTCGAACTTCAGCTGTTAACATATTGCATACCACCCCCTACTGTTGCAGGTTGGTATTACATCCATACTGCTTCCAGTATGAGGGAAGAAGGTGCTCCCTTGTTGGGTCTGTTGTCAAATGTAGCTGTAGGAGGTAAAAAGTCAAGATGGCAGCCACAACCATGTGACAGAAGTCCTGCCCCTTTATTATGTGCATGCAGGGCTTTAATTGTGTGTGCCACAACCATCTTGACTTCTGTTATCACCCTGTAGACCAGCATTTCTCAACCTTGGTGACTTTAAGATGTGTGGACTTCAACTTCCAGAATTCCCCAGCCAGCCTGGCTGGGGAATTCTGGAAGTTGAAGTCCACACATCTTAAAGTCACCAAGGTTGAGAAACACTGCTGTAGGCAACCCTATTATTATTCAGGCTCCCTTTGATGGGCTGGCTCTATCCATGCCAACAGTTGTCCTTAAGTCTGTGGGTAGTGGCAATTGGCATTGCATTCAGCATCTTAGGAATCTGCTTTCTGAGTTGTTCTTAAAGCCTGTTTCTGGTTTTCTTGATTGTTCATCTGTTACATTAGTATCCTAGCCTTCTTCCACAATGGTGATGCATATATCTTGCTTAAATCCAGCAAGGTTGCTGTTTCATATACTAACACAGGGGGATTAAGGAATACTTTTCCTGGCCTTCATTTCCCTGCATTACTCTCTCATGTACCTTTCTTCCAGGATAAACATTGAAAACTTTGGAAAAATATGCATTTTCAAAAGACAGTTCTGCAAACATCAGCTAAGCTATCTCTGGCCATTTCAGCAGCATAGTTTAATCTGGGTACAGGTCATTGTGAGCACTGTCCCAATACAGAATCTACTACTTTGTGCTGGGACTGAAATGACTCACCGGGATCAGCAGGGCACTTAACCCTTCCTGGGACATTTCCATCTGGAAGGAACTGCTACTCTGGAACTGGGTGCCTATGGGAAGATACAGTGACAGCAGGCAAACAGGACAGAATACCATCAGTAAGGTTACGGTAAAATTGCATCTTGTAATTCTTGCTTTAGTCAAGAAAACAAACAAATGGGTCATTGGACAAATCAACCCAGAGTCCTCACTCTAGGCACAAATGGCTAGGCTCAAACTATCCTACTTCGGACTCATTATGCAAAGACTGAGCTCTCTGCAGAAGTTTATAATGCTGGGAAAGGTAGAAGGAAAGAGAAGAAGAGGATGGCCAACCACACGGTTGTCTCAGTTACAGTAGCAATAGGTACATTGTTGGAAGACTTGGAGGACATGATGGGGACAGATCCTCCTACAGCAAATCTATCTATGTGGTTGCTAAGAACTGACATGAAACTAAAATGCTGAACCACCATCTTTTAAAACCCTCCCCAAAATAACTAAACCAATCGTTTTAAACCATAAATCATTTTAAATAAGATACAAATTCTCGCTATGCCAGCAGCTGATTCCTTCCAAGTTCCAGTTTTTCACAAAATTCACAACTTTTTCCATCAGGAATCAATTGGCTGAAGTTTAATCTCTTTTGTGTCTCATTTTGATTCATTCCCAGTATTCTCTACTGTTATCCAAAATAAGTGCCAGGGGAGAATTCATGTTCAGAGGGAATATGCCACTCCACCAGAAAATATTAGGGTAGGGATAATTAAGCGGTAGATGTAGTGGTTGAGGCATCAGCCTCGAAACCAGGAAACTGTGAGTTCTAATCCCGCCTGAGGCACGAAGCCAGCTGGGTGACCTTGGACCAGTCACTTTCTCTCAGCCCTAGGAAGAAGGCAATGGCAAACCACTTCTGAAAAACCTTGCCAAGAAAACTGCAGGGACTTGTCCAGGTAGTCTCTGAGAATCGGACACGACTGAACAGAAGAAAAAAAAAAAAAGATGCTTGTTATATCTCTACCTGAGTACCTGTTTTAGGACAGTCCCCAAATCAGAAGCTTGTTCAGATCAGTAATACACAAAAGCATAAGAAATGGATAAGCAATGGTGCAAGTGGATGATTCTCCCATTCTCAAAATTACACATCTTCCTTCAACCTCATTTCAGCAAAAACTTTGTACGTGAACCTGCCTCAAGAGGAAAGAGAGGAAATAGCAAAAGAGATGTTCCTGGTTTTTTGTTTTTTTTTTCCTTATAGCTCCAAGATTACCTTCAATGGCAAAGATTTTGTTCTGTAACTGGTCCTGGATGCTTTTCAAAGCGTTAAAATTATTTACTTTGAAAACATGTTCATCATCTGGCTCAGAAGCAATGTCTTTCAGTTCCTGTTGGACTTTGGTGGTTGAAAACGCACTGCCAACCTTAATGTGGGAAAAAAGAGAAGGGCATCTCAAAGTGTGCTCTCCAGGCCCCATGGCACTCGTATAAGTTTATGCCATGTAGTCATTGCATTTAACAAATATTCAGCATGGCAGAAAAATGATGGCAACTGAAAGTGATTTAACAGTCACTTTCTCTCTCCAAGAAATCTTGGAGGTTATATATACCATAACTATATGCATTATGATTCCCATGTTAGTTGCATGAAGTCCTAACACTGAAATCTAAAGCAAAATCAGTATAAATGAATAATATAGGGAATTCTGGGAGTTGAAGTCCACTCATCTTAAAGTGGCCAAGTTTGGACAACACTGATATAGGTAGAAAGTAATATGCTTTTAATAAAAAAGAATTCATTGTGCTGAAAGACACACATACAAACAAGTTTGAATTTTTTTCTACTTTCTGAATTTCTTAACTTGGGGCTGGGATGGAGAAGATAAAAGGACCTGAGGACCCCACCCCAACCCTAAATTATACACAACTGAAATCAGCTGCTGGTTCTTCAAAGGTCTCAGAGGACCGCTAGGTCTTTTCAAGTAAAAAAATCTCAGTGTTCACAGTTCAGAAGAACTGTTGTTAGTTGTTGGTGTGGGTGTGAGGAGAAGAACAAGTCCTACAGCCAGAAAAATAAAAAGAGGAATCAAATAAATATTTTTGTTTTTAAATCTCCCAGATTCAGAACTTCCAAATTTCAGAATTTAGAATATTAAATTTCAAAATTAATGCCTCTGTAGAAAGAGTTACCTATTTACTTTAGACAAGGAATTTCTGCTGATTGCCAGACAAGCAGAACATTGCATGGGAAAAAGAAAGTGAATTAAATTCTACTCATTTCTGGCCTGTTCTCTTACAATGTCAGATATTTTTAAGCATTGAAGGTGACTCAGAACCAAACCACATGTTATTTTTCATACTTCATGTAAAAAAACAAAAACAAAAAACCAGGCTTTTGGCAGCATCTGGCCATCATTCAGAAGCTAAGCAGGGTCAGGCCTGGTTAGTTCTTAAGATGGGAGAGCATTAGGAATCTCACTGCTGTAGCTAGACTGGGAAGTTGAATTCCCTCCACCACCACCACAAACTGGCTTCATCAAACTCTAAAAACATAGAGAGGTAAATGTGGAGTTTTGCCTTCCCAGGAGCAGGGAGTGGGGGGGATCCAGGAGTTCCTAGAACTGACTGATAGACAGTACAGACAGATACATATGCACAGAATCATTCACAAAACGTGTAGACAAGTAAGCTGTTTCTGAATGAGTTGCCTGAAATACAAAAGCACACCCATCCTTGGAAGGGTAGGATTTCTCTATTTTTACACAGTGCTACTGGTTTCGTCCTTATTGGGCCAGAATCCTATAGAATAACATCTGGCTACCTGAATGTGACCATTCACAGTAAGGATGAAGCTGGTAATGTGATACCTCTTGGTGGTCAATGTAACTGAAATACAAAACGAATCGTATTTTGTCACTGGGGCTCCTTAGAAGATCTCACCCCAATAGCATAACGGATGATCCCAGCTTGCTCAGCCTCTGGTATCACCTGCCAATACTGAGCAGGGTCATTCTTCTTGCTTCCATCGGTTATCACAATAAGGATCTTTGCAGCCCCGTTCCGGGATCCTTTTTCTGGGATAAACAGTTCCCTCCTTGAGAAGAAAGGGGAAGGAAGAGAGAACTGTGATTCAGTTTCTGTAATATTTTCCAAGAATACTGACCAGTGGAAAGGAGGGAAAGGAAAAGAAAGGAGAGAGAGAAGGAGAGGGAAGACTATGAGAAGAAACCGGAAGGAGAAAGCAAGGATTTTCAGTGGGAGGGAAGGCTCCGAGGGACAGAACATACACAACTTTGCGGATGGCTGTGGCTGTTTTGGTCCATCCGTGCAACTGCTTCACTTCCATTACAAGGCGTGCGGGGTCTTGACTGTTGAAATTAAAATGTTCCTTGAAGTTCCCTGAAAACTGCATGAGAGCAAACTGGTGCAAGAAAAGAAGCATATGGTTAGTATGTCGTGTTCTGCATGGGGGTCACTCGAAAGGATAACGGGGGAATGGAAACATACTGTTTTGGAACACTTTTCTTTTGAAGTTCTCAACTGTGGCAGGTCTATTCAGGCCATAGGCAAACTTAGTCAACTTTTCCAAAATCCAAACTTGAAAAGCCAAATTTAGACATAAACAGAAGCATAAGAGGATCCTTTTGAAAAGAACATGCCTTCTTGATGCTTTTTCATAAAGGAAATTATATTGACTGGTTGAACTCAGTACGTCCTCTGCTTGCTATTCTAAGCACTTGTCATCTGAGGTTTTAAAAAATTAATTTCATGATTATTGTGAGTAAATGTCACTTTAAACCTGACTGAAGCCCCAATGTTTGTACTATAAATGGTATAAATATATTGGGTTTTTTCCAGTGCTTCCCAGAATAGCCAGAGATGATTGCCTAAGCAGTAAAGACTCAGAGGGGCCTAGCAGACCTTTGCTTGAGTCACTGTTACTCAAACCAGCACCTGGGATATCCTTATCTTGAATGCACCCAGGCCAGAACATCATTGGTGAAGTACAACTCCCCCAAACTCTTATTTAAGGAAGATGTCAACATCTGATCATGAATAAAAATAGTAATCTACTACTATACAATCTATCTTCTATCTAATCTCCATGCTTAACAGTTTTCTGAGTGACTTTCCCAGCATTCTAATCTGAACTCTGCCATTGATCATCCATCCATCCTTCTTCCTGTTCCAGAAGCTTAAGTAGACAATTTTAGCTTCTTAATGGATGTATATGCATTATGCAGGGCTTAAGGATATGCAGAATAATCACAAATAAGAAGAAAGGATCTAGCGTTGCTGGGAAAGTATATTGGCCCATTGAGCATTTCTATTTTGACTTCCAAGCCACTCTGCAGGATCTCAATACCACACAGGATGTCTATTGGGGGAGGGGGGGAGGGGAGGTTCAAAAAAGCTGGAATGGCAGCCACAACACATGCAAAATCCTACCCCTTGTGTATACATGCATTGCATATGCACCACACTTACAAAAGGGGGAGGATTTCAACAGGGTCGTCATGACCCCCATCTTGATTTTTTCAACCTTCCCCCATGGATCTTTTCTACCATGTGCTGTTTGACTTTTTATATCCTGGAGAACGAACCTGCAATATTCTTCATGCAAAATATACACTTGGCCACAGAGCAGATGTTCGGTTTCTATGTGGATTTAACAATTGAGCAATCATTAACAGAAGACTAATATCCTGCAGAGGCAGAACATCTGGAGGAGGGTATCAAAACTGGCAAGAGGATGGATGGAATGTTGCGATGCAAACATTCCAAAGGGGGCGGGGCTTGCACTGTGCATTCCGTCCACCATTTTACCTTAACCCTTTCATTTAATAGTATTAACAACAGAAAATGTTGCTAGCAGCCACTGCAAATGACAGGGGCACAAATGGAACAAGTGATACTTTGATAGCAGTGGATTGGGACATGACTTGGCCCAGATCACTGGAGAATTGGGCAAGGTGGACCTGCAGCGTGGCCCTCCTCCATGTCCATTACCTGTGTATCTCTGCCAGAGAGATTCTCGATGACCTCAGAAACAAATTTCTTCATTGTTTCAAAATCTTTTTTCTGGATGCTGCTAGAGCCATCAATCAGGAAGACAATGTCAGTTGTATGAGGGGTGCATTCTGATGGAAGATATATATAGAGAGAAGCACAAATACATTTATATGACCCATCGTGCTACTCCCTTTCTAGGCCCATCAATATCAGCCTCCATTACCCAACATGGTGGTGGTCAGTTAAAGCTTTCACATAACACCTTTTATTAAGAGAAGGAAAGAACAGACTTAGTTACCAACCTTAATCATATCCATGCCCGATGCAGCAGTCCCTACTAATTGTAAAACCAAAACTGATCTACTTTGGCACATTTTGGCTGATATGCCCCAGGTACAATCCAAGTCCAGATTTATCCATGCATACTCACACCATTAGAATCTTTAATCTAGAGATTATTTTGGAAGCCACCATATTCACATGGCATCAGTGAGGAAGTCCATGCTGTGTCACGGTTTCTTCAGGAATCACATTTGGGGGCTATTTAGAAATGTGGACTCCTCATGCTATTTTATATGCTTAGTTTCCCATTATTTATTATTAAGTGCAGTGGTTTACATGAGAATAATTAAATGGCTTAATATGACACAAATTATCTGTTGAAAAATACACAGGAGATGTATGTTTTCATGGGCTTTTTTGTTTTCCTCCTTTCTACCTGTTTGTGAGGGCTAATAGAACTTACATAAAATAGAATTTGAACAGAGGGAGAGACATCACTAGGGAACAATGAGTTTCTCAAGGAGAAAAGGAATTTAAAAGAGGAATCTACATTTACAGTGCATATATTCAGTTCTGTTTTGCTTAGATAATAGAGCTTTATTCCTGTTTCCTATTGCCAATGTTTCTTTGGTTTCTCCAAAACATGAAATCAAAGGTATACAAGAGTGCAGAGCATTTGTAGCATTGTCTCTTTCAAATTGGAGAGAATAAACATGATTAAAATAAGCTGTCGTCCATCTCTGTTTCCACATCTGGGAAGAGGAATATCACACCCTCCATCATCCACAGACTTCATATGAAATGGTCAGGAATGAGGTACAATATCCTTCCTTCCTTCCTTCCTTCCTTCCTTCCTTCCTTCCTTCCTTCCTTCCTTCCTTCCTTCCTTCCTTCCTTCCTTCCTTCCTCCCTCCCTCCCCTCCCCTCCCCTCCCCTCCCCTCCCCTCCCCTCCAGATCTTACCTGGCAATGATTCTGGAAAGTGTTCCTTTTCCTGCAGATTTTGGTCCAACAGAAAACAATATCCATTTATGTACATATTTTTCCCACAGGCCCGGTGCACAGTGGGGCCACACACCTTAAATAAACAGAGATAGAAATTGTGAAGACAAGGTGGAAACCAAATTCTCCATACTTGGACTCTCAAGGGCAGGGCAGGGGCAAGCAGAGGTATTTTGCTGCTTGAGGCAAAATAGGAAGTGGCAACCCTTTTGCCCTCCTAAAGCTAGTTTGGTTATTTTGGCACCTGATGCAGACAATCAGAGCTTCTCCTTGGCAATAGATATTCAACAACTATAAGTTAAACAGTTATTTCTGTCCTGTTCTAATATTCTAAACCAAGGCACATCTGGCCAGTTTAAAAGGCTATCCTCCAGTCCACAAGGTGATACCATGTATGGTGATATGCATTTGTTCTGTCCGCGTAACTGGTCTCAACTTGGCCTTGGCAAAGAGGACAGGTGGGGTCCTAACAGTTTATGGTAAGGCAAGTTCAGGTACAAAGTTAAGTGGGAAGATTTCTTGCTAGTGGGGGAAGCATCCACCAGCCACTCCCTGGCTATGGGCAAGGGATGAAGGAAGAGCGTATTGTACGGAAGTTTCCATAAAGAATTGTTTGAGCCGAAATGTGGGGGACACGTGGATATGTTAGACCAGGGACACTCATGGGCCCAAAATTCCAGTGTTAACAAATATATTTTACAGATATAAAAATTGGAGAGAGAGAGAGAGAGAATGAGAGAGAGGGAGAAAAATATGTTCCCAAGTCAAGCTTGATTCCTGGCAAATTCATTTTCTTGGCAACATCAGAAGTGTCTTCTTCCAGGGTATTTGGTCTTTGCAATCGAGCCTACAGCCAAACTCTCAGTGGGGCAATGCCTTTGTGTCTGATGGCATGTCACAGGCATGGCCAAAGTCAACAAAATACCAAGTCAGCCCTTGATTCATTATCTGAGAAACTACATTAATTCTACTTTTAGCTCTGCTTTCTGTTTCTAAACTATTGCTTTCTCTCTTATTTTGACATTACGAATAAAGTTTTAGGGGTTTTTTTTAAAGCTTTCTTTAACGGTATGTCGTTTTAACATCTCTTTCCTTGCCAAAAGGCAACTTAAAAATAATACTGTAATAATTCCTGAGCTAGAATTTTATTATTGTTATCCTGGGTTTAAAACACAACGCTTCTGTAAATAGAGAAAGGGACATTTTCATTGTGGACGCCTACTGGTGGAAATACTTTCTGCAAGGGACAATAAGCTTTCACAGTTGTGAATCTTGAAATTTTTGGGTGTTGGGCAAAATAACTTTTAGCTGGTGCTTTGCTTTTAGGTAAAATTTAAAAGCCATCACTATCTTGTGAAATGTATCTTTTGTTAGCTGTCTTGATAGTATTTACCTTTAAGGGCCCAGTGTCAATATTATCTTCCTTCCTTCCTTCCTTCCTTCCTTCCTTCCTTCCTTCCTTCCTTCCTTCCTTCCTTCCTTCCTTCCTTCCTTCCTTCCTTCCTATAAGGCACTCAAGGCATTTAACACTTCTGCTCCCCTCCAAATAATATAAAAACAGTAGCTAAAATCTTCATATTCATCCAACTTAAACAGCCTAGCTGAAAATGTCTTCACTTATTTATATATTAAACACCAGCGAAGGTAAAAAATAGTTAATTGGCAAAACAGGTCAAAGGCAGGCAGACAGGGAAAGAAACAGATAAGAAAACAGGCAGTAATTCACATCATCTATATATCTCTGTATCTACTGTATATAGCAAAAGGCACAGACTTCTTCAGAGCCTTTGGAAACAATACTATGGGTAATTAGCATGTACAAACCCAAAGGGAATGGCCTCTGGTTATTCCAGCTTTAACCCTTTAATGTCTATAACAGTAGCAGTGATGGAAAGGAAGACACCAAGAGTTTCCCTTCGATATTCTGCACCATTAAAGAAACAACCAAGTGGAAAGAATGATGCATACAAGTTCATTTCACAGTTTGGGAGCAGTGTGTATTGATATACCTACCAGGACTTGATCATTCTGGGCAACCAAAGACAAACCAAGGGACATATTGAACGCGTCTCTTGGTCCTGCAAGAAATATACACTGTAGTGATGAAGATGATACAGTTTGCCAGTATATTTGGTGCTTCGTTCAGCACAAATCCCTATCTGCTAGAATTTAAAAAATATCCAGGAAGGACTGCAAATAATTCATTTCTACAATCCTGAACCTTGTGTAGCTCAGCCAAAGCTTAATGTCTTTGCTGTAACTAGGCTCAGCTCCTGACCATAATGTGCCACCCTTTCTGGAACTGGTCTCACCCTCTATTCTTCTGAATTTCCAATCAGATGGAATTTCTTTCCTTTGAAAGACACCCAGGAATGTTCCTCTGTGCCCAGTTCCTTCTCCAGTCCTTGCAAAGGGGCAGAACTCCAATTCCCAACCTAACTCTTTCCCTTGAGCACAAGGTTCCATCCAGATAGGAAACCGAGGGGGTCTTCAAACCTACTTTGGATGCTAATCTCTTTACAGTCACCAAAAGGGTAGGTGCACTGGTAGAATTTGCCCATTTCGTTCACCTGTCCTGTCTCGAATGGGGCCCCAATGAGCACCCTGGGGGGAGAGAACAGAAGGATGATTAATATTTGCACAACTCCTTCAACATTGTTGGTTCTTGACGATGCAAGATATACAAGATTAGTGGTCTTTAGCAAATGGATCACAAAGAGAGAAGCCAATAGGGCAGTGTTTCTCAACCTTGGCCACTTGAAGATGTGTGGACTTCAACTCCCAGAATTCCCCAGCCAGCATGGGAATTTCTGGGAATTGAAGTCCGCACGTCTTCAAGTGGCCAAGGTTGAGAAACACTGCCATAGGATGATATTGATGTATTGTCAAAAATATGCAGAAAATATTATGTTGATCTGGGGTAAAACTATGCTAGATAGGTCATAGATAGATAGAGATGATAAACAGTTGATAGATAGAGATAGATGATAGATAATGGAGAGAGAGAGATGCAGATTTAGAAATAATTCTGTAACATAAATAGAAATGCAAAGATTTTCATAGCCACTATTTTATTGATGAAATGACTTCTGGGAATTGCCAAGTGAGTCAATGAACGTGCACTAGTGTTTCACTAACTCTAAGGTCAGATTCTTCAGAGCAGATCTGAAACTTAACTCAGCATGAATGTTATGTCTTAATATACGGCTTCTGTTCGACAAAGAGGAATGTCCACAACCAATCCCTGACCATCACCGAGACAATATTTAATAGCCTCTTCCTTACTTAAATTATTTGGAACTTTATGAATTTGCTCCTCTGTGATATTGCACCAGAATGCTGATATTCTCCAGGTTCATTTTATGAATTGGCCTTTGGGATAGGTGTAAAACTAAAGCTGTGTTTTTTTAACCTAATGCTCCTTTGGTGTACTTTAATTTAAAATTAATTCTACATCAGTCTAGCCATCTGATGAAGTTGGCTGCAGCTCACAAAAGCTTAGGACTTTTAATAAATGTGTTAGTTGGAATAGGTGCTACCAGACCCCTGATTTTTCGCCATCCTGGGCTGAATTTCTCTATAGCCGCTGGAACATTGCTGGCATCAGGGAACAGCACTGGAGGAATAGCAAAATAATGTAGGGTTTTCAGCCTCCAGAAGCAGAAATAAATATTACAGGCAGGGAAAAAGGAAGTGTAGAAAATGAGAGTTAGATCAAGACATCCTGAGCTTTGGAGTGGGTGTAAAAACCAAATCAAAAATCAGTTTTCTCTTACTTATTCCTGTTCTGGGCAACACTTATCCCAAAACTCTGACTTTGCCCTTGGAAGATCGTTGGTGTCTCCACATCCACACTGAATCCATAGCACCACGGCACCAACACTGTTGGAGACAAAGAGACTGTCACTTAGCTCTTAAGTCCCACATTTGTCCTTCCCGAGATGATGAGGACACATACACAAGTTGCTGTTCCTCAAGGTTCAGTTAGAGGCATCGTGCCAGAAATCTCCTTTATCACCTTTGTCTTTTGCTGTCACCATTAAAGCTCTTTTCTGCTTTAGAAAACCAAGAAGTCTCTAAAGCAGTGTTTTTCAACCTTGGCAACTTTAAGACGTGTGGACTTCAACTCCCAGAATTCCCCAGCCAGCACGCTGGCTGGGGAATTCTGGGAGTTGAAGTCCACACGTCTTAAAGTTGCCAAGGTTGAAAAACATTCTTCTGAAATAACAACTGGGGGAAACCTATAGAATAACACCAACACTTGGTTAACAGAGTGGCCAAATTGACTTTAATTAACTAACTTTAAATTGTTCTTAAAACAGGTTTGCTTACATCTACAAGGCATCTTTATTCTGTCACCACTAGTCTACCCCAGCAGCAAAAATATTCCTAATTCTGCCACCTTGACGGGGGGAGATAATCCCAGGCCAGGACTCTGAGCCTCCTCAAACCCATCTTTCCAGCCCATCATATCCCTTTCCTCCAGTTCCCTCTTCCTGCTGGAATATAGCCTGGGAAGAAATGCCCTGCATTGCCATCCTTTGATTGGCAGCTCCATCCCCCACCCCACCCCCCATCATCACAGTAGTCAAGATAAAGGCATCTCAGGGCATGTGCAAACTGCCTTTCTCACATGCAGCTAAAAGTAGTTGAACAGGAGGCAAATTCCAAGGAAAATATTCCTATTCAGATTGGTTTGCTAAAAATCAATGCATGTCCTTAAAAATACCTCCGAGAAATAAGAAGAGCTCTGAAGGATCAGTTAAAGATTGAGCAAGTCTAGCATCCCCCTTTTCAGAACAAACCATACATACTGGGAGTCAACAACTTGTGTGTGGACTTCCAATATGTGTATGGTTGACTGTTCTTCTTGGAAGTCCACAAGCAAGACGCAAGGACAAGAGGACCTTCCCGTGAGTGTTCTCCAGAGATGAGCATTCAGAAACCAGCCGCCACTAATTCAGGCAAGAGCAGTTATCACAGTTAGTAGCCTTCAATAACTTTGTTCTCCATGAATTTACCTAATCTCCTTTCAACCTCCCAGGCCCTTATTCCACACAATGGAAGGGAGCCCATAACACGCCCCATTTTCAGAAGTTGCAGAAAAGCCAATATCTGCATTTATTGCTGACTGGAAACCCCTTATGGACTTTTTGCATGAAACAGAAAAAAATGAACGTATGATTTATGGTTTGATGATTAGACAGAATAGATTATAGAAAGAAGAGAGTCATGTTGTAATCACAGACTAAGAGATAAACTTATAATTGTACTTATAACTGCTGTAAAGAAGATTAGAAGCCACGTCATTGTACTTTTTTTCTTTATTTTCTCTATTTCTTTTACTTCTTCTTTTACTTTTTAAACACTTTTAGTTTTCTTTCTGATTTCTTCCTTTTCTTTTTTCTTCTTACTTTTTAAAACTATCTTCCTTCCTTCCTTCCTTCCTTCCTTCCTTCCTTCCTTCCTTCCTTCCTTCCTTCCTTCCTTCCTTCCTTCCTTCCTTTTGCCTAGCATGAATCTCCAGCCATTCATTTTCACTGGAAGAATTCTGAGGGGAAACAATGTCTATTCATTTTCTTCAGTCATGAAGAATTTTACACACTCCTATCCCATCCTCTCTTACTTAGATTTGTTTTAAATAATCAGAACCATGAATAGTGACCGTTTTGATGCCTACTCCCTTTTCTAATCAGCTTCTTTCAAAGCAAGTAAAAACTGATAGTTTTCACAACAAAGAGTTAGGAAATCAGGTTCCTTAAGGAGCAATGTTTTTGAATGCTAATAAATGACTTGGGGAAGCTTTAGCTAGAAAGTACGGGTACAATTTTTAAAAATTACGAAGTGTACCCTATTCTTGTCTTAATGTTACCCATTTCATGTTTCTGCTCCCTTGGCTGGATGTGGCATCGTGATTTTCCCCTTTGATAGGGAGAAGCAAAGAAGGTTATTATAAATTGCTTTGCCCTGTGGCATTGTTAGCACAGGGAGGTGTGTTTGTGAAGCTGGTGGTGGAGTTGCAAGGCAAGTCCATTTGTCCCCGACAAAGCAGCTAGTCAATTTGAAAGGAGTAGGAGCAGATAATCTTTTAAACGGCAATTTTAGCAAAGGGGAAATGCTCACTTTGTGGTTGAAAGTTGCTGTGGTGTCAGCTGAACTTTACAAGTCAATAACACACTTTACTTTTAGGATCTTGATTAGGGCAAAGAAGTCAGCTTGTTAGATAGGGATGGGGGTCCCCAAACTAAATTCCCTTGCTCAGGTCACTCACCTGTGCCCAGGTAGAAAAGCATTGATGGAAGATCCATGCCGGGAAAGGTAAGAATTTAGTCTTGTAGTCAGGTTAGTTCCCAAGGAAAGAAAGATCAGAAAAACACTGAGGCTGCCTTGTGGGGAATCTGCAGTTGGGGCTAATCAGAAAGGGGTTTTATTTTCATGCTGAGAAGAAAGTCCAGCCCTCATGGGATGGAGAAGGGGTGGGAGTAGGTACTAAACAGGCTGAGAAGCCGAGAAGTGCTAGAGGAGGTGGAGTAAAAGAGACAAAAGATCACTGCCAAAACTAGGTATAGAATTAATGCAACTAAATTAAAACAGGACCAAAGTTTTTCTTCTTCCTCTGTCCCCTGCTTTCTGTTCCCCCTCTGTTTCCTGCCCCCAAAGACCTATCTCACATCAAAAATCAGTTTTTGATTTACAAAGGCATAGATGTGCTTTGTTTGGGTTGTTTCAGTTGAAATAAAAACAATGAAAAGTCCAGGAACATCTTAAAGATTAACAGGTTTCATGACGTAAGATTTCCTGCACAGCATCCGGGCAGGCAGTGAAAATGTCAGGGATAGGTAACAATCAGGCTACCAGATTGGAGCTGCAAAACTCTGCTTGTTCACTAGATGGCAACAAAGTGATAGATAAAACTATAACTCTTTACTGCCATCTAGTGGGCAATCTGAGATTTGCAGTCCATGTCATGCTCTTTGTTGTTGTTGTTGTTTAGTCGTTAAGTCGTGTCCAACTCTTCGTGACCCCATGAACCATATTGCGCCAGGCCTTCCGGTCCTTCACTGCCTCCCTGAGTGCTTATTTTTAATTTTTTAGCTGATTTTTATGACCACTCATCTTAACCAAGTAACTCAGGGCAGCTAAACACGAATATAAGTAACAAGGGAATACAAAATTTAAAAGTGAGTGAAAATCTTCACAAAACTGTCTCAAAATACAGAGCAGAACACAGATCACTCCCATGTTGCTCTTCTAACCAGCAGAATCATAAACCAGGGTTTATTCTTGGCTTCTCATTTTGCATTTCTAAGTAGGAGCAAGCATAGTTCCTGATATGAAGGTAGCATTATACAAACCATAAATAACAGTTTCCTGGTTTTTAGCTAGTCTTTCTAGAAGAATACATCAAGAAAAACCAATTAACAGTTTGTGTGAGAATGTTTTATCATTCCTTATATAGTAAACCAGAATCTGAAAGAATCCCAGCTAACAAACGATGTGGGAATAATTTAATGAGATGGCTCTTGATTTGTTTGCCACCAAAGACAACATTTAAAAATGCTGGATATACTGAGCATCAGAATAAATCTCTATTTCTTAATGCTAGTTTGCATTTTGCTTCCTCTTTTTGGCTTCTTCACATAGTTGGGCTGCCTCTTATGTTCCATTTGCTAATTATAAGCAGAATATTTGAATGCAGGTGCACAATTTGATATACCATAGAGGAAAAGAGCTGCATACATTTTATCCATAACTTCTGATGTAGTCAATGTTAGTTTTTATGGGGCACAAGATTCTTTGTAATTTTGCACCAGGTACCCCAGGGGCACCTCTGCTTTTAGGAAGAATAATACCATTGCCTCAGAAAGCAGATTTCAGCTGTAGCAAAAAGCAACAATTATTAGGCTTTTATTAGGCTTTTAAAGCAACAATTATTAGGCTTTTTTTTATTAAGCAACAAGTATTAACCTTTTTTTTTTTTTACTGCAAGGTGCTGACATGCTACATACTTGGATATTATTTCTTGTTATGGTAAACCACAGACGTGCTATTTGCACTGTTTTCTAAAATGACTCAAGTTGGTCTACAGGCAAAGGGCAATGGACTCTAGGGGTGATCTCAGTAGTGCAGAATTGACATAGGAAGACCTTCCTCATTTTGTACTGGTGACCTCTGGACTACTATATACAATACCTTTCCAGAAAGATATTGAAAGATTAGAGACACTTCAGACAACAGCAAATATTGCATGATACTGTACAGGGACTTGAAGACATGTCCTGTCAGGATAGGCTGAAGGAATGAGGTATGTTCAGTCTGGAGGAAAGAAGATTGAGGGGAGACATGATTGCTGTGTTCAGGTACATAAAGGGAATTTACAGGAAAGGTGGCCCAGAATGATTTCTCATGGCCACAGAAACTAGAACCAGAAGTAATTATTATAAGTTGCAGTTACCTAGATTTCATTTAAATATAAGGAAAACTTCCTGACAGCAAGATCTGTACAACATTAAAACACCAACATTAAAACAGTCCAACTACAGAGATTGTGGGTTTTCCATCTCTGGAGGGCGTTTAAAGAAGAGGCTGGACATCAGCCTCTCATGGATGGTTCAGTTGGTTTTCCTACACATTGCAGAAAGTTGGATTAGGTCATCCTTCTGATCCCTTCCAAGTCCACCTAGTTCTAGGATTCTATGACTTTATGGCCTCCTGTTATAACTTCTATTCTACTCCATCTACAAAAGTATTAATGGAACAAATAGAAAATAGAAGGATTTTGTATTCCCTTGCCCCTGTCCTTCTCAGCAGCTGAGGTGCAAAACCTTATCTCCTGAGCCTTGCAGAAGTCCAAAAGGTCTGTCATCCAAAGGAAGAATGTAGCTCCTATTGCATCAAGGATGCTCACTCAATTCAGAATTTTCTACCATAGAAGCGCAGAATGAATGAGTTGGAAGGGACTTTATAACGTGTCTAGTCCAATTCACTGCTCAGTGGTGCAAATCCACTAAGCCATCCCCAACAGGTGGGCATCCCACCCCCATTTGAAAAGAGGAATCCATCACTGTTCCACGCAGGCTGTTCCACTGCTTAATCCTAAGCCTAACCTCAGAGTAAATTCCCCTTAACAATCAGTCTGAGTCTTCTCTCTTTTAATTTCAATCCATTGGTCCTTGCCTTGCCTTAGGTTTCTAAGAGGTCTGCTCTGCTCCTAGCTGAGCTCTCAGTGGCTGTTATCTGCAGAGAGCTCAGCTAGTCAGCCAGTAGAAGTAGGTACTTTTGGACCTACTTGTTTATCTAGATCAATATAATTGCATCATATATATTTATTTAATCAATGTATATGCCTCTTCAGTTGCCAGCAGCTTTAGGCAATATACAGCAATGTGATGAATACAATTTAAAACAACAAAGAGAGAACAATAAAATAATTATAAATTTTCAGGCCCTGGTTCTGGACTAACCCAAAGCAGTTCAAAGTCACTCTGAATGATTAGTCATGTAGACAGAACAAATGGCTTTATAGGGAGAACATACATACATTCCCAGTTAGAATGGACATTGTTTTTTTCTAAATAATTTCTGATCTGGGGAATAGGTCAAAAAGGGTCTCCCTTGGACTAATCTAAGTGGGGCAAGCTATTTCTAGAACCTTGGATCCAGTCTTGAAGTCGATTGGATGGTCTCTATATAACCCTACATTTTAGCACTCCAAGCTTCTGAAGAATTCTTATCAACCTTTGTGCTCCAAAATTTGTTCATATTGTAAATATAAAGGAACAATATCAACATCAGAGGCAAAAGGAGAAGAGGATGGCAGAGGATGAGATGGTTAGATAGCATCACTGAAGCAATGAGCATGAAACTGAGCAAACTCAGGGAGGCAGTGAAGGACAGGAAGGCCTGGCGCGATATGGTTCATGGGGTCATGAAGAGTCGGACACAACTTAACGACTGAACAACAACAAAATCAACATCAGAAAAGTGAACTTCACACCCATGAAGGAAAATGTTTAGAAGAACATTAATCAGTTTCAGAAAAATCAAAGTTGAGGGTGTCGAATTTTGGAAATCTGCTAAAAATATGTTCACTGTGAATAAAGTGATGTCATGCCCATGAACCAACATGTATGCTAACTAAAACCCAAAATTGCACACGAGAGGAAGATTGAGGTTTTGGGTGACACAAATTGCATCACTATGTCTACTTGTACACTATAAAGGAAAATATGCATCTCCCAGTCCCCACAATAGAGGACCAAAAAAAAAAAAAATTCACTGATTTGTATTGTATATGCATCTGCCCACAGATATACACAAATCATATTTAGATATCATTCCTGGGCTGCAAATCTCCAGATGATCACTGGATGGCTGCAAACAGGTACCGAACACTCTCTTTGCTCCCATTTAATGGCCACCTGGATTTTTGCAATCAGATATAGAATATCTAGATAAAACTGATCCAATGACCTGTGTGTACCCTAAAGACCCTTCAATTGGTTTCCTATGGCTCATTTTCTTTTAAGCCAGGCATAAGCTATAGATCCATTCCAACAGAACTATCAAACCCTTCAAACAGAATGGCCATTTGGAAAGTAGGAAACCATGTCTAACTATCATGTGAAAAGGTAAGTTTTTTATATGATTTCTTGGCTTAGAGGCATGCATTTCATACCATAGTATTTACATTGGATCAAGATATGATTATCCCATTCCTAGCATTTTTAAACCTTTAGCTTGGAGGGGAGATGTCTCTGGAGAACCATATAGCAATTTACACTCCAAGCAATTAACACGGCATGGATTTTTTTATTATGTGTCATCAAGTAGGTGTCAACTCTTAATGATCACATAGATCAATTTTCTTCATAACAATCTCTCCCTATGGAGTTCTTGATGCTCTCTGAGCTTGACTGTTTGCTTGCAGACATTTCATTAGCCAACTAGGTAACATCATCAGCACACCAAAAAGTCCACAGTTCAACCCTGAGCTACCAATATTCTCTTCTATTGGAATCTCTCCCTAATCGGGTCCTTCAGGTCTTCCAACAGTGTACCCACCACCACTGTATCTTGCTGCTGGCTGTCTTCTTCTTCTCTTTACTTCCACCTTTTCCAGCATCAGAGCCTTCCCCAGAGAACTAGGTCTTTGCATAAAGTGCCCAAAATATGGTAATTTGAACCTGGTCATCTGTGCTTCAAGTGAAAACTCTGAGTTGATCTGTTTGATGATCCATTGTTTGCTTTCTGGACTGTCCATGGTAATTTCAGAGTCTTCTCCAACACCAAAGTTCAATATATGTATTGACTGAATAACTGTTGACCACACACTGAAGTATATAGTAGAAGAAATTCTAATTGGAGCATTTACTGTATTCCTCCAATACATTAAATACATAGAAAGAAATGTTTGAGTTCACTTCTATCAGGAAATACATCTGTTACAACTGTGATGAAATTATCCTCAGTGACACTTGAGAGGAACTTTTCTCTTTCGCAAAATGAAATGGCATTGAATTGATCTGAAAGGAACCACTTATGTTGAGAAAAAAGCAGCCTGTAATTTTACAGCTTGCTCATAGCCACTGATGTGGTGAACTCAAGAATGCTGACCTTTTCCCCTTAATGTTAACACATTTTAAAATAGAACTTTGCCTTTCCTGTATTTTAGCTGTTGAGAAAGGTGCAAAAACATAGCTTTGGTCTATTTGTTTTCTCTCAGATCAGCATAGGTGATAGAGTAGTTATTGTGGTATTAAAATCTGATGAAAGAAATACAATACACACTAACTCAAACTTCTGGCAGAAAGGTGAGATATAACCAACAAATAAACATAAAGAACAAGGGTCCCAACTCCCAACTGAGCTGCAAAACTGAATTTCATCTAACATTTCAAAACCATTTCTTATTGTCATGAGAATTTTGGGAAGCTGATGTTGGCTTTCTCTGATTTTCTGAAAGGGATTTTTCTCTAAGGAATGATTAACAGTATGATTAAAGACCCACCCCTTTTTACTCTGGATCACCTATTCATGTGTCATCTATCGTTGCATTCCTGCAACCACCCTCTTGACCACATTCCCTGCAGATACCCCTGATGGGAAGGAATTTGGGCAATTGCTTATAGGACAAAAAACTGAGAAGTAGGGCTAAGTGGACAGAAAGTTAATTCTCTTAGCCAAAAAAGCCACATTCTCACTCTATTTCTGCCCTGAGAAGAAGAATTTCCTTTCATTTATTCTCTTCCCATCCTGTGAGCCCTCTCTTACTTTCTGTAGTTTTTTTCTTTTTATTATAAGATCAGTACAAATCTTCATCATAAGAGAACATGTTCAGAAGTTTAGAAATAAATTGAAGCTAATTAACGGAGAAACCTAAGCTGAAATTGCACAATAATTTTACATATTAGTAAAATCTTTAGGAGAAACAGGTACTTGAGAGTAACGGGTATCTGGGAGAAAAGGGGAGAAAAGGAGGATTGGATTTATGGAACATATTATAGCAATACTTTGCCATCTACACTGGCCATCAGTCCATTTCTGGACCAAATTCAAGTGCTGGTTTTCAGGCTTAGAACCAGGTTACCTGAAAGAGCACCTTCTCCTGTATGTACAGCCCCAACCTGGACCTTAAGATCTTCTCGTGAGATCGTCCCCCACGTCCCCTCACCAAAGGAGAGGAGAGGGCTATCTATAAGGGAGAGAGCCTTTTCTGTGGTGGCACCCCATTGATGGAATTCCCTCCCCAGAGAGGCTCAACTGGCACCCATATTAACATCATACAGAAGCAAAGACCTTTTTATTCTCCCAGGCTTTTTAATCATATTTTAGTCATATTCTAATTGCATATGAATTCATACTGTCTTAGATTTTGATGATTACCTTGCTGATGTCTAGTTTATGTGGTGTCTTTATTTTCTTTTTTATTTGATTTTATTGGATATATTTTAACTCAATTTGCTTTTGTTTTTTGTTTTTGTTTTTTTGCTTTTTGGGGGTGTTTGTTATAAACCACCCAGAGAGCTTCTACAATTGGGAGATTTTAAACAAATCAATCAATCAATCAATCAAAATCCAGGGTGTATAAGGAGGAAATCCCAAGATTTATGGAGAAAACATGGGCCTCTATTTTTATATGTCCACGTGTAGGCAGAGATGAAAGAGGTCAATTGAACAGAGTTTGTACAGATGCCAACTATGAAGAGCAGAGAAGCCTGAATCATTTTGCACCTTCCCCACAATACTGAAGCAAGTGTTGACATCCAACAGGGAGAGAAACAGATACAAGCCACCAAGGACTGGAGTGAGAGCCAACCAGGGAATCAACAGTCAGTCCCTTCTTTGTCTCTGGTCTCCTGCCTAAGATGGGGAAGAGGACTGCTTTGGAAAGTGGATACTCATAAGTGCTTATTCTCACATTTTCCCCATGCAAAGGCTGGATTCACACAGTACATTAGCGGAGGCTCAACGGTGGTTAGATAATTCAGAATCCAACATGTTTTGGGAACATGTTGTCTCGACCCATTGTAGGAACCCAGCTATCACACTAATCTCTAATAAGGTTTATTGTGACATGCTGTGTGGACAAGTCATGGCATTTCGTTAACCTGGGTTTGGCCTGCTGTTACTTTAAGTGCAGTGGTTCACAAAACCTTTGAATAAAATGTGCTAGCGCATGTTTCTCAAGGTTGGCAACTTTAAGATGGGCGGACTTCAACTCCCAGAATTCCCCAGCCAGCATGGGGAGTTGAAGTCCACCCATCTTAAAGTTGCCAACTTTGAGAAACTCTGTGCTAGTGGGAAAAGGTGCGACCAGACTGATTTTTTGCCACTATCAGCCAGCACGGCTCTCCTCCAAGTGTAGACGCACCTCTCCTGATGGTTTCCCCTAACCTCCCTTATTCCGGGTGAAAAGGGAGGGAGGAAATCAAACTTGCCCTGAGGGAACCACCATAGACTCCACTTGGTGCAAAACTCCAAAGCGCCCGAGAGGGCGAGCGAGGAGTTAAAACCACCGAGTGAAGGCGCTTTTCCTACCTTTCTGAGGCTGACCCTCGAGAGAATGGCGGGGGAGGGGGGTAGTGGCACCTTCCTTTCGTCCGCCTTTCCCTTCATCCCCTCCGGAGGCTTCGCTTTGTGTCTCGCGCCCTGCGAGGAGATGCTCTGCGCCGCCAGGTGAGGCGACTCTGGCAAGGAGCTGCCCGCCGCTAATGCGGGACGGCGGGGACGCAGTCGCTCCGGAGCGTGGTAAGTTGGTTGGGGTCGCGCCGGGGTGAGGGGAGCAGGGGCCATTGGTCCGTCTTGGCGGCAGAAACTGGGCGGAAAGGCAGTCTCCGGCGACGGGGCCGAGCGCCTGGAGGGACCAAGAAAGAGGCGGCGAGGGCGCTCCGGAGCGATAAGCAATTTCGTCCTGCAAACGTTTAAAGCTTCGGCATCAACACGTGTACATTCGCCTCTCCATCTACCCACTGCAGAGGAAGAACCCAGTTTGAGGCTATCCCAGTTTGAGGCTCTCCAAATGGATTGGACTTGGGTCCGATAAAGTCCCTACCAGCCTAGCCAAAGCATGCCCTGGCTGGAGTTGTTGGGAATAAACATCTGGGGATGTTTTACTATTTTTTCTGTTATTAGGGAAGTCAGACTATTAAACGTGTATAAGCAGGATGTCTTCCGCTTAACTTGCACATAGCTGTGTCTTCCCCAGAAAACAGGCCTATTTTCCAACAGCGTCCAAAGCTGCTCTCCACTCTGATTTCCTTCCACCGTCCAATAAACTCAGATGTTATTTTTTTGGTTTGTGGCATGTTTATTTCTGTTTTACAAGTGAGATTCCCTGTAGTAGAGCTTGACTTCAGGTCCATTAACTAGCTTTATATTGTTTTGAGGAATATTCTCAAGCCTTCATATATACATCAGCAACTTTGACATCAATACCATAACGCGGGATAGTTTTATTATCTTCTTATTGCAGCTAGGGTGAATTGGAGCCTTTGAAGAATAGCAGGTAAATGTTGAACATATCAAGTACTTTAATAAATCCACTGGCCTAACGGCACTGAAAGTTAAGTATATTCTATTTTACTCAAAGGTGTGCTAAAATGGTGAATCAGATGAATTGTGCGTGTGTTCAGTTGTGTTGGCTGGCAAAATTTTAGGCCGAAGCCAGAGGCAACATCACTCAGCAGTGAGAGCAGGACCTAAGGAGGGTAACAATCGGTGCCTGAAATTACCTGTTTCAGATACTGCATTTTGTCCACTATACTTTTAATGCTGGAAATGTTTGAGGTTCTCGGGCCACCCAATGTTTATTAAATTCAGAGCTGTCCCCAAAACCTACCTTCTCATGAAGTGTTTGGCACAGACCCCTAACTTCTATGCATACTATATCTCAGTCATTAATAAGATGTATATTCACTTTAATGAAGATGGCAGCTGTTGGTTACATTCAAGTCTTATTTAATAATCTCATTGCCTTATTCTACCTATGCCAACATTTAAAATTAGCCCCAGATACATCTTGGACTAATCCAGCTGGGAAGTTTCAAGGGCAGGGATCACTGAAACAAAACTTATCTCTATACAAGGACTTCGACAAGGATATTTCTGCCACTAGCAAGTTCAGAAATTAGCTCCAAACTATAAGGTTTGGTTCTTTAGAGAAAGTATAATCCTGTCTGGAGCATTATGGCCACTTTCAGTCCTTTATTAAGCAAAACACTGATTTATACTTTCAACTTACCTGGTTTAGTGGAAAAAAATATTGCTAGAAAGCATTTGTATAATCATTATTTTATTTATTTTATTTGAATTTATAAGCTGCCCAACTCCAATGGACTCTGCATACTCTGAATCACTAAAAAACCTCACTGGCTTCATGTGACTAGATGTGCTGTTTAACCACTACATCAATCTAAGCTTCTTGGAAGGTAGGTGGGTTGGGATATAAATATATACATAAGAAATGTGTGAGTAAATGGAAATGTAATGACTTACTTGGAACCCATGTCTCATTTTTTTTTCTTCCTTCCAGTCTCTATTCCAGGTTGTTTCATTGTCCACACTTAGAATGGAGCAAGAAGATTTACTTTCTCAAATTTCAGTAGATGTATCTAAGACTCCAGGAGGTCACAGAGCAGATGGTGAAACTGATATGGAGGAACTCACGGACAAGCTAGCCCCCTATAAGTGTTCCATCTGCCAAAAGAGCTTCACAAAGACTTCTAATCTTGTCCAACATGAGAAGATCCACACTGGTGAAAAGCCCTACAAATGTTCTCAGTGTGGCAAAAGGTTCACCCGAAGCAACAATTTTGCTGAGCATGAGAGGATCCACACAGAGGAAGAACCTTACAAATGCCTGGAATGTGGGAAGACCTTCAACTGTAGCTCCATCCTGCTTAGGCACCGAAGAATCCATACAGGTGAGAAGCCCTACAAATGCCTGAAATGTGGAAAGAGCTTTGATGAGAGCGCAAGGCTCCAGGTACACCAGAGGACTCATGTGACAGAGATGGCCTACCTCACTGAGAGTAACGGGGAAGCCACAGCTATCGAGACCAACAGAATGACTCATAGCTGCTCTAACTGCGGCAAGATATTTAGTTTGTACTCTAATCTGATTAAACACCAAAGAATCCATACAGGAGAGAAGCCTTACAGGTGTGCCCAATGTGGGATCAATTTCAGTGAGGCTTCTAACCTGATCTGGCACTAGAGGTACCACGCACGGGGAAAATGTTACAAGTGCTCCACATGCCAGAAAAGTTTTGGCCAGAGTTCCCATCTCATTCAGCACCAGAGAATCCACACTGGAGAACGACCTCATAGATGTCCTGATTGTGGGAAGAGCTTCACTTAGAACTCAACTTTGGAAAAGCACCAGTGAGTCCACACTGGAGAAGAACCCCACCAGTGCCTGGAATGTGGGAAAAGCTTTAGCCTCAGCTCCCACCTGGTGACCCATCAGAGAAGTCACACAGGAGAACAACTGTATAAATGCAAACACTGCGGCAAAGGATTCACTGATACATCATCCCTTATTATTCACCGACAAAGCCAACAGGGGAGAAATCCTACAAGTGTGACATGTGGAAAGGGGTTTGTCCTAAGCTCTGTTTATCTGAACCACCACGAGACTCATACTGGAGAGAAATCTTTTGGGTGTTCCAGTTGTGGCCGGTCTTTCCACCAGTAGTCCCAACTGGTCATCCACTGGAGACTCCATACAGGGGAGCAACCCTACAAATGTCCTTATTGTGACAAGGGTTTCTGTGATAGCTCTACCCAGACAAAACACAAGAGAAGCTACAATGGAGAGAAACTGAATATGTGCACAGATTGGGGGCTCAGCTTTGGCTCAAGAGCTCAGCTTCTGGAACATCAGGCGTTCCCACATTTCAGGCATTTGTAGGGCTTCTCACCTGCATGACTCTCACCTGCATCAACTATGGCCATCCTCTAGAGCAGTGTTTCTCAACCTTGGCCACTTCAACTCACAGAATTCCCCAGCCTTCTGGGAATTCAAGTCCACACATCTTCAAGTGGCCAAGGTTGAGAAACACTGCTCTGGCCCTAGCCTGGAACCTTACCTTAGATATAGTATTAACTTGAATTGTCCATGAAATAATTGGACCACACCTACTGATCACCTCTGTATGTCTACCTTCACTCTTAATCCTGGGCTTCCAATGGTGCCTTCATCCCTTGCATTATAATGAGCTGAATTGGGCAGGGATGGCCCTGAAATGAACATGGCTGCTGGAATGATAGCTAATACAGAGGTGTCTCGTTGAAGCTGGGAATTCAGAGTGATGCTCACATTTGGCATTTTCATGGGGAAGGAGGTTTCCCCCTCACTCTTAATTATCAGGGATGTTTGAGGCTAGTGAAACAATTCAGGTGGGGAAGGCAGAGAAGTTTGCAAAACACAGGACATGAATGTGAGGACATTTCTGCAGAAATGAATGTTCTTCTCTAGCCTCTCTCTGTAATATTTGAGGAATATACAATTTGCCCTCACTTTAACTCCACCCCACACACTTGTGTCATAAATACATGCACTGCAGCTCCCCAAATGGTCCAATGGCCAAAACATTGCCCACATAACAGCCTAATATTATTCTTTTAGGTGGCAGCATTAGTCAAATCGCTATACATCAAAGAAGGAACTAGAAGTGAAAATAAGGCACTTCAGCCTCCCCAAGTTTATAATGAGATTGTCAGCTCAAAAGACAGCAAACCTTACCTCAGCTTGCTGAGGTATTTGGGGAAAAAAACATATCTAAACGCTGGTCCCCACACATGGCAACCAACCTAATTGTTTTAAGTGAATTTTATTATATAATACAGCAGTGAGCAGGTAAAAAGTTGGCATAAAAATGAATGGCAGAAGGAAGAGCGCATGCTCCTTATTCCCGGCCAAGTTGCATCATAATAAAAGCCACCATGGGGGTTTATACAATAAGATAAAAATGGCCCTGATACAGCCAGACAACAAGCTTTGACCTATTTCCCCTCCCTACTTTCTCCAGTTTTTTTTTTTTTTATTAAATAAAAGAAGTGGTGTCATCATTTGTGGCATTTTTTTCAACACGCAAGGGAAGGGGGGAGTACAACACGCCACATCCTTTTCTTCCACATCAACTGGTCCCTTATCAAAAGCTCCTTCAAGGAACTCCAGCATCCTGTAAACCAGAGACCTCCACAGCAGGCCACAAGGAGGGAAAAATAACATGTGCAAGGTGACATCACGATGCAACCACCACCCTTAAATACTTGCACCTCAGATCTGATGCAAATGTATAAGCTGCAGTATTGCACAACGATGTGAGCTTTGTCATTCCCCCCACCATTGACAAAGATGCTTGGGCCACTAATGTCTTTAGAAACGTTGATAACCCTCACCCCCTTACAGGAGAACGACATACCCCAGCTCCACAAATGAATCACTCAGCGCATCAGAACTCAACCCTAAACCAGTGTGGAAGGCTCCAGGTGTTCTTAAGCTTTTTCATAGCATCTCTCTCTGTTGGGTATGCCAGTTGGAGCTTCTGGGAGTTACAGTTTTTAGCAAAGTTTGGACGGTTACAAGTTCTGCATTCCTACATGATTAAAAAAAAGAAGAAGTGGGCTAAGGAGTTAATATTAATCCTCCTTGGTTATAACAGAATAAATTTGGGGGTTGAGATCATGAGGGCTTTCAGGTAGACCTGGAACAATGTAGTCATTGCTCTCCACTAATTAAATACCAGGACAAGAACAGCAAGATGTTCCAAAGAACCTTGGGTGTGATTTGGCCACCTCCCAGAAGGGTGGCTTTATGGTTTAGAAGAGCTGTAGGGCAGAGCAGCTCAACCCCCATGCCCCCATCCCGTACAATTGGACATAATGGTAGAGACACCAGAGGTGTGGTTCCATCACAGCTGGGTCTCCTGCTTTGAGGGCCTCAAAGTCTTGTGGATGTGGCTTAAGGCAGTGCCTCCTATCAGAAGTGCTGGTGCTGGCTGGCATGGTGGTTTAAAGTAGCCTGTGATGGGGTGGGAGATAACGCTTGGCTGCTTGTGCGGGAACAGAGGCCTAGCTCCTGAGAAGAGTGAGAGGAGCAGATCCATCCTGCTTCCCTCCTTGCTTGTTTGCGTGTGGCTCTGATCTACAGGTGTGGCTTTTGGCAACGGTGTATGGGCTCCTGGGATGGAGGCCCTAAGGCACAGGTTTTTCCATCCGTGGCAGTGGGCGTGGCTCACTCAAAAGCCGACGATGGGCCCTCCCCCTTTCCCATGCCAGCAGAAGGCGTGGCTTGACCTCAGTGGGGCCAGGGCCCCTCCCAGTCACCCAAAGAGCTTGATAAAGCAGGGGTGGCAGTAGGGCTTCTCATTCTGCTCCTTGAAGGTGCCCTTGTTGAGCTGCTTGAGGCAGAAGGCACAGACAAAGTGCTCCGGATGGAACTTCCGCGCCATGGCTGTGATGCAGCGGCCGGTGATGGGTTTCTCACAGCCAGAACAGAGCGAGCCGCGTTGCTTGTGATAATGGATTTCGCAGAACGGGCGCCCGCCGTGCTCGAAGAAGCTGCCATTCACAAATGGGGTGTAGCATTCCTGGAATGGAGAACAAACCAAGGGGGATCAAAGAGGGCCACTCACGATTCCATGGGGGTCTACAAGGCTGCATTGCTCTCCAAAGGTTTTCCCACCCTCCGGGCAAAATCTGGCCCAGTGCACAGGCTTATCTTGCACATGCCCCTCCCCATCTGGGGTCTTCATATTTGTTGGCAAACAATTCCTACCATCTCCCACCCTGGAAAGCTACTAGGGTTTGATGTCTGGCCCATCTGGGAGACAGCAGAGGGGAAAGCTGTGCAATCTAACAAATTAAAAAAAAAAAAAGTTCACAGATCTGTGGGACTTGTCTCCAAGCAATGTTAGAGCAGAAGCTGGTTTTAGGCGGAATATTTAGAAGATGAGCAATGCTGGAGTTTATTAAGAATCTATGGATCCTGCCAAGTAGACTCACGATGTTCCTCATTTGTTTTTACTCAACTTAATTTTGTTTAGTTGACATCTTAACTGGTTTTCCAGACTTGGGCAGATCTTTCATTTTTTAAAAAGAAAACTTCCTTGCCCTTTATACTTCCTGAATTCAGCCTAGAAACCCCAACTAAGATTCCACTTCTGCCTGATGACATTTTCCCCCCAATTTGTGCCATACATTCTGGTTTAGCTTCTATTATGTTGGCTTTAAACTGTGGCAGCTGTAAGAAGGGGCCAAAAAAAGGCAAGGGGCATTGTGTTTCTTTGTCAAATTAAACACGGCCATGCTGGGTCATTTCAGTAAGAGGGTCTGGTCTTCTATAAGGCAAGGTGAGACCCCCACCTCAAGTGGCAGATCAGGAGGGGGTGTGGATCACTGTCTCTCTCCTCTCTCCCCCACCAAGGCAACTGCCTTGCCCTGCAGCCCGAGTTCGCCATCCCTACCAGCATGACCCAGTGCATCCAAGTAAGGCATTGGGCCCACTCTCCAAAAACAGCTTTGCTAATGGCTCATTTTGAGGACATCTTCTATTGCCTTTGCTTGGTTCCTTTCCAGCAACATGGATGTTGAACTGTTAGCACCGTTCTGCATCAGACCAACCTCACATACTTGGCATTACATATCAGAATTTGGGATCACAGCTGTTTCAAGCCCAGTCATTTAATAGGTCCAGATGTGCTACGTCTCTGTCCCACCTTTAACATGCATATGAGGGTTCTTAAAGGGACTCAAACCTACCACATTCCCCAACTTCGGTTGGCACAAACAGGTGGAGTTATTTTGCTAAGTTAAGAGACATAAATAAGTAAAATCCTAGGTTGCTTTCAGGAGCTAACTTGAAGAAGAGCAGTGATCTGTTGTCTTCTTTGTCTTGCAAATGCAAATGGGGGCAACTATTCTTCTTCTTTCCACCCATGCCCATCACCTTTGCAAGGGACAGCCTGGGGTAGAAATAGAAACCACTTCCCCACAGAGAGTTTCCCTGTCAGTTGTAGCCAAGGCAAAATTAAAACTAAAGCAATAAGTCTAAGAGGGGAACTGCAGCCTAGCAATTCTATTTTCAGCTTGAGAACTCAAGGTGACCATGTCTTCTCCTTCAGAAAAGAAATTTCTCTTCATTGGTTTCTGGCCCTCCTGACAAGACCACCCATGGCCCATCCCTGGCCCAGAGCTCACACTTACCCTGCAAACAAAACATTCTGGGTGCCACAGGGCATTGAGAGCCGAGATGTAGTTCTCCAAGATGGCCTGGCTGCACCCTTGACAGCGCGTGGAGAAGAGCTCGTAGAAGTCCTGGCGACAATACTGCTTCCCATCTTTCTCGTGAAAGCCTGCAGGGGGCGACAGAGAGTCAGCAGAGAAGGGACCAAAAATGATGCAGCTCGGTGGCCACGTACTCCTGCACAAGGCCTGATCTAGATTTCTTTTCCAGTGCTGACATCAGGATTAGGAAACGGCGGAGCTTCAATTAAGGGCACTACAACCTTCTCCAATCTGGGGCCCTCCAGATGAGCTGGACCTCAAGCCATGTAACATGAAGCAGCCTGTTGGGTGGGGGCAACAGAAAGTGAAGTTTAAAACCTTTGGGGAGCCACTGATTGGGAAGAGGGGTTTAGTGGGCCACGGGCAGTCCATAGAGGCCAACAAGTGCCATTTTCCTAGTTCCCTGAGCCATTTAAGACCATGCAACAGAAGGATGTTCAATTGCACATTTTTGAGTGTGTAAAAAAGATTGCCACCCAGTCATACTTTGTACCCAGACCTTCTCCATGACATCACTCCATCTCTGCCATTCTCCCTATGGCCTCTGGAGGCATAAATCAACTAGCTGTGACCTCTGGCACAAAAAAGACACTTGCCCATGATTTAGTAGACACACTCACCTCCTCTTAAGAAAGTCCCCCTTCTCTTTAGCTCTCAGAGCAGAGAGATAGCAGACTGCTACCTTATAACAGGCAACAGGTTGTAATAACCTGTGTGGTGTTTTTACTTACATTGACCAGCAAGAGGCACCACGTGACCGGTTTCATCCTCTCTTGGGACTCATCCGATGAATGGAACTCATGCAAGTTCAATCGCCAGCAGAACGTTTGAAGCCCACTGAAAGATCCAGCTATGTACATCTGAAGAGTCCCAAACAGGATGAAACTGGTGAAAGTAAGACCCCCTCCCTGCCAGCTGCTGTACTGACCTTCCTCTCCAAAGGGCCGCCCACACTTGACGCAGCAAAAGTGTTCCGGGTGCCAATTCTTATCCAGCGCAGTCACCATTTTCTGAACGGATGCCGAAGAAGGGAGAAAAGAACACCTTGTCGAAAATGCGCTAAACGTGGCATTGCTACTCTGCATTTCTCAGCCTGTCTTGGGTTTTCCAGCCCTCTTTCCAGCCTCCCACGTTTCAGCCCATTCCTGCTGTATAACCCAGTGCAGAGCGATATGCCGAAATTGCACGCTATTCTGTCCCACTGAAGGCTTGCGTTGCATCAAATTCGATCTTAGATGCTGTGAACGTTACCTGGCTTTCTGACATGTTGCAACTTTGGGTTGTCGGGCATGGACCCCACTGTGAATTTTCCAGCAAAATTTTAATTGTAATCCTATTGCTCAAATACTACCTTCAGCAGTTATTGTTTCACTGTCTACATAATCTCCACTGTACTACAGTAAAAACGAAAACACACATTGGTGAATGTGGATCTAAGATGACTAAGTTTCGAAGAATTGTAACAGGGCATGGGAAAGGTTTCCAGCTTCAGCTTCTATTACTGACTACTAAGTGAAATGAAGAAATAAAACACATAAAAATATAATCAAATTCTTTAGCAATTCAGCCAAATAGCTCTATTATAAAATGTCGTATTTACTGTCCTGCACTAGGCTTTGTAAACGTTCCTTGCAAATGTGCTGGCACTGTGATTCACAAAAGTCTGAGCAAAATTATGGCAAGGGGTATGTTTGCTGGGCTTCAGAAGCTGTACAGTGGGCTGCAATGCAGTCTAAATTGCTGCATTCTGGTTAGCGCGTGGATGGGGCACAATCAGGAAATCCCACAGATGTAGACTAGACTGGGAAGTTAAAAACCACCCAGGAAAGACACTGACAAACCACTTCTATATTGCTGCCAAAGAAACTACAGTTAGTTCTCGCTTAATGGCCACAATAGGGACCAGAAAATTCATTGTTAAGTGGGGCAGTTGTTAAGCAAGGCATCATGTGATTGCACTCAATTTTACGACATTTTCTGTGGCAGTTGTTAAGCAAATCATGTGGTCGTTAAGCAAATTACACAGCAGTTAAGTGAATCACACAGTTCCCCATTGATTTTGCTTCCTAGAAGCAGCTGGGAAAGTCACAAATGATGATCATGTGACCCTGGGACGCTGCAACCATCATAACTGCAAGCTGGTTGCCAAGCCCCCGGATCGCAATCACACGACTGTGGAGGCACTGTGACAGTCATAAGTGCAAGGACCAGTTGAAAGCTTTTAGTGCCGTCGAAAATCTGAATGGTCGTTAAATGAATGCTCGTTAAGTGAGGACTACCTGTACAAGAATATCCACGTAGTCACTAAGACCCAAGCTAGACTGGAGGGAGTCTTAGTCATTAAACCCTGGATAACACCATCAGGACATTTTTGCGCCACCCGTTTCATGCTATGATTCAGACACTGTAAGTTGCTGTCATGCACTGCAGGGGTTCATCCTGCAAATAACACAACGCCCAGTGATCATAGTTTGAGTTCTATCATAACACGAAAGACAGGAAAGGCCCTTTTAGAAACTCTGTGGTCTGAAACAAAAAGGGAAACTGTACCGTTGCCCCCTCTGCTGCTATCCACCACTTGGGCTATTGATGAGGAAAATGGTGAAATAAATGAACAAATCCCAGAACTCGCATTCAGAACTGGACTCTCGCAAAAACCACACAGATCACACAGGGCTTGCTCAAGACTGCACTGGGGTAAGGGACCACGTCTCCAGGCAGAAGAAAAAGACTCACATCCAGGATGGGTTCATTGCAGAATCCGCAACGGGGAGAGAAGAGCTGGAAGTAATCTCTCTCACAGTAAGGGGAGCCGTCCTTCTCAAAAAAATTGCTGCCCCCCATCTCCTTCTGGCAATAGGTGCAGACAAAGTGTTCTGGGTGCCAAGTACTCCCCAAAGCGGTTACCACCTGGGCCAGGAAACATGGAAAAAAGAAGGCCACGTTAGCTCCTGGCACACTGGCCACTAGACAGCGATGCTACGAAAGAGCCTCCACTCCCAAATGTCTCTTGCTCCTCTATTCTTCCACAGGCTGCAGTTGAACAATGCTTAACCCAGTTCCCGAATCAGCCCATTTCCTGGATTCATACAACACATGAACCGTAAAGTAGCCAAACGAGATGGGTTTGCACAACACCAAGGATGGAGGGGAAAAAACCCTAACTAAAATGAACACTAACCAAGCTTGGCCTTTTGTGCAAATCCAGCTGTTAATGGGCCCAAGGATGGAGGAGCCAAGCTCTGCTAATGGGCACTCATCTCCTTGGCCAGTGGGCTAGAGCTCTGAAATGCCTGGAAGCGTCTTGAAGGGCTCAAACCTGGGCACTTGGCAGCTATAAACCTAAGCCTAGGCTTAAACCTAAATCTAAACTTAACCCTAAACCCAAGATTAAGCCTAAACCCAAATTACAGCAATAGAAAGGATACCTTCCATGATAATTCAGAATGACAGGGAAGATGGAGAAGGATCTCGTAGGAGTTCAAAATTCCCCAAAAGGTTGGCAGAGAAGCACCTTCCAAATTCCAAATGGGATGTTTATTCATCCTGACTTCCCTGCTTGCACCCACCAGATCTACCCAGATATCTGACCCACGTACAAGACAGCGCTGACCTGCCCAGCGATGGGTTTCTGACAGGAAGCACACAGCCCCTTAGCTGTGGTGGAAATGCCCTGGCGGCTGAGATCTGATTCCAGCATCACGAGCATGCTATCCAGATTCCCACTCGGCTGGCCTGGGGACGTCTGGGAGGGCACAGCAGTGGGACCTGGGCAGACAGACGACACCACAGGCTGCTGCGCTGGGGACACTCGGGCAGGAGCAGGTGCTGGTGAAACAGTGGTGGTGGTGGTGGCGGTGGTGGTGGCAGAAACTCCCGGAAGCTAAAGCATCAGGAAACATAAGGTAGTTAAGAGTCACGTATGAAGAGTGCTGTTTCTGCTTTCTGGGTAGTATTGTGCACTACGAAGACAGCAAGCCAGTCTGTGGAAACTCAACTGCTGTTTCTTTTATTTTGGACAAGGCTTCAGAGCCAATCTGCAGAAGACTTTTATTAACTGAATTGCTTTCTTCTGTGCTAGGCGAAAAGGATGTGGTGTGAATTTGCAATATGCTCCGATCAAATAAAGTTAGAATGGTGGTCAGCACAGCTCGGGGGGGGGGGCGGCGGGGGGGAGAACAAATGGGTAAGAATGTCTCATTTGTCTGAGTAAATGCATGGCTCCCTAATCAGCCAGAGGAATGTCAGGCATTTTTAAAAAGAACTTTTGCATAGTTTTACTACAGAGAAAAAGATTCTGAGTGCATCAAGAGCCATTCCGTTCTGAGGAGGCATCTGGAAATAGACTTGATGCGGGTGTATTTGCACATGTAGGTAGACATATATGTATAGAGAGAGAGAGAGAGAGAGAGAGAGAGGTTGCTTTTTGTATAATCCAACCTATGCTATTTATTTTAATTTAAGCAAACCTTATCTTTCCACTCTACCTGTAGAAATCAGTGAAGGATGGGTGGGAACAATACAGGATATTGAATGTCCTCTCCCAGAAATTATATTTGTATGGAAACATATACATACACACACACACACACACACAAGATCATGCACACACAGCTTCTGTAGTTTATCAGACTCTTCTACCTTCCCCTGTAACCACAAAGACTAGGGACCTACTTTTTAAAAGAAAGCCTGTGGCCTGCAGAATGCTACATTTTGCACTCAAATATCTACACTTACATGCACGATACTGTTGTCAAACCCCAAACAGTCCTGAAAACAACCGGGTCCCCTTCATCTTCAGCCCCAGAACTACCTGATCAGCCTGCTTACATTGCTCTGGACGCGGAAATCCGACAGGGAAGCCATGAGCTTGTCCAGCTCCAGAGTCGCTGAGGTGGCAGACGGCTTGGCAGGTGGAGAAGTTGTTGACCTGGGATAAGATCAGGCATGAAAAGGTGGGAAGGGAACATGGAATACGGTTCTCCCAATTGCAGCGGGATACCGAGAGACCCTACGCCTGTTTTTCTTGGAGTAACAGCTGCTCCAGTTCAGGGGCTGGAGATGGGGGTTTCATATCCACATCCTCACTCTGATAACCAGCTGCAAACCCCAAATGGTTTCTGAACTTTGAGAATCTCTCTGATGGAGAAGCTCCATCTTTGCAGCTTTTCCACCTATTTCCTATGGTAGAAAATCCGCCCTTGAAAAATTACCCCTTTTTTATAACTCTCAAAGAGAGAATACCTCTAAAGTGCTGCGTACAGCAATACATTCCACTTCAGCAGTGGGTATTTTATTCTCTCAGTTCTCTAGGCCAGTGTTTCTCAACCTTGGCTACTTTAAGATGGGTGGACTCCAATTCCCAGAATTCCCCAGCCAGCATGCTGGCTGGGGAATTCTGGGAGTTGGAGTCCACCCATCTTATAGTGGACAAGGTTGAGAAACACTGCTCTAGGCTGTAAAATGGGAATACTAATTACCTATCCTGATAGAGAATTTTAGTTAGTATTTAGATCTGGTGCATCAAAAACAATATTTTTCAGACCTTTTTAGGCATAGTGGCAAATTCTATCTCAGCTTCTCCAGTGTATCTTTTCAAGTACGTTGGATGATAACACGCATCATCCCCAGCCAGCCAGACTCCTAAAGGATGTCACCTCTTTGATTTTTGGGACCAAAGGGATGCCTGTTATGAATCTTTCTTCTCCAGACAACCGACATGCAGCTATTTCTGGAAAGAGAGCCTTGATTTGCAATTAACCTGCTTTCCTAACCCAACAAGCACCCACTTACCGGGATAGAGAAGTACCGTCTGTCGAATCGTCCGGTCTCTCTTTGTCCTTGTCTGCAGCAGGACTTTTGCTGGATGGGAACTGGGACATTATTTCATCTGGGGATGAAAAGAAGTCCAAGATAGGGAAAAGATCCAAGAATGAGAGTGCTATTCCAAACCCCTGCCACCAGAGGGCAGCACTGCCACACTTCTAGGAAGGACAGAACATTTGGAGGACACACACACACACACACGAAGTGCATGGTCAAAAAGACATAAGGGGAAATTGGGCAAGGTCCACTCAAAGGAGAAGCAACTTCCTCCTGCTGTGTTGAGATCTGGCAGCTTCACCCAGGGCAGAAAAGGAACTTCATTCTTAACTCAAACCTGCCTCATTTTGGAATGCAAGCACCACAGGAAGCCAACGGAGGAAGGAATAAATGCTCTATTACGAGAAAAGGCCAAGCCCCAGGGGATATACACAGCGTGTGGGGCAAATCTGCTTGCAAATGGAAGATGTACCTAGAGAGCCCCAAAGACCTAGGGCAGTGTTTCTCAACCTTGGCAACGTTACAATGGGTGGACCTAAGATGGGAGTCCCCCCATCATAAAGTTGCCAAGGTTGAGAAATGCTGATCTAGAGGGGACTCTGTTCAATAGACAGGGCAGTTGCCTCTGGGAGCGTCAGCTCTACCATTAGACCAGCTTTGGAAGTAACAGGCTTTGACTGGGAAATGGAACAGTCTTGGGTGCTGTGCTTTATGCCAACTATTTCCAACAGTGTTTTTCAACCTTGGCCACTTTAAGATGGGTGGACCAACTCCCAGAATTCCCCAGCCAGCACCAAACACCCCAGACCCCAAAGCAAAGAGCCAAGACCGGACCCAGCTTTGACAGGACTTCCACCCAAGCCAACACTTCTATTCGTGGCACTTTGAGGACCCCCAGATTCATTTATGTTGTACTGAACGTTTGAGAACCTCTAGGTTCAGATTGGACAGGGGCAGAAAGGACCCCATTCAAGTCCCCACTTGACCATGCAGCTTACTGAATACCTTTGGACTCGGCTCTCTCAGCCCAACCTACCCCACAGGGTTGTTGTGTTCATGATAAAAGAAGGGGATATCCCACCTGCACCAACTTGAGCATCAAAGGAAAGGCGGAACATACATATAATGGTTAAATAAAAAAAAATAATGGGGAGTGAAGGAAAATCTAGGAAGAGGTGACATAAATACCAAGGAGGGCACATTATCCTGAGGTTCTCTTGAGTCACAGCTAGTCCAGACCTGAATCGGCCTTGGGGAAGGGGACGCTCCCTCCCGCAGACCTGAAGTTCTCCAGCTGTATTGGACTACGTCTCCTATAACTCATGGCCCATTTTTTCCCTAGGCTGGACAGAAATTATGAGGGTTGTAGCCCAGCACATCTGGAGGACACCCATCTAGGCAAGATAGACCTGTAATGTATGATTTCATCCTTTTAAAATCACTTTTCTGGACATCAGCAAACATTGGCACTCAAAGTCATGATTTGGTTAGCTATGGTTTATTGAAAAACCACAACGGGCTGGGTTCACACAACACGCCAAGCCATAAATCACTGTTTACAAATGACAATGGCTGGGTTCACGCATCACACCAAGCCAAAAACAACAAACATTCTGGCTTGGGATGATGCAGAATCCAGCTTGAGGCCCACTTCTGATAATGCAAGGGAAGATACGGAAAAGAGGCTTCCAGGGAGGTTGGCAGGACCAAAAAGTGCCCCTGTGGTTGTTCTGCAGCATCTAATTCTCAGAGGTAAAGTGCCTCTGTCCATGGAGGTTCTACTTCAAAGTTAGTGGCCCATAACTCCTCCATAACCGGAGCAATTTCTTTAAAGCCATCTGCGCTAGTGAATTCTATTTACCAGCAGAAATGTATGTATGTGTACTTACTCCGAGGCCCAGCATTTCTGCATGTGGAAGACCATCCAAAGCACCATGCCCTCCCACCCCCTCACCCCACCCCCCCAACCCCGTACCGGTGATGTTGAATTGGGTTGCGTTCAGTTCTTGGAGAAGCCGATCCAGTTCGCAAAGTCCAGCTCCGAGCACCCCGCTGGAGGAGGAGAACGGTGGAGGGGCCCCTTCCTTCGGCTTGGGCGAGAGAGGCTTGCAGACCGTACTGAGGTGGGAGGCAAAAGAGGAGAGGCTGAGTGCCTGAAGGCGGCTTTGGGGCAGCCCCTCTGACCAGGGAGCATTTGTGGGGAGGAGGGAGGGGACGCCGAATTCACGCCACACCCCGAAGAGACCGATGCAGCGCCTGCCCCTTCAGGAAAGATGGAGAGGCCAGGATGGCAGCTATTTATAGGATCCCTCCGCTTAATGGAAGCTCTGGACTGAGGCCAGTGGATCTGGGCAGAGCTCCCAGGGAAGCCAAGCGCCTCCAGAATTCTCCCTCTTCCCCCCACTCTTCCTCCGTCCCCTGGTGCTCGCTACCCTCAAATCCAGCCGATTTAAAGGCCAGTCCGGGGGACGGCATGTTCTCCTCCAGGATGTCGGATACGAAGCTTCTGTGTTGCTAAGAGGGCAGAGGAATGTTGCCAGCTGTGCTTCTGCCACCTAACAGCTGCCCTTGTAGCAGAAACAGCAGCTGCTTACACTGCTTCCATCAGTGGGAGCACAAACCTTAAAAACACGGTCTGCCTTTCTTTATAAGAACACACCAGCCCTGCAGAGCACTGGAGGGACTTCACACTTCTGCCTCTTCCCCACAGCACATCGTCCACACCATCATCATCATCATCATCATCATCATCATCATCATCATCATCTCTGTTCCTCTCTATCCTTTTCACCCCCTAACCTCCACCAGATGGTTTTCCTCTGTATAGGAAAAATAAAGGATCCCTTTTAACAAGCTTGATCCCTGGGGACCTCACAATGATCTTGGCAACAGCATGAAGTGGTCTGTCAGTGTCTTTTTCTTTTAGGGGTGCTTTTCAACCTCTAAATCTACTCTGACCTTTGGGATTCCCTAGTGGTCTCCCATCCGACTACTAACAAGTATGCTTAGAATTCCAGGGATTAGTCAAGAGTTGTTAGATGCAGTTATTTCTGTGCTTTTATATTTCAGGATCTTTTTCTGCCATGCTAAACAAAATGAAACCAAGAGAACGATACCCACACGCATTAAAGATACCCACCAGCACATCTACGCCTTTCCCCATTCATACAATGCCCTACGGTTTACCTATACAGATGCTCCTTGTCACTCCCGCCTTGCAGGGTTGATGTTGGGATTGGATCTGCTGGCATGGCTGCTTTTCCGGCCTGAGACAGAGAGAAATGAGACGATGCAACTTACAGAGTAGAAGGAAGAGCTGTGAGATCAGCAGCCACGTAAATGTGATGGATGGATGGATGGATGGATGGATGGATGGATGGATGGATGGATGGACGGACGGACGGACAGACAGACAGACAGACAGATAGATAGATAGACAGATAGACAGATAGACAGATAGACAGATAGATAGATAAATGGACCCACCAGGCAAATATGAATTTCAGTGTTATGGGCCTGAATAATGTGACTTCAAGGCAAAGAGCAGCAGAAGACTTGGAAAATTGAAGTCCACACATCTTAAAGTTGCCCAGGTTGAAAAACATTGCTCTAAACTCTCTAGATGTTTTCTTCTCTTGAAATCTAAAGCTGGGTGGGTCACACATCCACAGGGTAGGCCTACAAGACCAATTCCATCAGCAGAATTGCCACAAGTGCCTACGGTGTGTGTGTGTGTGTGTGATGTCATCTGTATCATGACATCAGTTATGTGATGATAGCATGACGCTATGATGTCACTGGGGCTTCTACCAGACACCAATGAGAGTTGCAGTAAAATTTGGGCTCCAGAGATAGAATATTATGTCCTTTGTGCCTGGAGGCAGAAAACATCTGAAGTTGGTTCCTAAAAGTTTTTGTTGGCTTATGTAAAAACCTGTTTGACCATAAATGGGCAACTGGACCAAAAATGTGTGTACACACATCACAGAAAGGAAAATTGGGCTCAAATCCCATTTGGATCTGTTGAGATGCAGACAAACACCCACAAATGGAGTTGTGTTCTCTGCATTTTGTTAGAGAAATTACTTTCTCTCCCACTGAGGGAAAACAAGTCTGGTGAATTTGTACCGAAACTGATTCTAGCATGGAGCCAAAAGGCTGGAAACTAAAGAATTAATGCATCTCCTCCCAAACGAAGTTTTATATTTTTTGGAAATGACTTGGGATGCTGTCCTTTACAGAGAGACAAAAGGACATTGCACTGAATAAACAGATTTAAAAAAAAAAAAAAAAGCCACTTGAGAGAAACGAGGAGGAGTAAGTTCGAAGGTTACTGAAATAGCATTGAAGTCACTGACCACAGAGTCTACCAAATGTGTTGCAAAGAGTAAGGCAAGCCCATCTGAACTGAGGGAGAATAAAAAATCCCACGGTTCCCATTTCAGATACATACAGTATTTGCAAAACCACAAATCTATTGTCTCCCTCCAACCTCACAGGATGGTTTTACACCCAGAATAATCCTTATGTAAGCAGGAGCAGCTATTTATTTCTCCTGATAGCATGATATCAGTGCTGATGGAGCTTTTAGCTAGAAAAGGATTAGTGATACCGCAATGAAATCACAGTGACCATCTTTTCTTTTACTAGAACAAGGGCTCGATGTCCTGAAAAGACGCTGGCGGGTGGAAATGAAAAAGTGAAACTTTTTGCCACTTCATCTTAGGGCCTCAGAAAGCTTCACCAGTTGATTTCTGCCTTTTACAAAGTTATTTTAGGGGGATAAAGGCTTTCTGCCTAGGAAGACAGGCTAGCCCATTGCACTGACAAACTAGGAGCAAGTAGCCATGACGATGCTATTAATTTCAGCCATTGCTCCCAGAATTCATTTCACCCCTGTTCCAGCACTTTAAGTGGCTAGCCCAGTGTTTTTTTTGAACTTGGCAACTTTAAGATGTGTGGACTTCAACTCCCAGAATTCCCAGCCAGCCAGAATTCCCAGTCAGGAGGACCATGCTGGCTGGGGAATTCTGGGAGCTGAAGTCCAAACATCTTCAAGTTGCCAAGTTTGAAAAACACTGGGCTGGACTGAACAAGCCAGCTTATGCAGTCGTCTTCCACTTCTTCCAGCCCACCTGCTGCTGAGAGTTGTACGATGACGTTGCCGGCTTGGAAACTGGAGCCCTGTCTTGGTTTACGGCTCCCCCGGAATCGGTGAGTAGAACTGGGCGTTTGGAGATATGGGAGGTGGTCGTCTCCAGATCAGCCAGGAGAGCATCTGTAGGGAAAGACCGGACAGCTGAGAATGGAACACAGGAAGAAACAGGCAGCAGGAAGGGAAGGCAGACCCAAATAATAAGGGGAGAAAGCAGCTGGACCCAAAGGTCTTGTGAACAGGAGAGGCAAAACAAGGGGGAGGAAAAAGAAATGTTGCAGAGAAGTCTAGCCCCTGCCTGTCTGCTGTTCCCATCCTAAAGGAGAAATGCAGGTGTCCTCATCCAGGTGACAGCAAAGTTCTCCCATTGGGAAATTGGCGATTTAAAAAAAAAATAATTCAGCTCCTCCAGAAACACCAAAACTCCAGGTCTGGACTTTCACACCATGATTACAATTGCATTTAATATAGGGTCCCTTCCTCTTTTTTAATTCTTCTTCTTAGTTGTTTCGGTAATTGTCTTAGGGGTCGCTGTGGATTGGACAGCCAGAAAAATGAGTCCAGCAAATAAATAAATAATTCCCCCTGCACAAATGAATCTCAAAACGTCCTGAGCAATATAAAAGCAAGATCGAGGGAGAGACAACGCTAAAACCAACAGATGTTTGTGAAATAGTTCTTTCTTCTTCTAATCTCCTGAGGTTTAGGAGATTTAGGTGGGGCTTCCAACAAGAAAGACAAATGCTTGACCTACTTGGCTACATCATGGTTCTCCAGATCTTGGTGGAATTTAGAAACGCTACATCATTCTTCAGTCCCACGGAAATCAATCAGTAATGGCTAACGAAAGCATAAAATGAATTTCTTCTGCATGAAAACCCACTTTCTGATGCAAGAAAGTGGGTGGAAACTTGCAGAGTTTGGGCTTCGCCAACTCCCTGGCCCCAAGCCCCTGAACCTGAAGCAGTTAATTAAAGCAGAGGCTTGCCCAAGTCACTAGTCCTCACAGAATAGGAAATTCCACCATTGTGGTGCCAAGCCCTTTCCAATGAGTCCTCGCTCAGAATCAGGAGCTGGGCTCACTTTGCCATGAAATCCTATGTTTTGAATCTACTTTAGCCAGTTATATTGTTTACAGCAGTGTTTCTCAACCTTAGCAACTTTAAGACGAGTGGACTTCAACTCCCAGAATTCCCCAGCCAGGCTGGCTGGGGAATTCTGGGAGTTGAAGTCCACTCATCTTAAAGCTGCTAAGGTTGAGAAACACTGGTTTATAGTATTGATCCACGCGGGGGACCAAATAAGAAAAACAAAGAGGCAGGGCTAGAAAGAGAGTCAGTGTGGTGTAGTGGTTAAAGCAGCAGGCCAGAAACCAGGAGACCATGAGTTCTAATCCCACCTTAGCCACAAAGCCTGCTGGGTGACCTTGGGCCAGTCTCTCTCTCTCAGCCCTAGGAAGGAGGAGGCAAGGGCAAACCATTTCTGAAATCTTGCCAAGAAAACTTGCAGGGACTAGTCCAGGCAGTTGCTCAGAAGGCAGTCAGTGTTGACTGGAAGGCAGAAAAAAAAAACCTCTAGAAATAAAAGGGCAACAGGACAGGATGCCACAGGACAGGAAGAAGAGAGCAGTTGTGGGTAACAACATTTTCAAATTTCTATTTGTGCCCGTGCATTGACAGCATGGCTCCTGGGCTCCAGGCTCACTTGGGATTGGTCCTCTGCCCATGCTCAGAAACTCTCTCACTGCTTCATATTCGAAACATGCCCTTGGACTAAAAAAAAGCCCGGGATATGTGACTACGACATAATTTCCCCATACCGATCCGCTGTTCCATTTCTGTCTTTTCCTGCGTCAACTTCAACCCTCCAAAGCTCTCTCTGCTTTCCACACAAATAAGCTTTTGTACAAGACCCCTTTTCCACCCAGAGCCCTTTTGACCCTCCCAAATTCAATGGCCTGCAAGCTGGCCAGATCATAAGAACTATCTGGGAGGACAGCAGCTGGTTTAAACAACCCCCAAATGGCCCACAGGGTGGTGTTGGGGTGAAGGTGTTGGGCAAGGAGTGGGGGGACCCACGTTCGAATCCACACCCAACCGCGGAAGCTCACTCTGTCTGCCCAATGTTGTTCTCACGGGGATAAAATACAGCAAGGTCTCCCTTTAAGCCACATGGAGCTCTTGAAGCAAAGGCATTTGCTTGGGGGGAGGGATGTCAAAAAAATCAAGACGGGGGTGCAACAGTGTGATCAAAGCCCTGACTCTTTTTTAAAGCGTGCCACGCAGATGTAAAAAAAGGGGCAGGAGGTTCAATTGCACATTCGGGTCAGCCATACCAACATTTTTGACTCCCCCTACAGATGCTCCAGCCTTAGAGAAAAGGCAGGATATAAATCTAACAAATAGTTATTTATTTATTTGCAGGGCTGATATGCCACTCCCATCGAAGCTGTAGGGTAGCTTCCATGCCCTACTTACATCAGTAACGTTAAAAAATACACAGCCTAAAACACGAATAACCACCCAAGGCAAAACACAGGGCCAGAGATTCTGTTCTCATTAATCTCCAAATTACAGGAAGCAGCAGCTCACAACTCCGCCCCCCCCGCCCCCCCCGCCAAAGGCCTGTTGCAAAAAACAGGTTTCTGAAACTCATCAGGGCTGGACCCATCCAGAAATCTTCATCTTCTTCACCTCTATCCTCTTTGCACCAGCCCCTGCTCCAGTGTTTGAGAACCTTAAAAGGAGGCAAACATCTGGTCCAGTGGTGAAGGCCCCAAGGCTGGACAGCAGGAGACGGTGAGTTCTAGACCCGCACGAAAGCCGGCTGGGTGACTTTGGGCCAGTCCCTCTCTCTCAGCCCAACTCACCTCACAGGGTTGTTGTTGTGGGGAAAATAGGAGGAGGAGGGTATATTAGGCATGATCGCCACCTTGAGTTATTTATAAAAATAAGGACGGTGGGTAAAAAAAAAACTTTAAAAAACCCTGCCCTGTAAGAAGGTAGCCATTTATGTTCATTGTATTTCTGCCTGACCTCCTATAATTCTCTAGTTCAGTGTTTCTCAACCCTGGCACCTTTAAGATGAGTAGATTTCAATTCCCAGAATTCCCCAGCCAGCCTTGCTGGGAGTTGAAGTCCATACATCATAAAGGCTGAGAAACACTGCTCTAGATATTTAAAATAGATTTCTATTCTGCCTTTGACAGTGCAAAGCTCTACCAAGGTCCCTCCCTGATTAAAGCAGTGACCTTTTAAATTAGGGTGACATTTCTTTGATTGTTCTTAGCTTAGCCATTCGTCTTGAATGCACAAACACAGTTCTTCTGTATCTCCATAACCATAATTCCAACCCTAGGCCAGATGTCAGCGTGGTTATCTTCACAGTATCTGAAGAAGCAAAGAGAGGAAGTCTAGTTGCTTCCTTGAGGTCATCCAGCTGCCCCATGGCTGAATCCGGGCAAGACCTGAACTACCCCTGAAGTTGCACACAGAGGCACTGTTTTTCGTTAATCTTCCAGAAATGCTGGCTGGGGAATTCTGGGAGTTGAAGTCCACGTATCTTAAAGTTGCCAAGGTTGAGAAACACTGCTCTACAGCTTTGCAAATCTAGCAGCCCTATGCCTGAAAGTATTGGACTAGAGCTTTCATAATTCCAGCCAGCAATTTTGAGAATTTTAGAGGGCCCTATTCTACCAACTCTTAAACGCTGCCAACTAAAACATTTCCTCCAAGTTTCTCCACACCCCGGTTCCCTCTTCAGTCTGGGTCTACAGCCATCTCCAGCAGGACTGCGTTCAGTCTTGGGTTTTGAGGGCAACCAATGGAATGCAGAGTCTTGGCAAAAGGCCTTACCACACAGACAGGTCATTTGTGGGACTACAGATCCCATCCCCCCGACAAATGTCCATGCTAGCTAGGACAAGGGGAGGTAGAAATTCAACCCTTTCTGGAGGACAAGTCCCCTTGCTAAGTTACAGTTATCAGTCCAAATCATAACCAAAGTATCTTATGTTTAACAAAAATGTGCATATTTTATATTTGTTATGGGTTCTCCAGAGACTTGGTCAGTGGGAAAAAAACGTATGAACCGATGCATCTGGTAATAACTGGTTGTGTTAATATCTCCCCAAAATCCAGGGCAATTTGAGTATTCCCTCCATTGTACTTCTGCAATCTGGCTGAACTACCTTAAAAGCCCTAAGGGAAGGACTATGCCACTTTTGACTCCATGCAGACTGTAGCACACTCTGGGGATGCTACCGAAGAAAAGTTAGCAACAGCTAACCACACCAGAACAACACAGAGACAAGCTACTTTGAAGCATCTGGGCTGAATGGTCTTTTCAAATCCTATGTTCCAATTTTATTTAGATTTCCCATTTTGTACTGTAATACAAAATATCCATGGTTCCTGATGTGTTTCACATCTGCAAATACATACACTTTCCCACCAGACTTTTTAACTCACTTCTTTAAGCAGCTGACTCCTACGCGGAAGACCGGATTATTTTTAATTGTTCTTGATCCTCGAGTGACATGAATTTATTTATTTATTTATTTAATAAATTTACATGGCCACCCATCTCATAAACATGACTCTGGGCGGCTGACAACTAAAAGAGAATAAAAACACTACCAGAATAAGAAACATAAATGACATAAAATAGCAGTCAAGAGCACTCACAGCATCCCACAATCGATATAAACAAGAAGCCGGCTTGCCCGCACTATCAGGCTTGATGGCAAAACCAAGTTTTTAATGCCTTGCGAAAAGCATTAAAAGCGGGGTCAGGGCAAGTCTTGGGGAGGCGGGGGGGGGGGGGAATGGTGTTCCAAAGGGTGGGGGCCACAGCAGAAAAGAGTCTCTTCTATAATAAACAGTCCAGTAAAAAACTGATCTCTTCTAATCTCCACCTGAATAGATCACCCCAGACAAGATCTGGTCACCGATTCTGGCATCCAAAGGTGTGTGTCTTCTGCATCTTTCCTTACCCAGATACCCCTGGCCTCTCACATTTTTCGTGGGCACATCTCCCACTCCCCTTCGCCTTCCCATTGGCCCACAGCCCTCCTGTTCCCCACACCACAGCAAGAGACCTCCCTACCATACCCAACTCTTTGCCAGGCAACATAGGTTCTTGTCTCCAGATTATCCCCAGAGAGAAATGGAAGAGGAGAAAGCTTCTGAAACCCTAACTAGAAAAAGGGAAAGTTTAACTGTTCTTCCAGCCACTTTCTGGAATGGAGAAACATAAAAAGGGGGGGGGGTAGGAAAGAGGATGAAGAAAGGTCTCTCTCATTCCTGCTCCTTTTTGTCTGATGTCACGGGGCAGAAATGTGTCTAGGAAGAAACCACAGAGGGAGAGGCAGGAATGTAGTGCTCTAGAAGGGTGGGGAAGCCCTGGAAAGGGGCGGGACAGGAGGGAAAGAGAAGTGAACAGGCCACCATGACCTCCTCCAGAGCACAGATCCTTCACCCTGATGTCCCAGCCAGGTGACCTAATTGGAAGACCCTCACCAGATCAGCTACTGCATTCTAATTTCATTTCCTCCTACTGCTATCCCACCCACTCTTCAGATAGCTGAAGGCTGAGGATCCTCCTCTACCCACCACCCCAGCACTGCACCTCCACAACAGTCCTGCGCAGTAGGCTGGGCTGGGAGCTAACAGCCAGCGAAGATCAAGATCACCGTATGGATTTCTGAGGCCGCTTTGGAAGAATTTTGCAAAAGATTACGGCCCAGCTCAGGATCCCGGATCTGCTTCCTGCTCCGTAGAAGAGGTATTTTGCAAATCCTAATGGAACCCAACCAAGAGAATACAGATACTAATGCAGATTTTTTTTCACTCAGGCTGGAGCGAAGGTTAGATATGAAATAGCTGCCCTTTCTCACAAGCACGCCTTGCGGAATAGGGCAAGCGGCCTCCGTGAGGCCCCAACAACTGGACTGCTGAAGTCCCCCCTCCGTCCCCATTAAACGATGGCTTGAACTCCTACACACAAGAGGGTTCCCTGGGGCCTTTGGATCACCCAGACCAACAGCCAGGAAGTCTGCATCTCGTTCCAGATAAAGACCATTTGAGGATGCCAGATATGAGCAAAACCACTAGAAAGCTCTTTTACAGAGGAGCTTTATCTCAGGAAGAGAGGGACAGAGGGAAAACGCGCTAGGATACGCGCTAGGAGTCCTCTTTGTGGGTTTGGCAGCTTCGGTCTTGGGTAGCCCTCCCCAACCGGGTATTGCACAACCTCCACCCAGCTACTGGAGCTGATGGGCTTTGTAGTTTCTGCACAGGGGCACTTTGCCTAAGTCTAGCCTTGAGCTTCCTGTGTTCCAAGGAAATGGGAAGATGATACAGTATCTACAGCAGGCACCCCGGAGAGCCTGTTGCAGTGATGGATCAGGACTCCTCGTTCTTAATTCCTTTTCCTTTCTTCTCCTTTGGACACCAAAACGCAAAGGGGGCGGAGGGAGGCCCTGATTTCTCTGAAGCAGTTGTAGGATGCACAAGGCAGGAGGACAGAGTGAGGGCTGCAAAGCAAGCTTGTCTAGCAGGCTGGTTCAGCAATTCCGCAAAGCCACAGGAATACGCTGAGAAATAGCATTCCTTCCTTCTCCAGATGGGAAGGGCTGAGGAAATGCACCCTCTCCCCACCCCGCCAGCTACAAGGATGGGGGAGAAACTGGGAGAGGCCCTGGAGAAAGGCAAGGGACCAGAAGAGGCAATGCATGAGATCTGCAATCAGGGAAGTTTGCAAAGCAGGACAGCCAATTCACACATTATGGTTCCATCAGGGGTGTTAAGCTAATCCCTCAACATATAAAACCTGGACCCAAGTGGAGGCAAACCTAGGTTTGCAAACGTGGGTCCAGCGCAGCAGACGGATTCCGGCAGCAGACACAGTCCCACGTTCTCGTCGGAAACCAGACAGCCCACCCCCACCCCCGTTCCCTCCCAAGGGCAATTCCAGTGAGAAAGGGAGGCTGCCCTCGTGCAACACGTGAAAAAGTCCCAGAGGAAGGAGGGAAGGGGGAATTTTGCAAGGGGGTTGGAGCAGGGCGTGGGATAAAGTTCTGAAAAAAAGTTGGTGCCAAAATAAAAACACTGCTGTTGCTGCGCAAGAACGCGATTAAAAGAGAAAGAAAAAGAAATGGAATTGGAAAAAAAGCTGTGCAGCGCCGGCACCAGCCCCCTCCCCCCCCCGTAAATTAAAAGAAGGAGGAAAAGAGCGGAAAGAAAGTCCGACCGGAGGAGCGCTAAAAGGAAAGAGAGCAATACTCGAAGGCGGGAATGGTAAGAAGGAAGAAAAAAACCAGCTAGAAGAACGAGAGCGCCGTCCGGGAAGAAAAAAATGACGGCCAGTCATGGAAAGAAGGGAAGGTCGACCAGGAATGGGGCAGAAAAGCGGGCGGGCGAGCCCGCAGATAGGCGAAGAGGGAAGGGGACGCGAAAGGGGTGAGGGAAAGAGGTGGAGACCCGGAGGACGCGGCGGCGGCGGCGGCGCGCGACAGGGGCTCCCCTGAACTCGCCGCGGTGGCTCTTCTTACCCAGATCGTCCATCACGGGCCGGCGCGGCTGAGTCCGGACTCGGGCCGGCAGTTGCCTGCTGGGCGGCCCCCGCCCCAGTGACGCGCCTTCCCGGAGCGCGGCTCCGCTCTGTTGCCGCGCCCGCCCGCCCGCTCGCTCGCTGTGTGCTGCGCCGCCGCCGCCGCCGCCGCTGCAGTTGCGGTGACCATTTATGGCAAAGGGGATTCGCGCTTGGGCAGGCAGGATGGACGCGCCCCCCCCACCCCGACACGGACACAAACACCCATGCACACATCGCGCATCGCGGCCTCACGTCCACTCCGTTTACCCGCGGCGGCTGCGGGGGGGGGGGGGGAGATAAATAGGGGCACGGAAGCATCAGCCCATCGAAATGCCCCCTCCTCCCGCGTATCCAGCCAGGACGCCCGGTCCTATTGAGGTTTTGGGCGTGAGGGGGACAGAGGAGTGGATCGGGAGTAGATTAGAGTTCTGGGTATCAGGATATCGAGACTGTCTTGAAGAACAGCGAAGGCGTGTGGGAGAGAAGTCAGTTCTGTGAAAAGAAACCCGTGCCTAGTGAGAGGCGGATTCCCACGTGCTGTGGGGTTAAGAAGCGAGAACTGCTGGGAATTCCAGGAAAAGAGGCGACTTTTTCGGCTTCCTTTTCCAAAAGTCTAGCCCCCTTGTGCGAATGAAGAAAGTGATCCTCGATGCCGGGTTGGTTAGGGAGCCTAGCACAGTGTGGATATACACAGTATTAACACGGAACGGTAGCAGCGACAGAGCGAATGCAGAATTGAGGAGGAGGAGGAGGAGGAGAAGCTATTAAACCTTTGCGTACCTTTCTTGGGTGTTATTCCAACTGACCCCGCACAATTTAACATAAAATAAAAATAAAAAGAGGATTCTGAGCTCCGTGAAGAAAGCACGTAAGGGCTAAACGCGTTCAACCTTCGTGCAGTCGTCTTTCTTCCCACGCATTTTGACGTTTATATTCCAGATACCCAGAGAGAAAGAGGGTAGCTCACTTTTGTCAGTTCTATCTGTTTGCTGGCCATGTATTCCAGATGCCAAAAATGAGGAAACATCTATAGTTTCGGAATTAAGGGGCGGCCACAAAGACTTTGTGGATAGCGATACCTTTGGCTGGGAGGCAGCGGAGAATCACTGGGAGAATTTAGTCACTGGACAATTGAAATTATTTGACTCAGAGGACGTTTTTGGAGAAGAAAGGCAAGATACAAAGAGAGGGGGGATCTGAACAAAAGTTGGAGAATGAGAGAGGAGAGAAAGGTTCTTCAGATATGAATGTTAGCTCCAGCCCAGAGGAGGAATGATTTGGGCATAGCAACAGGAAGGCATCTCTGAAGTTTGAAAAAAAAAAGAGTGGGATTTTACCATTATTTTGACTCTCCCCACCATGAGAAAGGAAAGTGAGAGGAAAACCGAGAAAAGGCAAGTTTGCAAAATGTTGTCAAGGAGATCTAGTACCACAGTTAGCTGAGGGAGCCTCGTGGCAGGAAAGGCCTATTCCAGGTCACTTGAATCACGCAGCCTCTTCTTCCGAAGGGCAAGTGTGTGTGTGTCTGAGTGTGCTTGTGTGCTCAGAGCTCACAGGTAGAGGATAACCTCCAGTTATTAGGTCCAAGGAGCTCCTTTTGCACAAATCTGTCGGTTGCTGCTCTGGCATATGCCAGATGTAACGGGACTCAATCCAGTGACATCTGGAGGACACCAGGCTAGATGGAAAAATTAAGGTACCTTCCCCCATTCGCGTACAGCTCTTCATGAAATCATAGTATTGACTGAGGAGTGTACTATTATTTTATTTAAAGCCACAGGGCTTTCATCTGAGCAGATTTCCCAAGTCACCTTATTCTGAAACAGCTGTTCTTCCTGAATGAGCAACCTTCTCACCCATCTTTAACAGGACAAAATCCCATTCTAGGAAACATGTGTGATGAAGTACTTTGACACTCAAATGGGTATGACGTGGAACCAGAGACTCATTTCAGAATGACGCTGTAATTACAACTATCCTGTTTACAACTTTACAACATTACACCTGAATGTTTTAGGGCAGTGTTTCTCAACTTCAGCAATGTTTAAGATGAGTGGACCTCAACTCCCAGAATTCCCCAGCCAGCCATTGGGGGCTAAAGTCCACTCATCTTAAACGTCGCTGAAGTTGAGAAACACTGTTCTAGGGAGTAAGAACCTATTCCAGAGGGAACATTTTATAGTCTTTGGTGAGATCACTTAAAACATAACATCTTGGATACACCAAGGGCTTATGCATCACGTAAGAGCCAAATGCACTCTCAGTGTGGACAGGCAGAGTTATACAAGCCAAGATGTGCACCTATCCCAATTTTGGGCAAAGGAGGTAAGTTCAGAAACAAAGAGGTTATATGCTGGAACATTAGACCTGGCTTGCTTCAGTGCCAAGCTGACAGCTCTGTGATAAATCAGCCACCAACACTGGGGCTGACTCCTGCGGCTTTCCATAACATCCAGCCCCACCGATATTAAACAGCCAGTCCTTTGCCTGGCAGAGACACCCAACAGGAAAAGTTTCTCACTTACTTTGAAGCTGGACCAGGAGCAAGGAAAAAAGGTAGCTAATGTAAGAATATCTTCTTTCATTATCTGGGTGGGAAAGAGCTGTGTATCTCGGCTGTTGCTGGATGTGCCCACGAGTGGGGACTGTCGGGCAAAACACCAGTGGAAAAGCCAGAAGACAGCCCACCCTAAAAAAGGGGAGCCAACATGGGGACCCAACTGGATCCCTTTCCCACCCCATCCCGGACGATTGTGGCCTATAGAAACCAGGGTCTTAGGAAGTGGATTCTCCCTCCCTTCGCCAGTTCTCCAGACCATCTGGATGCAGTTAGAAACAGGCGTTTCCTGTTCTCAGCATGGAAAGGCGATGGGGAGGGCAGGAACAGGGCCAGGAGGCCTCGCAATTCAATTCAAAGGGACGGAACTGGCATAAGAGGGCAGGCAAATTCCATCATCTCTCAGCTTACTCAGAGGATCAGAGAAACGGGTGCCCCAGAGGCCTTCACGCTGAAAGTCCCAAACCGGCCACAGCACAGCACCCAGCCCGCGCCTTCAGAGGGAGTGGGGGGGGGGGAGAGGGGAATAAACCTTGCCAGGGCTCTGTTCAGCAGCAGATCTGCACAACAAGGTCTCTCAACCGGTTTTCAATTTCGATTTTGCAGAGACTACCCATGTGCATTAGTCTTCAGTACGAGTGGTGAAAAGCTGCCCCGTCTTCCTTATGTTCTGTTCAGGAAATAAGGGCAAGCTACACAGACATTCTGAGCGTTTCACAGCTCTCTGTATTTCTCTATGTACAACAGTTTATACACATCATCGTTCCAACTGCACAATTGGGCCATGCCCCCTTGAGCCCAGGCGCTCGGCATAAATGCCTCCTTGCCTCCTCTGGAAGGAGACAGCATCTCAACCTTCTGCAAGTGCCCTCAGCTGCATGGTGGGCCTCCTGCTGACTCAGTTTCCTTCTGTTACAGTCACACCCTTCTGACGTCTCTTGAAAGCCTTTCCGTGCACAGAGAAGGCACATCTCCAGTGCTGAGACTGGGGTTCATTCTGAAGTAACTAGCACCAGAACAGGGCTGCCCCACAGGCTATGTATTCAAAGCTGAGCCCTTTTCACAGCTTGCTCCGACCAAAATGACCTGCTTTGAGTTTCAACCAATCAAAAAGCAGGGCTCCTGTCTTGACAGGAAGGATTCCCTATACTCCCAAATAGGACTTCTATGGCTTCTACCCAAGTTGGTTTGTCTAGCAGCTGGCAGGGCAGCTCCATGTTTCCAATACCAGACCTCCCTCTTCCCCCCCCAGTCTCACCCCCAGCCGATCAAGAAGTGCTTGCTCCCACATTCTTCTCCCCATTAGGCTGAAGCTCTGACCACCACAGGACCATCCACTGACCCAGACTCCCCTTTTCTGAGCACCTTGCCATTTATTCACTTAACACTCCAGCCTCCCTCCCCCTCGCCCGATTCACACCAGCATCACTGCTTCAGTTGTGCGTAAGAACTGGGAGAGAGGAGGCACGAGGACCCATCGGTCAGCTTAGCTGGCCCTCTGAGCCACAGCCCCATGGAGATTCCAACACCACTCCGAGCAGCTCTGCGGCTAAACTGCTGGGATTTGCAACGGATCGGAGCAGCTGTGCCAGTGCAGTGGCTCGGTGGGTGGGGGTTGACCCCTCCCGGAGGAAAACGGAAGCCACACAATTCCGAAGGAGGCGGGGCCGGTTCTGCTGCTCGGCCAGGCGGTAGACCTCCCCGAGAGTCCCAGGGCAGAGAGAGTCTTGGCACAAGGCCTCGTCCACCAACGCCTGCAGCTCTGGGAGGAGATACTGTTCAGCAACCACCAGGATTTCTTCTGCCAAAGCGAGGGGAAATGGCCTTCCCAAGACCTGGCAGCACTTGCCGCGACAGCCATGGAGGAAGTGGGTCAGAGCCAGGAAGGGTTCTGGCAGCACATTGCGAAGAGTCACGGTGGTGTGGGATGACTCCGCAAACCCTCCACTCAGCATGGCCCGGAAGACCTCAGAGGCGCCGCTGACCGCCTGGCGCAAGGCTGGCACTCTGCAGCCAGAGTCCAGCTGAAAGAACAAGTCGGCCCCACCTTCATCCACGATGCGAGAGTAAGGACAAGGCAGCGGGGAATCCAGGCGAGGCCGCTTCAAGGTAGGAGACGAGACGGAAGCAGGAGTCGGAGCTTGGGAGCTCAGGAGGAGGGAAAGAGTGTCTGAGGTGTAGAAGACAAAATAGGGGTCGGGATCCCGCACCAGGACCCCTAGCAAGAGCCGCAGGCCAGAGAGGTCCAGCAGAAGCTTCCGACAAAGAGAATCCTTCCTGCAGCCAAGAGGAGACACAACGAGGAGCATCACCACCTGCTGCAACTCAATCGCGTTTCTCTCCCCCATCTCCTGGCGATTCTTCTCCCCAAATCTGGGGCAACCTCTGATGGTATGCACCCTTCTCCTCACATTTTCCAGAACTGTGAGGTCACACCACCCCAACCGGTTTCCTCCCACGCCACTGTGTCTTTCAAAGATCTCCCACAGGTTAAAGAACCGTTCTCCCATCTGCAGCCCATCTGGGGATGCAGAGCATTTGTGGTTCCAGAGCCACTAAGCCCCAATGTCTAAACCTCTGGGGATAAACAGAAACCTGAGACAACCATGTGCAGCAGCTGCATTCGCATATCACGGGTGTTCACCCGTTACATGGAAATGTATCCTAAGAAAATGGGCTGCGTTCACACAACGCACAATCACAAAAAAGACCACCAAGGTTAATATTAAGCCCTCGTAAGTGTCTGCTAGGTCTTCATCTGACTTGCTTAAGTGAGTCATGTGAATGACTCACTCCAAAAGGTTGCTGCCATTTTGACAGCCGCCCGAGGAAGAAAACATTTTCCCTCCTCAGCCCAGTTTGAAGCCTCTTCTGGTGCAGAAAGGGATGCCCGACTCACCGGCAGATAAGGGGCAGGGCCAGTGCAGAGGCTGCTTGGTCCGATTCGCAGCCTGACAGCAGCATGTGAGTGAGAACGCCCACCCCGAAGGGGGACTCTGCTTGCACGCACAGGTTCATCAGTAGCGTCTCTCCTGTGGAGGGGGGAACAGGCAGCGGGTTAGACGCAGCGTCGCCATCTAAAATGGCAATCTGTATCGACTGGGAAGAACAGCAGCAAACAATTTGGGGGAATCAATAGGTCATACTACCTTCACAGGCTTTTTTCATTTCTCTTCCTGCTCCACATTAAGCTCAAGAGGCCTATTTTACTGATTACACAGGAAACAAGAGGCTCTCTCTTGATTGAAAAGCAGGCAGGTATGAATAATGTCCCCCACCCCACACTGTTGAACCCCAACTCTTCTCAGCTACAGCCACTATAGTAACCAACAAGATCGTGAGAACTGCTGCTCAACATCTGAAATGGCTGCCTGTTGCCCATCCTGTCACCAAGACCTACTGACTCTTGGTTAACAATACCACTTGTAACAGCAGAGGGAGATCAGGATTCCCAGCACTTTGGTCCAGGTCAACAGTTACCCTGATACCAAAGACCCAGTGAGGTGGGACATTAAGGTATAAAGCAGAGATGAGAAGATCCCCAACGTGAGACCCTTGGTGTTAGGGGTAGGCAGAGATAGAATCCCAATATTCTAGACAGCCTTCCCAACCAAGTACCTATGGACGTAGTCTAACACATCCAACTCCTGTAATCCGAAGGATGCATGTTGACTAGGATGAGGGGAGTTACACAGCTCTCCCAGGTGGGAGAAGACTGTCCTAAACTACAGGGATGGTGTAACACACACACACACACACACACACACACACACCAAGTTCCTTGAATCTTCTGGGGTCACACTTTTCAGTGTCCAAACTGCTCGCCTCCTCTTCTTCTGGTTCACCAGTGACGGCGGTAGCGGCTTGTTCAGGGGATACGCCTAGGACCAACCAAGCCCTGATGAGCGAGGGCCCGTAGGAGCGCACGAAGGCTTCCAGACAGGCTGGGTTGCAGGTGAGACGATGCAACAGTCGAAGGCAACGAGAGGAAGGGGAAGGGCTCCCGGTGATGTAACGCAACAGCCCTTGCAGGGTGGCCGGCGTCACTAAGCTGCGACTAGGATCCTCAGCTTGAGAAAAACGGGAAAGGAGGAGCAGAGCTGGGGCTTCGGGAGCATGGAGGTCTGGGTCGCCCTCGTGGGGAGAGAAAGAGAGAGGCAAGGCCAAGGAAAGCCAGGGAGACGAAGCCTCGCCGGCAGGGCGCAACCCCTGCAGTGATGTGTTTTGCTCAAAGGTGGAGCGCAGCTTGGCGCGCCGTTTCCAGCAAGAGGTCGGCATCTTGTACTCCTCAGGAGAACTTGAGAGAGTCTGAACGCTCAGCTTTGGAGGGACCAAACACACTTCCTCTGTGACCGGGGATTTGGCAACAGGCCTGGGTGACAGCTGGCTTTGGTCATTCTTGCTTGGAATCAACATCACTGGAATGGAGTTACTGGGCCCAGGGTTATTCTGGTTGGTTACCAACGCAACCCAAGTGGATTGTTCAACCCTGCCATCGACTTTTCCTGAATTTATCATCCCTGAATTTGGCATTTCCCCTGACATGGATGAACAAGGCAGCTTTAAGACATCATCCCCAGAGAGCTCCTCCTCTAAATTTGCCAGTTCTGATATCACCAGCACCTTCTGCTCCGTATTGGCTCCAACTGTTTTTTGCTCCTTATTCCCATCTGAAGGTGGAACCTCTAAGACAGGTTCTGGATGGAAATTTTCAGATTCAGCCAACAAAGGTAATGCTGCAGGACAGAGGTTCTGATCTGGAAGAATTCCATCTCTCACTGCCGAGTTTAAAGCCTCTGAAATACTGGGCTGCCCCACAAGAGGCAAATCCAAAAAAGGAGAATGTAGGAAATCAGGAGATTCTGCTCTAGAATGGGGTTTCATCCCAGACATGCTGTGGCAAGGTCCCAGAGATTCATCTTGTAGTTCTTGGCTGGGACTAACACCTCCTTGGGCCTCCAGCTCAGAAAGGGTGGTATCAGGAGACCACTGTGGAGAAAGATCTCCTGGACTGGAAATATAACCTTCCGAGAGAAGCCAGGATCTGAATTGGGTACAAGGAAGAGAGACACAGAAGAATAAGCCTTGAAATATATAAGCGGTGGAAGATCTGGAGTGGGGAGAGGAGGGATCTCAAGAACAAAAAAGGAGCACCTTTGGTTAGAAATATTGGAAAAGAGATTCTGTACAGCTCAGCTGGCAGCCTCTCAGCTGCAAATGTTTCAATTATCTGTATTAGCATGACAGAAGACTCTCTGTCTGCAGAGTGATGCTGACACGGGCATCCGTACCTGGTGGAAAAGTAATGAAAGGTGTGCCAAGCCATTCAGGGCACAAACCCCACCTTTTCATAATTGCATCCCTACCCTGAATTTTCGTGTTAGTATAACAGCATGACACACATCTCATCCCTTGCCTTCTCCTGCAGATGGCTGGGAATGCTGTGCAGGGCTAGAAGTGAACACACATCAGAAGATTTTCTCAACAAGTAAAACAGAGAGGAAATCGGATATTACCAACTATACCTGCATTCTATAGGAATATATGAGTCTCCTTCGAGTCAAACTCGACTCCTGGTGACTTCATAGACATGTCTAGGCCTTCTGGGATTTTTTTTTTTTAAATTTCCAATCACCTATAGGCCTGGTATTCCCTGCAGGTCTCCCATCCAAGTACCAACCAGGCCTGACTCTGCTTAGCTTGACATGGTCGGCCAGGCACTATCACCTGCTGAAGCATAGAAATAGAGTTTTAGGGAGCAATTCAAATAGGAGGCACCAATTCAGAGAAATCCAACTTCCCATTAAAAGAAAAACAAACAGTTGAATCTGTAAGCCATATGAATTTAAAACTTTGGAGGAGGAAAGCAGAGCTGGCAATGATTAGAGAAAGGAGTAACGTACCTGCTCAGCTCTGTTTACCTCCAACATTTACTGCCCACCAGCTCATTTTGATACTTCTTTTTCAGTTTGCCAGGGCTTTCCTAGAATTCCCCAAATTTGGAATACCAGAATCAGGTATGCAAGATAGACGTCCTTAATTTGCATAAGTGTTAAAAACCTAAAGAATCGATGAGGAGTTTTTATTTTTTATTGTCTACCCAGGTTTACTGTCATGGAATTTGCATTTCTCAAATGGGCTTCAGGATGTAAGAAGCTTTATTCAGCAGCCTTTCAAACTCACTTCACCCCTCTCCGATTCGTAAACCTACCTTTTCCACTTTGATACTCTTTAAGAACATTGGAATATGATCCTTCTTACTGGAACCCAAGCCCAACATGGCCACTGACCCCGGGGCTGCAGACAACTGGAGTTGTGGTCCAACATATCTGAAGCCGTTCAGAACAGCCCCTGCACCAAGAGGGCATCCAGTTGGAAACCAAATTTACCTGAGACTCTGAAAGCTGGAGGACTCTGCTCCTGGTAAGGCCTGCTCTCCTCGCCGGCCCTCGGCAGGGAAGTCAAACGATGCCGCCTCTTTTTCATCTTCACGTTCTTCCTCCTCCTCCACTTGTTCCTGACCTGCCCACTGGCCCTGGGCTGCCAGCCTGCCAACCAGCAAGGGCACCAGCCCTCCAGCCTGCAGCAGCTCCAGGGCTTCCTCATCATAGAAAAAGGCCACAAAGGCCACCACCACACGAGCATGTGAAGAGCTGTGACATCGGTCCCGCAACAGGGAGAGCAGCAACTCTAACCCTCCAGTCTCACGCACCCGGCTTCGATTAACAGCCTCCCGGCACAGCAGACACAAGGCCTTCACCAGCGGATGGAGGGAGGCCCCAGGTGCCCCAGCTCCCCTCCGTCGTTGGATCTCCCCCACTAGCAATTCCACCCCCCCAGCGTTGCCTATAGCCGGCCTCAGCATGCCCTGCAGACAGAGGTTAGCGAGGACTGAAAGTGCGGACTCCTGCACGACTCGTTTCTCATGACCAGCTAAGGCCACGAGCGGCCCCACCCCACCTCCCAGGCTGAGCTGTTCCGCACAGTCACGACTGCAACCCTTCGTCAGCTCCATGAGGGCACGCACGGCTGCTGCAACCAGAGGCCCATCGTCCAGGGAGGAAGCCAAGCGCTCAGCTATGGGGCGGACTGCCCCCTGCTGGGCCAGCACAAGACGATGAGCGGGAGTATTGGCCAGATAGCGAATGGCCCTGATCACGCTCTGCAAACATTCGCTCTCCTGGGAGGTGGTGAGGACCTGGACTAGTTGGGGCACAGCTCCTGTAATGGAAACATTTGGGGGGGGGGAATGGCATAAAAGAGAAAGGGTAGTCCTGTTATAAGATCCTAGGTATTCTAAACAGGAGTCCGCCAGACACCTTTCCAGGCATTTCGATTAGCCTGCATCTCTGCTCATTCTTAGGTACTCAACTTTTCACTGACTGCTGTGACCGAGCAGCGCTCAAAGGTACCACATCAACCATGACAACTTGCCTGACAATTGCATCAAGTAACCTTGCTACCGTCTACCTGTCAGGCCAATTGCACTAACTGTGGCTACTCACTTTACTTTCCGCTTAAAGAAAGCAGCAAAAATAAAAGGCTTCCGTTAGGAGATCTACCTGAGATCCGGTAGGCCTCCACCCTTTTAGCCTTCTGGGAGGCCATGAAAAGCTGACTGTTCCCCCATGCACTGGGCTTGGGTGAGAGGGGAGCCCAAAAAATGTATGGGGGAATGTTGTCTTTGGGGTGCCATGAGGTGTAGTTTTGATTTTAGTATTCTTGTTTTCTTTTTAGGCTTTATTGTTGCTGTTCTGAGCAGCCTAGGGTTACTGTATACAACAGTATTTCTCAACCTTGGCAACTTTAAGACATGTGGACTTCAACTCCCAGAATTCCTCTACCTGCAGGCTGGCTGGGGAACTCTGGGAGTTGAAGTCCATATGTCTTAAAGTTGCCAAGATTGAGAAACACTGGTATACAAGATGGGCAAATACAGAAATCTAATTAATTAATTAATTGCTCTGGTTTCCAGTGACACCATTTCTCCCCAGGATATGGAGAATACTACCAAAGGCTGCACTGGAACTTCAGCAGAGTAATTTGGAACTTGATCCCCAATCATGGAAAGCCACCCAAATCCCTTCCAAGTTACCAACAAAGAAAATGACACCACCACCATCTCTCCATCCTGCAAATTTTTAGATTAGCAGAAAGAATGCTCTGGATCTATCACTATGCAGAGATGCTTAACATATCACTGCTTTTAATTTGCAGTCTGTTTGTAGAGCATCACATCTGACAAAACTGTTATTGCAAAGATTCTACTATGCCGTATGAATTCCACTAAGGAGTTTTTAAATATGTACAACTTCCTTCAGAGTTTACACCAAATATTATTAATAGAATATATAAAAAGTGAAAGTTTTTATTTACTATTTCAAGCATTCTCTTTTAGACTAATCATCTCTCATTTAGAATATTGCAATGCGCTGTACATAGGACTACCCTTGAAGAGTATCCGGAAGCTACAGCTGGTTCAAAATGTGGCTGCGCAGGTAATCATGGGTGCCCTAAGGAGAGCACATGTAACATCTTTGCTGCGGGAGCTGCACTGGGTCCCAGTTTGTTTCTGGGTCCAATTCAAGGTGTTGGCTATCACCTTTAAAGCCCTACAGGCTACCTGAGGGACTGTCTCACCCCCATTACATCGACCCGTCCCACCCAATCCAGCAGAGAAGGCATGTTGTGGATCCCGTCAGTGAGAGAATGTCAACTGGCAGGTCCTAGGAAGAGGGCCTTCTCTGCCATTGTCTCCGCCCTATGGAATACTCTCCCCCCAGAGGTGAGGCGGGCCCCGACCCTCCCAATTTTTCAGAGGGAATTGAAGATTTGGCTCTGCCAACTTGCCTGGGGCAAGGAAAGATACAATTGACCCTGGGGATGGCTGGCACCTTGATGATGCGCCCTGAGTTTATTAACATCTAATTAACATCTGTCTCTTGGATGTATTATAAAGGAAGTGTGTTTTGAACATATTGTAATTATTTAATTAATATTTATCTATTTTAATCAATATTCTATTTTTACTGTAAACCGCCCAGAGTCACCACACAGTGAGATGGGTGGTGACAAATTTGAAATATAAATAAAATAAATAAATAAATTCAGCATAGCCAAGAATATGATAGGTGGTACAGATACACAACAGAGTTGATAATTATCCGCATATTGGTAAAGGGGAGCTGAGACATGGCAAACAGAAATTTGCCTGAGGGCACCTGATACTGCTGAGCACAGAATCATTATCTCTCATGCCATATTGACTCTAAGCAGTTTGCAGCTCTTAATCTGTGTGTGTGTGTACGTGTACGCGTGCATGACAGAAAGAGGGAGGAAGAAGGGGAAAGTCCGACTAACAATGTTGGAAAATAAACTTGAGGTTCCCTTTAATGGTTAAAGGGGAGATGGGTGAGAAAGATAGCTATTCCTCCTGTCTCCACAGTACAGGGAGTCCTCACTTACCAACTGCAATTGGAACCAGCAATTCCACCACTAAGCGGCGCAGTCATTAAGCACAACGTCACATGACCATGCCAACTTACAATATCAGTTCCAGTTGCAGTCATTAAGCAAATCACCACAGTTGTGAAGCGTAACATCAGGTGACTATGACTTGCGACTTCCTGCCAGCTTCCCCATTGACTTTGCTTGTTGGAATCCAGCTGTGAAGGTTGCAAAGGGTGATCACATGACTGCGGGATGCTGCAACTATCGTAAATGTGCGCCATTGCCAAGCAACCAAATTGTGATCATGTGAGCGTGGGGATGCTGCGACGGCCACAACTTTGAGGACAGGTCACAAGTCTCCTTTTTCGGCGCCATTGTAACTTCAAAAGGTTGCTGAACAAGTGGTCAGTAAGCGAGGACTACCTGTTGTAAATTATCAGATTACCTGAGTCCTTGTGTGTGTATGTGTGTGTATGTGTGTGTATGAATACACACACACACATTGCAAATCTCAGTTCTACACTCGCACAGTTCTACCCCCCTTTCCCACCCAGCCCCTGTTCAACCTGCTTCATGGATGGCCTGGCAATTTTCTGAGTCTACAGCCAAGTTGCCGAGTGCCCGTGCTGTCCGATTCTGGATACTTTCCACAGCAAGTGATTTCAGGATAGTAACTACAAAAAGAGAAAATGGGGAAAGGGAGCAGTTTGATAATCTAGGTGTAAAACCACCACAGCTTTCAAAGAAGTAGCATCTTAACCAGTTACATTAAGGGAGGGGGGGGAAGAGTCTTGTGGCACTTCAAAGACATTTAACCTTTTTTTTTTATCACTTTCTGCTAAGAGGCAGTTACCTTCTGGATGGAGAAAGGATGGGCAACAATTGCTATTTGATCCCAATCCAACCCAACCTTACAGAATATTATAGAATATCAGCTTTTAGATAAGAAACACCAGCTTCAAGAACCAGTTTGGTGTAGTGGTTAAAGTGCCAGTCTAGAAACTGGGAGACTGTGAGTTCTGGCCTTTCCTTAGGCATGGAAGCCAACTGGGTGACTTTGGGCCAGTCCCTCTCTCTCTCTCAGCCCAACCCACTTCACAAGTCTGTCATTTGTGGGGGAAATAGGAGGAAATAGCATTCTGTATGCTGCCTTAAGCTGTAAAAAATAAAAGGATATACGTCTAATTAACAATTAATAAATACCAGATTCTTAAATTTTATATATTACACTGTCTGCCATGAGCTATATGATGCTAGATATTTCTGAAAAAGCTGCAGGTCTCGTGCATGGCGAGTATACATGTACTTATGAAATCTTTTCACTGCTAGGGCATGCCCCAGTATGACGTCCAATTCCCAAAACTTCTACTAACTTCTCTTCAGAGGAAAAGCCAGCCAATTCTTGCATGCATTTACTCATCTAAATACAAAGCACTTAGCATAGCTCACAACTTGGCATCACAGAGGGTGTGAGAAAATCAAAAGGTAAATATTAATAGAACCTAAACCTACTTCTGCTGGCTTGAAACCATGAATAGCTTTCAATTTTCCCGGTCTCTCCATTTAGAGGATGAAGCTGTGGTACTCACAATATTAATAGGCAGGTGGCGTGCCAACTGTAGCAACTGCAGACAGCAAGTTACAAGCCTAGCAATAACTTAGCTGTGATTCTTAAGGATCTAGGCATGCATTTTAGCCCATCAGACCGTCACAAATCTAACTTGAGACGCAGCACACCTAGGGATGTTCTAAAGTCCAGGCCAATACACAAGGCTCAGAATGGCATGGTTTAAGATCCTTAAGATTGTAAAATACGACATTTAAGAAATGAGATTTACTTCTAGCTAAAATCCTAAGACTAAGGGGGAAAGTCAGAGGCTTCAGCTTGCCCACCTCCAACACCCTGAAGCCCTTTTTAAGCTTACAGAGTTGTCATCCTTTTGAATTCAAAGGTTATGCACCATCCCATTTATGGGGACGTAAAACTGATGCCCCCTCCCCATGTGGATGCCCTGATTCGAGAAGAAGAAAGCCCCCCCCCCCAACAGGGGAGGCCTCACGAGGCCCAGCTCGGCTTGATGGGAACCGGACACTCCCCCTCCCCACCAAGGATGCATCTTCAATCCTTGGCAAGCCAAGATGCCCTTCCCCAACCCCTACCGATACGACGAACTTCAACTCCCACAATCCCGATGCAGCTTCCCCATCGGCCCGGGTGGCTGGGAATCATGGGAGTTGAAGTCCAAGAAGCGTACAGGCATCAGGTTCTGGCGGGCGGCTCTGCCGATGACGGGAGAGCCCGAGTCAGAGGCTGAAACAGCCCCACCCCACCCCACCCCACCCCCAGGGACCCCTGCAGCCCTTCTGGGGGGCGCAGAGGGACTCTTCCCCATCCGTGCCCTCGCTCTGCCCCCCCTTCCGCACTCACCTAGCGGCGGGATCCCCCCAAGTTCGCGCACCTGGGTGCGGCTGCCCCCTTCGGTGCAGCAGTTCCCCAGGATGCTGAGGGCCAGGTCCAAAGTGCGGCGCGGTCGCGGGGGGCCAGACAGGATCCCCAAGAGAGGCGCCAACCCTCCACGGGTCCTGAAACGGGCAATGCCTCCCGTCTCCTTGATGTGCTGGGTCCTGAGGGCCAACAAGGCCTTGCCCAGCCCTGGCTCGGTCCCCCTCTGCAGCTGGGCCAGGCAATAACCTAGGGAGCCGGTGGGGGTGCAGGCTCCACCCCCCGAACCCCTTGAAGCAGGAGCCGCCATCTTGGGGAGAATCCCCTTCCTAAGGACCGAGGGGGGTAGACATCAAAGCACGGGGGCCCGGGGCACACTGGGAATTGTAGTCCTCCCCCAAGACAAAGGGGGAGAGGCTATAAGTCCCGGGATAGATCACACGGTTCCAAGCTCGGCTGGGGAAGGAGCGATGCATGACGGTAGCTGTAGTTCCTTCCTCGTCCTTTGTGATAAATAGCGTCAAGAAGAAGAACCGCAACTTCCATAGAGCTACGCGCCAGCAAATGGCAGGCGTGAGCGTGTGCAGCAAAGGATGACGGGAACTAAACCGTATCCTACAACTCCCATTGAGACCGCGATCTTGTCAAATATGGGAGGGGTGGAGTGGAGAAGTGCATTTTGGGAGTAGTAGTTTCACTGTTAGGCTTGGTGGGAATAAATAACGATACACGTGTGGCGTTTTGCAATGATTTTTAGTGTTCTGAAGAAAAATGTAAAAGAGCATATAAGTTTTGGGGAAACTGTTGTACGCTTCAAAAGAACAAAGTGAAGCATATTTCAATGCTGTTTTGAAGCATAGTAGATTTTGATACTAGGTTTTGTGTTTAAATTGCAATTAAATTATGCGGCATACGCAGTGATGTATAGAATATTGTAAGCAAAATTTTAAAAGAAAGTTCTAAGAAAAGAAGAATGCCCTCCCTCCAGAAAATTTTAAAGCTCAAATCAGCCAACCTTCCCTCCCATCTTCCACCCCAGACTACTGGACGACTAGGGGACTGATTGGTGATGGAACCAACAATTTTGGACAGCATGAGGTTGGGGGGGGGAAATGAATAAAATTAAGAGGGATTACACAAGCAGGTCCTACCATCAGATAGACTGAGGAGGCTGCCTCAGAAAATAATCAAAAAGCAACAACGCGCTTTGTTAGTATCGTTGAATTTTTGCCAGGGAATGGGAGAAGTTGAAGGCATTTTCTCTCTCCACTCCAAGATTTGCTTTGGGTATTATGACCCTTGATTGAAGAGGGAGGTGGGGTTTGCTTCATTTCCTCAAACAGCTCAATATCTTAGAGCAGGGCAGGGCAGAGGAGAGCAGAGAGAGAGGAGAGAAGAAGGAAGACTTCCGTGGTGCCATCTGGCACATAATTGTCAATGATCATAGGTGTTCCCCCCTCCTTTATTTTGAGGAGACTAACCCAGCACATCAGCAAGATTCTTCTCTAGGGAGCTCCAGTGGTTCGACCTCTCTGAACTTCTGCAGCTCTGCTCACATCCTGTTTCAAGAGGCTTCTGAGTCAGAGTGAGTCTCCTTGGTGGAGGCCCATCCCTTGTTGGGATCAGCTTGAGTACACCCAGCTTCTTTCCTAGAGAACTGGCCTCATCTGGAAGTGTAGAGGCATCTTTGCTTTCTCCGTGGAAGGGATGTGGAGGACATTCACACTGGTAAACAGAGGGCTGATTACAGTGTAAACTCACAGTACCTGCAGCCACTACTGTTTGGGCAGATCAGATTATTGGGGGGGGGGAGCAGGGGGAAGAGCGTCCCCAAGAGACAACAAGCCCACATTTCCTTCAGGTCATCTTTATCAACTGGACAATCAAAACAAGTGTTGGCTAAACATTAAAGAAGAATGGAACTTAGGGGCACTGTTTTTCTATCTTTCGAACTTCCTCCACCATTGTGCCCTGTTGAAACAAGCACAGAGGGAATGTAGCTTGAAGGACATGTTTATGCTCACCCCTCCTACCAAGGCCACCTGCTTCATCCCGTACTTGAATTAGCCACCATCTTTGAATTCAACTTACAGATGTGCACAGGTCCAAAACTTGCATTCATTCCCAACATCTGGAACAACAATGAATTATTAGTCCTACATAACACTGGATTTTGTACATGCCAACTCCCTCTTGATATTATCTCTCCAAGTAACATTTGATAAATCCCAGAATCGGATGGATGCAGTGAGACAGGTTGGAACACGCATGTTCTCACTTCCTTGCTGCCTACAACTCCTGGAGTTTGTCCAGGCTCTTGGCAAAGACAAGAGAATAATTGTTTCTGCTTCAGACATGATGACATCCCAAGCCAAATGGGTCAGAGAACAGGAAAGTGCATTTTATCAAAAGTACCTCATGCTTGCAGGTTATGTAGCAGATGTAATATATTTGGAGGAAAACTGATCAAGCCATAATATGCAAAGTGAAAGATGCTCTCTGGCAAAGATACAGGAAAGATGACATTCATGGTAAGCAACACCATTTGGTATTCCAGCATGGATGCTGTGGCGCACATATTTATTTGTTTGCTCCTTTTTTATTCTGCCACAATTAAGAGACTTAGGCTACAGCAATGTTTCTCAACCTTGGGAACTTTAAGAAGTGTGGACTTCAACTCCCAGAATTCTCCAGACAGCATGGCTGTCTGGGGAATTCTGGGAGTTGAAGTCCACACTTCTTAAAGCGCCCAAGGTTAAGAAACACTGGATTACAGTCTCAACAATAAAACATACATTGAATAGTTTTATATAATAATAAACAATAATTAAACCACAGATAAAATACTGTCACCTATAACCAAAGGCCCTCTTAAAGAATTCTATTTTTTACAATTTCCTGAAGCCTATCAAGGCAGGTGCTGATCAGGTGTCAGGAGGCAGGGAGTTCCATAACTTTGGTGCTGCCAAAAAAAAGCTTTTGCACACTTCCTTCTCCCTAATCTCACTGAAATTTAGGACTTCTAATAGATACTCTTGGGAGCTCCACATTGGGCAAGTTGATCATGAGTGGAGGAGATGGTCCTGGAGATATTCTGGAATCAAGCCATGTAGGGCTTTGAAGTTCAAAACCAGCACTTCAAATTGGACACGGAAGCTAATAAGAAGCCAGTGCAAGACTAGACTATAGGTATAATATGTTCACGTTGGCACGTAATCACTGACAACTGGGTCACTGCATTCTGGACTAATTGAGGCTTCTTTGTAGTCTTCAACATACAGCATATTACAGTACTGCAACCCAATGGTGATGAGGGCACAAGTCAGTGTTGCAAGATCATCCTCCCCTAAGTAAGGCTGCAACTGTCCAGCAATAGTCATGAGTCCAGGAGGACTCCCAGCCCCCAAACCTGATGTGGCACTGCCACCCCATCAAGAGATACAACTGGAGACATGGAGAATCCACAGTGAACAGGTAGTAACTCCGTCTTGTCAGGGTTCAACCTCAGCCTGTTCTGCCCCACCTAGATCCTCATAGCCTCAAAACACTGAGGCAACTAGTGACAGCATCATCTGTACAGCTCACACTAGCAATGTATGACTGGGTGTCATCAGCATCTTGATGAGACCTGAAGCCTGAACCTTTAGATGACCTCTCCTAGTGGTTTCATGTAAATGTTAAAGAGTAGGAGATAGAGGACCAAGCCTTGCAGTGCATCACAAGCAAGAGACCACTCAGCCAACCCCTCATCCTCTCCTTAAACACTGATTGGACTTGTCCATTAAGGAAGGAGCAGAACTACTTCAACTCAGTGCCTTTATCTCTCAACTCCTGCAGACCGTCTAGAAGGATATCATGGTTGATGGTACTGTAGGCTGCTGAAGGAAGCCCGGAAGGGGTGCATCTCTCCATCCAGTTCATGATAAAAGTCATCAATTAATGCTGTCTCAGTCCCATGCCCAGGCCTGAATCCCAGCTAGAAAAGGTCCAGTTAATCCCCTTCTTCTAGGGGGCTCTGTAGATGAACTCTGATCAGAGTCTCAATAACCTTCTCCCCAAAAGGAACAGGATGATACTTACCAAATATGGATAGACCCAGAGAGGATGTCCTGAAGAGGAAGTGTACCCTGGCCTTCTTGAAGGCTGATGACATCAACTCCTCATGCAGTGAGGCATTGATTACCTCTTAGATCCAATTTGTCACCACTCCTGACCACCTAAGGAGCCAGGGATGGGGCAGCAGTCAAGGTCAAAAATGGCCAATCACGAGGGCACCCTATCCATCCCATAAGCCAGAAATGATCCCAGATCACAAAACTTGATGTTGCCCAGTTGTCATAATGGCCTGTGCCCATGCAGAGTCAAGGTTTTATTTATTTATCTGGTTATTTATTTAAAAGACTTATACAGCTGCCCATCTTAGGCAACATACTCCTGGGCAACTCACAACCAACAATGAAAACTTAAGAGCAAATACAGAAAATTTCCAGCGCCCTCAACTGCCCCACATCCACAGAAGACCCTTTCTGGGCTCCAGCCTTACATTACCCAATGCTGTGGGAAAAGCTAGACCTTCAAGGATTTTTGGAAGGGTAGGAGGGTAGGAGCCAGCCAGATCTCAGTGGGGAGGGTGTTCCACAGGCCAGGGGTAGCTATGGAAAAGGTTCACTGCCTAGGTCCCACTAAATGACAACATTTAAGGGAAGGGACCTGGAGTGCACCAATCCTATCTGACCAAGTGCAAAGACAGATACCCTCGGGAAGAGGTGGATCCACAGATAACCTGGCCCTGTACCATTCAGGGCGGTAAAGGTGATAACCAACACCTTGAATCGCACCCAGAAAGAAACTGGAAGCCAGTGCAGTTCCCACAACAGTAATGTAACAGGGGCAAAGTAATCAGACAGGAAGTGACCAGGGCATGAGTGACCATGAGCAAGGCCTTTCGGTTCAGGAATGGGTACAGTTGGCACATGAGATGGATCCATGCAAAGGGCCCCCTAGCCACAGTTGCCACTTGCTCCTTGAGCAGGAACTGTAAGTTCAGGAGAACCCCCAAATTGCGCACTAGTGCATCTTTTGGTGAATATGAGTGGCTTTGTTGGCAAAATCTTGTGCTGGATGGTCATGGCAACCAGATGGGAGATCTATGTGCTGTCCTTTTCCTAAAAAGGAATTGGCACCCTAAACAAGGCTGGCAGACAACAGCCCACCAACAAAGTAACAGAGGAGAAGTGGTAACACTTTGCTTCCCTTACCATGGAGTAGGCTCAAACGTGACCTGGTCTCCACGCTTGGTCAGAAGCCTTTCTGTCTTCTCCACTGGTGTTCAGGGCATCTTCTCAGTCACTTCATTTCCCTAAGGCTTTCGGAAAACCAAGGCGTGATCTGGGATCAGCCAACAGAGAGAACAACCCTGCCAAGTGCCCATGTCACTACTTGTTGCTAGGCAAACGTATCCAGTCCTCTCATATATTTATTTTCTTAGGCTAAGGTTTATCCAGTAGGCAACTGAGGAGCTGCCATTTTGACATCCCCCCAAGCCCTCGAGTGGTTCCATGCCATGCATTCTGGGGTCTTCCCAGCAACCTTGTCAGGTAGACTAAAAGCAAGCCTTTGACTATGCCAGGGAAATGAGTTCTCAGCAGGGGTGTCCACAGCAGGAGGTCAGAAAAGTCAAGATGCCAAAAATGACCTTGCAGTCAAAGCCCCACCCATTTTAGGTGCATTGCCTGTGCAATGCACCTAAAAAAGAGGCAGAACTTCCGTGACGTGGTCGAGGATGCTATCTTGACTTTTTTTGACACACAAACATCCCCCGCCCCTGGACACCTTTGCTTCTGAGAAATATTTTGAAGAAGCTCTTCTTAGCTTTGGCTTGCTCTGTTCAATAGGCCTACCAAAAGGAAAGGAAAGGAAAGGAAAGGAAAGGAAAGGAAAGGAAAGGAAAGGAAAGGACCAAAGTCATAATACATGTAACTTCTTTGGTTTATTAGCCTTGGCCTGGAAAGTAGGACACTTCTTAATTGATAGGTGTTTCCTGGACGGCTCCTAGGTTCCTTCTTGTCATTTAACAGCCAATAATTGAGTGAGTTGGTCCAGGCATCATTCTTATCTTGTCCTTCATGCAAATTGGCTGTTACCTGTCTTCGTTTCTTCATCAGGTGAAACTGGGGCCTGGCAGGTAGAAGGATGATGAAAGGAATGGCCTCCTCAAGTTGCAATCTATAAAGCAACACGTCCAGCTGATTTTTTTCTCTCTCTCTGCCTTAGGCTCTTCAGCTGACTCAAAGCTCTAAACAGGATTAAGATAAAGGGGGAAAACCCTGGTTCCCCAGTTTCCCAGTAGAGCTTCTTCCTGCCTATTTCGTGGATGCTCAGTTTCCACATCTCATACCACATCTCTGAATCACCTCAGTTTGGATCAACCAACTTTCTTAGGACTGCAACCCTAGCCTCACTGGGATCAGGACTTTAGAAGACCTCATGCCTCTTCCCATTCTTTTCCTACCCTTCCCGTGAACAAGGCAATCCTTCCTTTCTTTTTCAAAAAACTCATAGAAAGTCCTCTCGTTTCCATCTCATACCTCTTCCTCAGCAGCAAATCATCCATACTTCCAAATTCCACATTATTGCCCTTTCTACCTAGACTAAAATTTGGTCATTTTATTCTGCCAGTGTATTTTCCTCTTCTAGGCCACCAGTCATACTTCTTTTGCTGGATCTCCTCTCCAGGCCAATGTGAGAATGAAATCTGGGCAGCAGCTAGCCAACTTGGGCTGATCTCAAAAACTTAAGCAAGGTTAGATCTTGTTAATACCACCAGGGAATCTCAAATTAAGAGTGGTAAGGTGAAAAAAAAAATCTGGTACAACACCAAACCACTTCTGTGTTGCAAGAAAACATAGATATTCCCATGAGATTGTAAGGAGCCAAGCTACACTCGTGGTAGCTTTGTCTGTCCTGGAGTAACGGAGGAAGGATTACCATTTGATCACTGGAATTAGGGGAAGGGGAGGAAGAGTGTAGGATATAGGTCAAAGCTAGTCTGTCTACCTGTCCTGACCCAACCGGTTCTCCTGAAATTGACAAGGTTTATAGTGATGACAAAGCCATGACCAGAAACATAACAGAGTGAACCTGGCCAGCTACGAAACTATCCAAAGTGATTTAGATCAAAGACATATTTATATTTATTTGAAAGGGAGGAGAGGAAGATAAAAAATAGGGTTCACCTTCATTGAAGTGTATTCTCCAACCTGGAGCTCCAATTTCCAGGACGGAACTGTTTATCTAATAAGAGCCTTGCCTTGCGGGGGGGGGGGGGGGGAATGGCAAACCATGATCAAAGTCTGGGGAAGGTTAAAATTCAAATTTTAAGTCTGTAGGGTGAAAAGTTCTGACCGTAACATCAGAGAAGGGAAATTAGGAAAAAGCGACTGGAGGGTAATCATGTTAACGGTATTTAATTTGAATTAGGCTTAAAGGTAAGTAAAACAAAATATATAATACTGGCTTGGACAGAAACTCCAAATTCCTTTCCTTGATCCCTGATAGCTCAAACCTCATTCTTGGAGTCTCTGAAAGCTGAAAAGGATCCAGTCTGTGAACCCAAGTGGGTCAAGGAATAATTCCTGGGATTTTATTCCATCCAGGGAAAGACATGAGGCAGATTGTAGGGTTATTAGTTGTTTTATGCATCCCTATTCCCTTATTTTCCTTACTAGCCAGACTTGAAGATATCAGCAGACAAGACCATGAAAAGTTTTTCTGACTGATCCAAATACTTTAGAAAACACCGGAGCATCACTGCAGCTGATTTTATTTTTATCTTTCTGAAGAATTGGCAGCCCAGGATGACTTAGCATATTTCTGGGTTATTTGTAAAAAGGAAGTGAGGATTTTAAATATGTAATACAGGAAGAACGGTAAATAAATTGCTAAAACTAGTGAACCATAGTTGATGAAGGGGTCTGCGGGTGCCAACTTCGGTTTCTTTTCAAGGCTCCTGTGCTTTTCAGAGTAGCCCCGCCAGCAGGAAGCAGAAAAGCATGAATCACGCTCAGATAGTTTTGCACCAATTTTCTCCTTGCCTGCTCAGATGGAAAGGCACAGGAGTCCTTCCAGACGACTAAAAAAAAGTTGGAAAGCATAGCTGCTGGTGGAGATGAACCAGCCAAGCTTCTCTGGGAAGCAAGGAAGGTCATATTAAAACAGGAGAGTGGAGAGATTTTTTTTTTTTTTAATGAAAGATAGCCCACTCCTTCCTCAATAGGCAAGGGTGTTGGTGTCAGGGCCCTATATATCTCTCTGAAGGGAAAAGAGCCTAGTGGTTATATCAACACCTGGTTCCTAACAAGACAAGGGAAGGGAAGGTGAAGGTGAATAGATTGTGTCCTTTTAAGCAAGGTGGCTTCTGCTGAGACTGATTTCCTAACAATTATGTAACTCCAGCTTGCTCACCCATCCCTCCGTTGCACATGAATACTGGCTAGAGGTCTGTAGCCTTCTCAACCTGCTTCTGTTTCCTCTCCTTCTCTGTAATTCATCCTCCTTTGCTGGTAATTCCACCCGCCCCAGTAGCAAACTGGGTGGTGACTTTATCACATGCCCACACACACACAGAGGCAGACACACACATATAAGAAGAAGCTGAGATGCTTCTGCCACCATCACTGTCACCTTGCCCAGCAGGGCAGAAAGAGACACCCACCGTACAGGTGAGGCTTCCTGGGGCAAAGGAGAGAAATGCAGTGGGGGGTTAAATGATTGCAAAGATGGGCTTGAAGGCCGGGTGGCTGGGGGACTGTAAGAGTTATTGCTTTATTTTGTGATAGATCATTGATGACCAGCTTTTTAAGGGGGAAGATTTTGTGTTTCTGGCTATTTTCACTGGTTATCAAGGCACTTTGCACATGCTCAGAGTCTCTATTGTTGACTAAGAAAGTAAATGCTATTCAGGATCACTCCAAGGGCCCATCAGTTTTCATAGCCTCTTTCTGAGAATTATGTATCAAACTCTGATGTATACCAATCGGGCATGAAATCAACCTCCTTTTCCTGTTGCTTATTTTATTTTATTTTATTTTATTTTATTTTATTTTATTTTATATTTATATATTTATATATATATAAAACTTTTGTTAAGGATTCTTCAAAAAGAAGATAAAAACGAATACAATCTAATATAAAGTAAGAAAAGAGAAAGAGAAAGCTAAAAGTGTGAGAAAAGAAAAAATAAAGAAATATAGAAAATAAAGAAAAAAAGTACAATGACGTGACTTCTGATCTTCTTTACAGCAGTTATAAGTACAATTATAAATTTACCTCTTACTCTATGGTTACAACATAACTCTCTTCTTTCCATAATCTATCCTATCTGATCATCAAAACCATAAATCATAAGTTCATTTTTTTCTGTTTCTCGCAAAAAGTCCACAAGGGGGTTCCAGTCAGCGATAGAAGTAGATGCTGTCTTTTCTCCGATCTTCTGTTGCTTATTCTCAACGTAAAAATGTTGAGGATACAATGATGCAGAACAGAGAGGCTTCATTTAGCAACTGATGAATTGGTTTCCCAGATATTTGTCTCATATGTTTTTATCGCATCTTGTGGTGACAGGTCTGTAATGTTAATTATGCATCAGCACGGTTATCATTAATCATATTTTAAGACTTAGCCTTGCTCATTTTTAATTTTTTTTTTTTGAAGTTTCAGCTTATACTTACTCATAAACACATTCTGGTGTATAGAGAAATTTCTCCTCTGTTGCAACATGCATGGCAGTTCCATATCAATGGTCTCATGATCACACATCGCTTTATTGTTACCTAAGTGTTCGCTTTGCCCTGTTGAAGTTGACTGTGGTTCCTTGTGCCCATGCAAATGTGCGTGAGAAGTCATATACCCAATCATATACAGTATTACTTCTTTCAAAATTTGGTAACCAAGCTACTACACCCAGATTATTACACTGTTTTTCTGGCCCTTCTGGTGCCACAATAATCAGATGACCCAGATGAACTGGGTCATCTGATTATAAATACATCCTATTTTGCTTATATGCATCCTCCTTGTTTGTAGCTGCATTGCCAGCCCATTAAGCCTCTTTCATGTTTTAGGTTTAAGGAGAGCCAACCATTCCAAATGACAATAAGTTGATGTTCGTCTTGTTTTCAAAAGAAAGATTCTAGGCCTCATGATTGCGATGGGGAACAATTTGAAATAATTGCAAAGGTTCAAACAGCTGCAGGATTGAATTCAACAGATTGTTCAGCTGTTAACTTTACCAAATCTATGTTCATAAACTTGATATAATATCTTATATATTATTATTGGTATTATTAATCATACTCTACAACTGAACCTTGATTTTTCTTTTGAATACAGTTTCAGCTCATACTTCAGTTTTCATAAATGCTTTCTGGTATATATCAAAAATTCGCCTTGTTGCAATCGGCGTGACAGTTCCATGTCGATCGTCTCATGGAAGTAATTATACTACTAGTACTACTAGTAATATAGTATACTACTAGTACTACTAGTAATATAGTATACTACTATACTACTAGTAATATTAGTACTACTACTGTAGAAGTACCACTATAGTATATATGCTACTACTATCAATTATAATATTATGAATACTTGCCTTATGGATTAATCAGGAGGCCTCACTTTTCCCCATAGCCCAGCCAGACTCCCAACCTATGGCTTCTCTCAAGATACTCATGACCCTCATGATGGTCTTTTCACTGGCGGGGGGATGCTACGCCAGCTCTGAAGGTAATTTGGAAAGTGCCTTGCTGGGGAGCGGGGAAGTGGAGGGCCAGAACATCCTGCCAGGGTAAAATTAAATCCTGTTGGGATGGATTTGGAAGCTAATAAGGTTAGCCTGGTTTGGACTCAGATGGGAAATGCCAGGCTAGAGATGAGACTGGGAAAAATCTGGAAAAAGCCAGTGACTAGACTTGGCCAAGAAACACAACACCCTATTTCTTTCCTTTATAGGTTCCTGGTGCTACACTGAGCCGCATTGTGGTAAGAAAAATGGAGCCGTTTTCCTTTTTGATCCCCTAGATCACAAGCCATGCTTGATTTCAGCCAGGGATCCTCCAATGTAGTGTTTCTTGACCTTGGCAACTTTAAGATACGTGGACTTCAACTCCCAGAATTCCCCAGCCAGCCATGCTGGCTGGGGAATTCTGGGAGTTGAAGTCCACATAGCTTAAAGCAGCCAAGGTTGAGAAACACTGCTCCAATGCTTTTAAACTACAAAACTCTGCTTTGTAAAGAACAAAATATATCTCTGAACATTGGCAGAGTGTATTTTTCTTAGTAGTAAAAAAAAATAATAATTCTGTTCATATAATTTGGTAACCATGAGCAGGATGACTAGCAGAAATAGTAGCTTCTAGGAAAGCTAGATACCCACTACCTTTAAAAAAAATGTATTTATTTTGCACCTCAAGTCTAATGACCATCCCTTTTTCCTGGGGACTGTTGGGAAGGTCCTAAAACATGGATATCCCTTGGTCGTTGCAATGGCAAGAGGCAGTCACCCATCAACATCATCCTGAGTGAAGTCTCCCACAACCCCAGTTTGGGTCCCGTGTCTCTGGTTGGTTATGAGAACAGCAAAGAGCTGCGGGAAATCAAGAACACTGGGAAGACAGGTGAGGAGATATGTGTTCTATTTTGAAACCAAAAAGTTTCTAGTCCTCAAGGTAGCAATGGGCGGGGGGGGGGGAACTTCCAAACTGCAACAAGGGAACACCTCTGACAGACTTTGTACACTGTGTGTAATCCTTTGGGTTAATTTCCTAGGGAAAAAAGGTTAAGGAAACCTATGTGCTGTGTTTATAGGCTGTTCCTATCACAAACGACTCTGAGTTTCAGATTATTTTGGGATTTGTGTTGGGGTGGGGTAGGGAAGAGGATGGAGGGAGAATTTTAACAGTTGACAGTTTGAGGAAGGAAGGAGAATCTGGGTCAAAATGGATCAGATGCTCTTCAAATGTTGGGTGGTCGTCGTTGGCGGTGGTGGTACGGTTCTTCCGGTTGATCCTGGCTCTTGGTAACTACAGGATCCGATCAACCTGCAGCTTCTGATCCACCTCCTTTAACCGCCACACCAAACTCTCTCTCTAAATGTTAGATTAGAAGTCCCATAATCCCCTAGCTCTAGCTGCATTCGTGCCAGGAATTGCCTTAGTGTGAATTTCTTTGCATTGTTCCTCAAAAATAAGCAATCTTGTCCACCGTGAATGAAATGATGAGTGAGTTTGGAGGAAAGTCGGTGAAGTGGGGAAAAAAAAACCATTCTAAATTCTTGCCAAGAAAACTGTGTGCGTGTGTGCAAGGGGCTGAATTTACGTGAATAAGGCGTGTTTGCCTTATTCAGTGGATTTACTCCTGCATAATTGTGCAAAGGAGTGTTAGTTGTGAAGGGATGCAACTAGAAACATAAGTCATTATCTTTTGATGTTTGTATTTGCACAGTTACTTGTGATTTACAAACAAATTACTAAAGGCGGGGGGAGGAATAGAATATTTCTCCCATCAGATGGGCAATGCTACTCTTTCCATTGCTGATACATTCGAAATTCTTGAGGGAAAGGCATTTTTCACAAATAAATGAAACCTCAACTAGAAATAAATCTAAGACACAAATCCTTGCTTGAAAAGTTAACCCCACTGAAATTAGTATCCTTGGATAAGAAATGAATGTAAAACATATGGTCATATTACTCTCAAGCATGTAAGGGTCATAATTCCTCCCTTAAATACCCTTGTCTGCCATGTACACGTGTGTGTGTCTGTGTTATTTTCCATCCAGCCACTGGACCATCATGGAAAATTACATAGCTGCCTTCTGGAACGGTCAGCTGATGTGCTGAGATTACTGCAACTCCCAGAATTCTCAATTGTTCTTGGCTTGGAATTTTGGGAGTTGTAGTTCCAGCCTCTGGTAAATCTAAGGTAGGGGAAGACAGGCAGATCAGATCAGATGAGTAGCCTCAGAAGTTGTGCAGCTGACATTTTCAAATGTGCTGGTTAGCGTAATTGATTCCATCACAGCGTTTAGCCCAAGAGAAAGCAAACACAGGTTCTTGCAAACTAAACTCCCACAATCAGTCACTCGCTGGGCTGAAGGCAAATGAAATCCAAGATAATGAGAGGGACATCATTGCCTGTTCTTGGTCTAATAGGAAGAATGGCCGGGGGGGGGGGAGAGGGAGGACAATCTAGAGCAGGAGTTTGCCCATAATTTATTCTCAGATGCCCTCAGAGGTTAAAGAACCTGATCTAGAATTATGAGAATGCAGCTGGATTTTTCTTCTCTTTTTAATCGGCAGTTGACGTACACCTGGGAGATGGTCTCCACCTTGGTGGCTTTGGCCTTCCTGCACGGTACACAGCCAAATCCTTTCACCTTCATTGGGGAGATGGTGTCTTTCAGCCTGGTTCTGAGCATCAGATTGATGGCAAACGATATTCAATGGAGGTGAGGTTAGATTTCCCAGTCGACTTACTACTTGGCATTCTCTTTTCTGCACCGCAAAAGAGTCTTCTGGAACTGCTTTATTACAGCATAAGCAATAGTAACTCAGTTATTTTTGCTGCCACAGATTAACAAAGTGAATCCTCTGGAAATTCATTTGGGGCCTGGGAACGTTTCAGGAACCTTTCAGGACTGAGTTTGCTGTGCTGCAGCTTTTGAAATCTATTGTCCCTCTTCCAATCACAGCTTTTCCCCGGAATGTAGGAACTTACATTATTTTAGGGACTGAAGCCAGACTTGGAATGCAGCCAGGGGCACATTTCCCAAAGTAAACGGAGTTAGTTCAAAAGCTCAATTAAATGTATAGTTTAAAATCACATTAATTACATTATATTGATACAGTTAACCCATATGTTTAATAGCTTCTGTTGCATTCAAAATGGGAACTTACTGACAGCTTCTGGAGCTAAACTTTTATTAAAGTTTTTTAAAAAAAGAGATAAAAACTATTACAAACTAATAAAAGTAAGAAAAAGAAAAGAAGAAGAAAAGAAAAAGAAAAGAAAAGAAAGAAATCAAAGAGGAAGTTAAGAGTACAAGCAAGTAAAGTAAAAGAAAAATAGAAAAGAAACAAAGATACAAAGAAGTCGCTTCTGATCTTCTTTACAGCAGTTATAAATACAATTATAAATTTACCTCTTACTCTATGGTTACAACATAACTCTCTTCTTTCCATAATCTGTTCTGTCTAATCATGAAAACCATAAATCACAAGTTCATTTTTTTCTGTTTCACACAAAAAGTTTATAAGGGGTTTCCAGTCAGCGATAAACAGTCAATTTAGCCATCTCAGCAAGTTCCATCATCTTCACCAACCATTCCTCCATTGTGGGCAGTGCCAAATCTTTCCATCTTTGTGCATACAATAATCTCACTGCAGTTATCATGTAAAGGTTCCATGACTTTTTTCCAACTGTTTGTCCATCAGTCCTAAAAGCAAAACCTCTGGTTTCAATTGTATATTAAACTCTTAGACTCCTGAGAGCCACGTGGGATCTCAACTTGCACATCTCTAAAGTAAAGCAGTTAGATCTGCAACATCTGTCATGACGTTGTTGCCTGTGCCAGCTTTTCCCAATGTGGTGTTCCTCACTGGTGTATGGACTACAAAAGTGAATGGTTAAGATGCTGGGCTAGAAACTGGGGGGTTCAAGTTCTAGTTCTCTGTTATGCATGAAAGTCAGCTGGGTGATGTTGGGCCAAGTCACTCTCTCTCAGCCCAATCTGCCTTATGGAGTTGTTGTTATGGGGAAAATTAGGAGGTAGGGGTATTAGGTATGTACATTGCCAAGAATTGGTGGGATAAAAATCTAATGATAAATAAATATTGATGGGGATTTATGATAGTTATGGTTCAGTATGCCTGGAGGGCACCAGACTAGGAAGTTTGGTCTATATCTCTGACACTAAGGTGGATCCAAAGAGAACAGGACAGGTGGTAGAGACAGATCCCACATGACCTTCTTGTTCTCGCTTCAGCTGCACATTGTACATACCAAAAACAACATGAACATGTCGGATGCTGTGAAGGATCCAAAAGGCATCGCGGTGCTGGCATTTTTTGTCGAGGTGAGCAGCCAATCTAGACCAGATACACTGACCAAATATGCCAATTTATAAAAAGAGGTAAGGTGGGGAAGATAGGTACACAAATGTGCAGATCAGCTGAAAGCATGGAGGAAAAGGCATTTTTCCAATAGAAAAATATATATTTTTAAAATGCGCTGGACAAAGTGTGTCTAAAAATTCATCCCATCAGAGAAAGGGGTGTGCAAACGTTTGTATTTTTTCCAATTGACTCATTGATTTTAACTGATGGATGCATACGGCTGAAGAAGAAAGTAAGAGAAAATGAAAGAAAGAAGCAATTAATCCTCTTCTAAGCTAAGTTTTGATTCCATGCTTCTTTTTCTGCCCCCACCCCCAGCCCCCATTTGTCTGTAATGTGGATGAAAGAGGGAAAAGAAAGAAAGAAAGGAAACCGATGTCCTTTACAAACTATGGATCATTTTCCCAATCGATGTGAAAGATCAAGTCGTGGGTGGGTGTTGTATTTTTTCCAGCATTTCAATTACAATAGGTTGCACTTAAGGCTATTAGATTTGGGTTGCAAAACTAGAGACTACAGCTAGGTGGCAGCAAACAGATACCAAAAAGGAGCTTTGCCACCCAGCTCTCCCAGTATTTTTTCACTGTAAGTTTCATATACAGTAGTATGCTATCAGCAACACCAATCAGGAATGCCTCCCCATGTTTCTGGTTTTGAATCTAACCCTGCAGAAGAGGTGAAAAACTGGAAATATAGCTGGCTAGGGGAAGAGAATATTCAATGTTCACCTTTGTTTCATCCCCAAATTCTTCTGTGTTCCCTCCTACTCTTTCCTCCTTTTTGCAGGGATCTGAGAAGGCTCAGAGCAAAACTGCAGATGCGTGGGAATCATTTGCAAAGAATCTCAAGAAAGTTTCCAAAAAAGGTAAATTGGTCAGAGATATTTGGATTTGTGGAGTCCTTGGGGTTCTCTGAGGCTCTCTATTTGGATCTTCTTGCATCTCTAAGACAGCGGCTTCCATAATGAACTGGAAAATGGATGCTTCCGCTTTGCCACAAGCATCGTCCAGTGGGGTGATTGTTCCAACCATTTCCCCGTCCTGTCCCACAGCGCCTTTCTAACGACTCATTAATCTTAAAAAAAAAAAAATTCAAAGTCCCAGACATTGGAAAACACTTTGTTTACCTATTTGCTTCTTTAGTACAATTGTTATTTCTGTCCTGACTTTCCTCTAGGGAGGTCAGTGCTGGGCACGATTCTACCTATCTCCTCTCCCCTCCATGTTATCCTCGTCGTTATCCTCGTTGCAGCCTTGTGAGGAAGGATGGGCTAAAAGCTAGTGATTGGTACCTAAAAGCATAAGCAGCCCCACTGGATCGTACCCCTGGCCCATCTAGCCCAGCAGTCTGTTCTCCCAGGGGCCAACCAATTGCACAAGGTCTCCCAGCAGATGGCCATCAGAGGCAGCCCCACTGCCCTCAAGGCTTAAGAGCCATTGCTCCCCAGGACTTCCACAAACTGATCCAACCTTTTTTTTGAAGCCTCTGAGGAATCGAGGCAGAAAGTGCCTTTGAAGAGACTGTGTGGGAAGTTGGTGGCTAGAGAGAGACATTGGTGTGAGTGTGCTGGAGTGTGCAAAGGCTCCCAACCAGTTTGGTGGGATTTCAGTCCACGTCTCTTCGGTCTTAATCTGACGCCCCACAATTACTGCATTAAGGATCTGCATCTCTTTCAGGCTAGGGGTGCCAACACAGGTGTGGTTCTATACATGGGAGGGCATAATGTGCCCCTCCTCCCAAAATCTTGCAGTTTTGGTGTGGGTGCCTGAATTTGCCCCCCCCCCCAATTCAGACACTCACACCAACATTGCAAGATTTCATGAGGTGTTTGCTGTTGTTTGTTTTGTAAGATCTTGTGAATTTCAAGTTTATCGCATGAGATCCTAAACATTTTTTTTTTTTAATCAAAGTGATATTTTAATGTTACTTGAATTCGGGTGGCAGTAGGGACCGTCTTCCTCACGGCAACTGTACTATCGGTTCTCAGTTCTAGCTGGCTTTCAATTTTTCCTTCGTATTCACTGTGAAAACAGGCTCGAAACTGATTTTAGTTGGGCATGTAAGACGTAACTACGTTTCCTCCTGTCCCTGAACAGGGGAAGACGAGGATCTTGACAGCTCAGTTTCTCTGCTGGACTTGATGGGTTCCACGGACCTGGCCCGCTATTACCGCTACCCTGGATCCCTCACCACCCCTGGCTGTGATGAGGCTGTCGTATGGACCATCTTTGCTGAACCCATCCAGGTGCCGCCCAAAGTGGTAAGACCGCAGCTGGGAGGCCAGCAGGAAAGTCCGTAAAAGGACTTAGCTCAGCTAAAGAGAAAGTATGTCCAGTTGTGGGCACCATCTTGACTTTTTTGACCCCTTCCTCCCTGAGGACACCCCTAAGAGTGTTTCTCCCCTATGGATTCCTCTCAGAAAGGAGATTTGAGTCTTTGCCCACTGCTCAGCTGAAGTGCTTTCCTGATGCAGCCGAAAGCGATTCTGTCATGAAATTGGTCCTCCCGGTTGCCGATCCTTTTCCTCACACTTTTTTGCTCTGTTTTAAGTCACTGCACGCCTGACTTTTCTCTGACTTACTTTACAAAGTTTACATGCCTTATATGGTGCCAGAATACAGTGGGAAATTCTATTTCGACATGGGGGCAACTAAGGATGACTTAAGTCCATCTTGCTCACGGGCTAAGGATGAAGTAAAAGCAACATGGCTTTATGAACAGTAAAAGGATGTTGCCAAAGCAGGTCTATGCTGTGGTTAGGTGCAAGTGGGGGGAAGCAATGTTTGTCATTGAAATTGGGCTTTGCTAGAAATAGGGCTGTAAGCTGTGACTCCTTTTTGGTTTAATTCTTCCTCTTCTGCTCAAGCAAGGAATTATTTATTTATCGTATTTACATAGCCGCCCAGAGTCACGTTGTGTGAGATGGGTGGCAATATAAATACGATAAATAAATAAAATAAATCATAGTAGGCCTTCTGCTCCATTCGCTCTTTTAAAAGAGCAGCCAGCAGTTTTTTTGCCTGGTTCTTGGAAGATAGACTTCAAAACATCCCTTCCTGTCCATCTGTCTGGTAGTCTTTTCTTTTTTTGTTACAAATTAATTCTTATTCTGCTCAGTCTTGGGAATCTCTGTTGGACAGTTGAAGACCGAGGTTCTTAAATAACCAAGGATGCACATGAAGAGGATATTGTAACATTTTGTTGTGCTGGCAAGTTATGTAATTGTCTTGTTGACTTGCCCTGATTGCATTTTAGTGATTGGAAGCCCTGTGGCCTAATCTAAAAATCCCTTCCCTTGCCATCACCTCCACTTCTCTTTCTTTCAATAGGTCAAAAAATTTTCTTCGGAGCTGTCTTCTACGGATTCTTCCAAGGGACCCCAGCTAAAAAACAACTTCCGTCCTGTGCAGAAGACTGGGGATCGGAAAGTGGAGGCATCTGATGCTTTGAAAGATCACCTGTCTTCAGCTGCCTTTCTTGTTTCTCCTCCAGTTGTATTTATCCTCTTCCTTTCTATCACCACCTTTGTACCATTCTTATCGGTATAAGTGAGGATGGTAGAAGAGAACCACCTGGACTTGCAGTTCCTGAGAGGTCATAGCTAAGGCTACAACCTTCCTGGCCTCCACAAGCTCCATTTTACTTCCTTCTAACCCTCAACCAGCTTATTCAGGGGCAGAAGCTCAGGAAAACAAAGTCAAAAGGTTGGAAGGTGCATAACCCACCAAGGACAAGAAAACAGAGAAAGCAAATGGAAGCTAATATTGCTTGACCCAGTTGCTGGGGTGCGGCGCTGCTTGCCACGGTAAGGCCAAAGCTGAAATGAAAACTCTCCATTCAGAACTAAGTATTATGACATCTAAACCTGTAGATCATCATTTTCAAAAGATGATGTTAGAGTTTCTAAGATCAGAGAGATAAAATAGATGGTAGACAGATGATTAGAGAGAGGGAGGAGGAGGAGGAGGAGGAGGAGGAGGAGGAGGAGGAGGAGGAGAGAGATTCAGATACAGGTTTCAGTGTGGATTTTGTTTTCTCTCTAGGAAGCTCTCATTTTTTAAACAGTGAAAATCAGTTTTCACTCTAGCTATACTAAAATATGCAACTAAGGACATTCACAAAAGATGTGACTTTGGAGGCCTCAGACACATCTCAAGTGCTGCACAGAATCTCCATCTTCTCCTGTTTCCTTGCAAAGGCTGCATCTTTTCCTTCAGCAGAGCCAAGTCCATACAGTCAACTGCTATTGAGGCAGTTCTGCGAGGCAACTTAAGCTGCTGATCTTGCGGGCTAATGCCAGCGGGAAATGAAGTCAACCTTCAGAAAGTGCTGAATGGATTTCAGTCATGCTTCAGTTTTGGCAACAACGCTGGCCAGGAGATCTGTCCAGACAGCTCTCAGTTGGTGGCCTGCCTGCTTCTTTATAACTACCAATCTCTGCTGGGAAAGCAAGCCCCCAAACACTCTCTTTTCTTGGAAATGGGGGGGGGAGGGCTATGTTTGAGGATGTGTGATTTCTATGGGCAGACCTTTCAGATGACACCCTCCTGCCTTGATTTCCACTTGGATTGAACTTTCTCTCATCAGAGGACTAGTAAAAAGGACACCCCACTCGTTCACCCTTCTTTGTACACTTGGATTAGAAGAGGAAAGTAGCAGACCTCTTGCCAATTTCACCTGGGTGCCCAGGAAAGGTTCGCCTCTCACCCTTCTATCAGGAAAGTTGTAAAAAGTAACAGTAGGCTAGAGGAACCTGTTGAAAAAAAAAAGGAAAAATGTTCAGCCCAGGACAAAACGGCCACGGAGGGCAGTGCTGGAGGGAAGGAGATGTTTCTGCCATAGTGCAGATCCAAGACGTTTGCCAGCGAGTCAGTGAAGCTCAGCCGGCCGACCACATCGCACCAAACTTGTGCTGGAGGAGGTAGCAAAACACTGCTTTTGAGCTGGAGCAGGACAAGATGGGAAGAAGCTGGAGGGTGGAGGACGAAGCTTATATGTCACTGTCCTCAAGATATGGTTAGTGGGGAGCCCTTGCTTCAGGGCAAGCGGGCTGTGTAGATGAACCCCAAATTGTAGAGAGTAATCAGCACACAAGTATGATGGAGCCCTACCTTTATTCTCCTGTTATTGGACAATAGACCATAATAGGCTTGCAAACCAAGACCTTAGCCGAATGACAAGGCGGGGGGGGGGGATTATCACCCCATAACTGTCTAACTTTCCACCTTGATACTGGAACCAGTTCCTTTTTGTTGTAAAGCTGAATTTGTGAACTGTAGAAAATATAACTAAAACTGAAGCCAATCTAATTTACTGCTACAAGCTGCTCCTCGGTGATGCGGGGGAAAAAAACTTAATTTAAGTGTGTTTTTAAAGTGGAAACTTTTCAGAATGTTACTCACCCTACTTGGGGTTTCACAACATGAAAATAGTTGGGGGTTTTTTGGTCAAGATCTTATGAATAAAGTGTGACTTCTTGCCATGGTGGTGATTAGAGAGTTTTTATTGTTGTTTTGAAATAATTAAAATGCAGGAGAAGGAAGTAATTCAGAACGGGACAGAGATAGGAGCAAAGATGACAGTTTCTCTCTTAATGCCATGTTCGTGATCTATGGCCCTTCATGCCACAGACTATTTTTCCAAAAAATTGTGCAGCAAGAAACTCTGTAACAGATATAGTGTCTGACTGGGTCCTTAAAAGGTGAACGTATAGAGCAATCAACTCAAGCAGGATGAGTGTGTGAATATGTGTAGCTTGTCCACAGGCATAACCAGGGATAAAAGTGTTTGAGGAGATGACAACCCAAGGAATACATGCCCTTTCTGTGGGTCACCCTTCATTACTATAGTTCCACCTTCTCAATATCCCCTAAATCTGTTGGGATGGCTGTTGTCAGTTAGTACATATCTATCTCACCTTTTCTCCACCAAGATCAGGGTTTTGTATCTGCTTCCATTCCAGCAGCTGCGTCCTCATAATAACTTTGTGAGGTAGGTTAGATGGAGATAGTCACCAACCCATAATTATCTAATAAACTTTGCAACTGAGTGGTGATTTGAACTTGTGTCACCCCATCCCATTTTAGCACTGAAGATGTTACCTAGCCGGGTAATGAAACATTTGCAAGAAAAGAACCAAGCTCGGAGAACCCCAAGGACTCCACAGAACCTGTGTCTCCCTGGGCTTAGGTTAACATGTTAATTATGTCACCATAATGGTAATGCACTGGAATACTGTACAGGTAGTCCTTGTTTAGCAACCACAATTGGGACTGGCAACTCAGTTGTTAAGCAAAGCGGTCACTAAGTGTAACTGCAAATGTGCTTATGATCTTACTTCTGCCTTCCTTTGCTTTACAGACCTGCGAAAGTCATAAATGCAAGGATTGGTTGCAAAGTTACTTTTTCATCACTGTTGTAACTGCAAATGGTTGCTGTGCAAGGCAGTGGCTAAATGAGGACTATCTGTACACAACTTCTAATTTCTAGCCAAGAAGAATCATGGCTAGAAGGATCTGGAAGACTCTTCCAGAAGAATCTTACAGTATCTTGCCTAGATTTGAGGAAATGGTCCTTTTTTGGATTAGAAACTGCCTTATTTTAGATGTCTGTGGAGTCAGAGTGGATAAGGTGCTGGAAGACACATCCTAAACCTCTTTTCAAAACCACCCATGTTCAGTTCCTACGAAGTATCATGATAGAATTGCTTTGTGGCTGACATGGTAAGAGTTTATATCTACCAAATATAGAGAATAATACATACAAGAAGAACCATAACCACAATTTTGTGCTGTATTGGGTTCATTTAATATTGTGTAAAATTAGAATCACAACATTCAGGACATGAAGACAGTGTCCTGTTCAAGAGGATTTGAAGTCCTCTTCAAAAATGTCTTTAGTAAAAGCAGTGTAGTAGGCAGCTGATCACTGATATATTTTCTTTGTAGTAATAGACCTTTCGACCTTTCAAGGGTTGCAGAGGGCGGAAATTATTTCTCATTCGCCTGCCCTCTTTAACGGTAGTAAAATATAGTGAGTTTGAGAATATCTTAATCTGGAAGAAAAGGAGAAAAAAAGCAAATGGCGGAGGGGAGGGAGAGGAGACAGCAAAAACTGAAAAGTTAGTTCATGCCCCCAAAAGCCAGATGCTTAATGTCTTAAGTAGGGGTACCTGACTTTCAGCCCAGAGCGCTTTCTATTTCCTCACATTTCAGCAGCTCAATTTCCTGCCACTTCAGGAAGGAGACATGGAAACACATAAATAGACATAAGGAGGGAAGAAGATCCCACCTCTGTCCAAAACAGCAAGATCTTCAGGAGGTTCAAAAACATCAAGATGGCAATCACAACCATCATTATGATTTTTTGACACTCCCTTCTATCTGCACGCTCCAGTCCAAAAAACGATATGCTAAAAATAAAATCCTAGCGCTTAAATGCAGAATGTGATTCCATCTACTGCAGTTTTCAGCAGACTTATATATATTTGGAGCTTTCATTGGCAACTTGGTCGTTAAGCACAGCGGTCACTAAGTGAAACTGTGACTGTGTTTATGATCTTACTTCTGCTTTCCTTTGCTTTACAGACCTGGAAAGGTCATAAATGCAAGCTACCAATGAATTGGTCTTGATCTATGACCAATTGGTCTTGTTGTGAAAGTCTTTTCCAAACACAGATTATGGCAGTGTTGTCCAAACTTGGCCACTTTGAGATGAGTGGATTTCAACTCCCAGAATTCCCCAGCCAGCATGGCTGGCTGGGGAATTCTGGGAGTTGAAGTCCACTCATCTCAAAGTGGCCAAGTTTGGACAACACTGGATTATGGGCAGCATAGAATCCCTAGCACACATATTCCCAAAAGGTTTTTTTTTTTCCTGAGAGGGGCATTTTCACTTGGGGGGCAGTAAGCTCCGTAGACAATAACTGAAGAATGTGTGAGTCCTGGAGGAGCAGGGAATATTGGACAACACCCATGTGCTACCATCTTATCTCACTCCAATCCTAATGTTTGTCACAGACCTTGCAAACCTGCCAATGTCTTTTAATGGCCCCTCTCAAGATGGCTGCCTTTCTACTGACCAGTTGAATTCCACAAGCTTTCTAAAGGCAAACATTGAAGAATAGCCTGTCTTGCTCCAGGAGGCCCCTGACCACTCGTCTGTCTTCTGTGCCAGCTACTCCAGACTGTTCTGCACTGCTTGCAGAACTTCCCTGCATCGCATATACTACTTCTACCCCTTCTGTTCCTCAGTTCCTTCCTCACTCTGGACTGTGAGTTTGTCACCTCACTGCGTGATCCTAAGAAGCACAAGTATCTGCTAGACCTGGAAATCTGGTTACTTGGACTTTTGTAGTTTTCCAGCAATCCAGGGGATATCTGGACAAGGCTGGCTCAAGGCAGTTTGGTATCTAAGATAAAGGAGGACCAGATTTCCCCGCTACTCCATGTACAGAAACTGACCTCGCTGGGAGTTAAATCTGATCTCCAAACTAGCAATAAGATAGCTTTCTCTACCATACCTGAGGGCAGCGTGGATTAATACTTAAAAGGCCAGGCTGGCGGTGTAACATATAAAACTATCTCCTTCAACATTTCATTGCCGCCACCACCATCAGTATCTGCAGCTTGAGGTCCATCTTATTTATCTTCTGGTAGGGCTAGCCCTGAATGCAAAGATAGGTCTGTTTGCTTATGGCAACAATGTCCTGATCCATATTGGTGTCCAGCATACTCCGGAATCTGAGCTCGTAAGGATCAGCTGACTCTAACAAGGTCCAGTCTACTTTCAGAGAACCTTAGAATCCGTTCCTGAAAACTGAAATGAACGTTACCCACTCACCACTTGTTCAGAAACCTCAATGGGGTCTGGAAAGATAATCCAGGTCACAACCTCTTCACAGTTTGGAGTGGTGAGAGAGCCTTTGTAGCAGTAATAGTGGCTTACGTCTGCTGTGCTCAATAAGCCACCCACAGAGAATTCCCCATTCAGATCCCAAGTGTCACCTAAAAAGCCAGAAAAAGAGACCAGTATAACATTACCTCATTTTTTTATGGGTAGGGAATGGATGGGACTGGAGAGACTCACCTTTCTCTGGGATTTTTTTGAAGAGGTTAGCTAGAGTGTTCCATGGATTGACTTGGGCATACTTTCGGGACTTCTATGGGGAAATGAAGGAAATTAGTACATGGTCTCCTGCAAGCATACTAATAAACTACACATACATCCTACTTGATGGGGTGCAGGGAACAGCCTGTTAGCTTGCCAAATAGTCTCTAAATTAGAGATGCTAGCTTGTAGAGAATAGCATGAGCATGCCTGGGGCAAAGGTGGGCTTTGGTTGCATTCATGTGTACTGGTCTGTGGGAATGACCTTGGGAGACAGGAGGAACAGCCGCAGACTGGACAACGGTTGTGTAAAAGGTATCTCAGCCCACAGAAGGAGAGAAGGCATGGGAAGTGTTTCAGAAAGGACCTTCCCTAGTTTTCCAGAGAGTAAAAGGAGAGGAGGGAAGAAATACTTTCAGTCTTGCAAGATTCTGTTAATGTAACCTTACAATAAATATAAAGCTAGTACTTATAGTTGTGCTTCTTGTCTGGACTACCTCAAAGGGCTAACACATAATTGTTAAAATGTGTCCAAACTGACCAACACTATCTTTTCTGTTATTAGGGAATGCTTCACCTGATATGAGGACAACTAAACCTGGTGTCCTAGTTTACATCTTCTCTACCTTACCAAAACCTGTATTATATGAAAACTTTGCTTGTCCAAAGTCATGATGGACAGCAGAGGTCAGTAACTAGGGGCCCATCAGGCGATGAGCATGACTTACAGGAGATGTTAGTTTGGAATGTACAAAGAGTAAATGGTAAAGAATATAAATTAACACAGAAAATAAAAGAAAGAAAAATAGTGTTATGTGAAACTAAGAGAATGAGGGTGGATGAAACAAATTTTAGAGAAGCTAGCCTGAATTCATTAATGCATGCAGGGAAATGACAGTAAGTTTCATAATTAATGAAAACACTGAAATGTATGTATAAATTGGTGTCATCTAGATTCTTGTGGATGTTTATGAAGGTAGGAATCTGTAGGTTGTTGCTAACTGCAGTTATGGTCCAATGAATGGTGATGGAAGAAGAATCAAGGATGAGTTTTGGGGAAAAATTCTGCAATATTCTGATTGAATATAATCCAAGAGAATATATGTATATATGTATGTATGTATGTATGTATGTATGTATGTATGTATGTATGTATGTATGTATATTAGGTAAGAGTAAGATGAGAGAGTATAGAAAGGGTTTTGGAACCACTGGAAACTCTAGAATGAATGAGAATGGTAAACATTTGATGAATTGGCGATGTTTGCCGGCTTCCCCTGAGGACTATCAAGACCATGTATAATACCTTGCAAAAAGAATCATAAAAGTCAGATGCATACTTGAGAAATTTGTGTGGTAGAATAAGAAGAGATGGGTTTAAGGACTGGGCGGGTGCTGAAGGAAAGTGCATGACCAGCACAAAAGGAGCATGTTAAGCTGGTTTGATCATACAGAGGGAAAGAATGAGGACTAGACTGCAGATCAAATGTATGATGGAAGAGAGAACAGGTCCAGAGGAAGGGGAACCAATTAAGTCATGGCTGGATGGCAACCTGAAAAAGCGAAGATGGAGGAACAACAGCTAAAGTATGAAGTAGTATGTGGATGTGGTAGACACGAGGATGGTCTGCAAGAATAAAAAGATATACAGTAGAGATGTATGGGGAATATTTTGGTGTGAGCTAGATTTAGAGTTACTGTATTGCCTTCTCTTTTTCTTATCTCATTTCTTAATTTCTTCTCTTTGCTATTTCATATTCCACCCTAGACAGCCCAAGGAACAGAGAGAGTCTTGGACCAATCCAGCCTTTGACTGGCACCAACCATTCACGCTACTCACCTTCATGAACAATGCCAGGACAGCCACTCCTTCAGGATCCTTCAGTGCCTCTTCTACACTCATGTTGTTTTTAGTGTGAACCAAGTGGAGCTGATGCAAGAATGGAGAAAGAGCATGAACGTCAACATTTTAAATATAGTGTAACAATACAGCAGTTTGGTGCTCAAGTCCAGCAGGATTATTCCGATGTGGAGGACCAAGTTCTCTCTCTCTCTCTCTCTCTCTCTCTCTCTTTCACACACACACACACACAGTGCCAACAAAGCTCACTGATTGGCTACTTGTAGTTCTCAACTGTTCTCTTAAGATAGTCCTCAGGACAGTAGTTGTTCTCTCTTTTTTAAGAAGCAACCTATTCCCAAAGGACTTTGCACCTCCCATTAGTGATTTTTACCTGCTTCCCCTGAGGACTATCAGGACCATGTAAAATAGCTTACAAAAAGAGCCAGCCAAAGTAGGAAAACAGACAACAAAGTTAGAGAACCAGGATGGCAGAATAGTAAACCGATCTTAGCTTGTCAAGCCATCAGCACTATTCTCCTACCGTCGAGACAAGTGTCCATCTCTTAGTAGTTCCATTTCTGCCGTTATCCTGAATTGATTACCTCCATGCTATAGCGTTGGCCGTTGATTGTATGCTCTGAGCCATCGCTGTCCTCAGTGCCCCAGTGGAAGTGGAAATGCTGTAGGTAGTATGTGGCTCGAAGGCCGGCACTAGAGATTGTTGCTCCTGAATGAAGTACCACCTCAGCTGCAACAAATCCAAAGCAAGGTTACAAGCGAATATCTTGATGGGTCTTTGGCTAAGGAACAGACACCAAGTACAGTTGGCATTATTCAAACGCACTTTGATCTAGTCTGTTCAGAAATCAAATCCAATATTTAGGTAGACAGGTGTCGCACAAGGCCAGAAAAATTGGTTTGAAATGTTGCAGTGTGGGTAAAAGAACCCTTGAAATCTGAGAAAGAAAAGGGGGAACTTTAAAGCATGGCAAATAAAGACCCGATGGACATTTTGCCCTGTTTTTTTTTAATTGACTGATTGATTACAGGCCATCAAGTCACTGCCGACTTTTAGCGACCACAAAGGCATTAGTCCCTCACTTAAGGAACCTGAGAGAAAGAAACCCAGTCAACTCACAGAGACCCCACCCGTAACGTACTGACCAATAAATGCAATCTGGAGTTTTATTTATTTAGTTTCAAAAATTCTGCATCCTTACCCCTTTTTTCCTAGCACTGAACCTGATTAATGAGAATCTGGGCAAGATTCTGGCTTCCTTGATCTTGTGTTGCTGTTTAGGCTTGACAAGCTTGGAAACTGGTCAAATTACCAGCTCTCACATATTAGTAAATGCGTTAAGGGAGGGTCTCTGTGACTTGTCTAAACTTCTTTCTCTTGGATTCCTTAACTGAAAGACTAACACCTCTTTTAAGGGATAAGAATGAAATGTCTGTCTGCTCTCTGTTTGCCATGTTTGGCAATGCTCACCCTTGATACAACCTCTGTTGTACTGTAATACTCTAAGTCCACCAGTCTGAAAATTGCCAAGGCTGGGAACCATCGGCATAGAAAGGAATGTGCCTGGATCAATTATGAGAGTTCCAGGTGAAAGAACTCCTTATACATAATGCAATGGATGGTCATTAATGAATTCGTACCTTGATAGCCTTTATTCTTAAGTTGCTTTACGAGTTTACGGTCTTCGTAGTTGGTGAACCTTATAGGTCCCAGACCAGCCCAAGGAACGGCATCCTTGGTATCAATGTTGATGGGAGACTGTTTCCTGCCATTGCAGAAACCAAGAGATCCCCAAGTCTGAGGTCCTAGCAGATAAGGAATAAGGAGATGATTATATTCACCGTACAATAGTGTCCCCTTGCTTTTTTTGTTTCTTTCTGCAATTAGAACATTTCCTAGAATTTGGCAAATGGGGTTGTGTGTATGTACTTACATAAAGCCTCTTTAATGGTCTGGATGAAATGGGTTTTTTTGTACATTACAAGTGCAGAATTCTTTCAGACATGGAGGCTATCTTGAAATAAAGTCTGGATTTCATTAGAGGTACTCTCAGTCAACAAAATAATATAATAATTATTATATTATATTAATTATATTATATTAGCCACCTGGGGGTGGCTAGCACCTTGAAGATGCTCCTGTAGGTTAATAACCTTATCCGTACCTTGGAAGATATTATTATTTATGTATGAATATGGCTTTTACTGTATTTTTATTGTATTTTAATTAATATTTATTCTTGTTTTTATTGTAAACTGCCCAGAGTCACTCCTTAGTGAGATGGGTGGTGACCAAATTTGAAATATAAACAAATAAATAATGAGCCTGTATAAAAATTAGAAGCAATTTCAGTGTTTATAAATACTGTGATGCAATCACCAGTCAGGTACAAAGGAAGGGATTTTGGAACTTAATATTGTTTCTGCTGATTTTTCTCCTTATTTATTATTTTCTCTTGTTTTCCTTTACATGATTACATGCATCTCTTTATGGAACAATGACAAATAGTGGTGATATATCAATATTAATATTATGTTTAGAGTTTTATAGAGATTTTTAGTTATTTGATGATATATTGAACCTAGTTCTATACATTGAATGAATAAAACGAATTTCCAATGTTATGATAATTATTCATTCTTCATTTACTGATATTTTATTCATTCTTTATTTACTGATATTTTATCTACCATGTCTCTTTCTGCCTTATTTTTTTTTCTTTCATGTAGCTATTTATTCTGTTCCTTAAATCTTTTAAACAAATTATTGATTAAAAAAATAAAAAATTAACAAGGCTGACTTTTATTGGTCTCAGGTTTCTAGAAGGATCCCTTTAATATTTTATATCTGGGCATTGTCAAACCAGGTTTGTGCTGGACCTTCTGGGCTGAGATGAAGACTGAACATCCTTTAAACCATATCTTCCTAGCTAAGATATAGCAATGATCTGCATTTATTGGCAAGGGCAACTCTTTCTTTTCTCTTAGGGAAGCATATTTGTGTGTGCAGATTCGGCCACATCATTTTTAAAAGGCCATTTCCTATGGTGTTAAAGGCGAGGATGCTACGCCGTGCCTTGCATTCAAGGGGTACTTCTGAGGCTTCTGTACACCAGGGCTACACAACCAAGGGATCTGGACCACAACTGCCACAAAAAAATATGTAGCAATGGGCTGAAAGGAAAAAGCTGTTGGCAAAAGCCTTTAGAAGTTCTTCCTCAAGTTACAGCACTTTTTAACAGCGAGATTGCTGAAGGTATCCTGGGAGATACCAGCCTGTAATTACGTTCTATGAGAACTCACAGAGAAAAGCATTTTTCCATGCTCAAGTGGTGTGTGAGGGCGGGTGTGTTCATTCATTTAGACTCATTATTGCCTTTCCCTTCTCATGTTAATGTTTTTAAATTAATTTAAATTAAATTAAATCCCCATGCTGGCTGGGGAATTCTGGGAGTTGAAGTCCACACAGCTTCAAGTTCCCAAGGTTGAGAAACACTGATCTAGTGTTTTAATTATTACTACTTTTATACCATTAAGCTTATATGTTAAGGCTAGCCTTTTAAAAAAAGCTGTGAAGTAGACTTCTTCAAAGTGTCCTCAGCCGAGGAAGGGAGCGGTAAATTAATAACAATAATAGCCAATATGAAGCTCAGGGTGGGTACTGATTGCATTGGAGAACCTTATAATGGATTTGCTGGGTGAGGGTGTGCCAGTCACGTCGTCTCTCCAGAGAAAAGCTTTGTGGTTTCCACAATGAGAAGATTTCTAGAGTCAGGGGAAAATCTAGGATTGCTACGTGGCTTACCACAACTTGGTTTGTCATAACACCAGGTCTCTGCAAGAAAGAAAAAGAAAAGGGAAATTAAGTGGCTTTTTTTAGTAAGCATTTAAGGGAAGGAATGCCAAAAGCATTGCAAGGTATTTCTTCCATTCAGAGGTGTTTGCGGGGATCCAAAAAATCAAGATGGCAGCCCAGCCGTGCAATCAAAGCCCCACCCCTTCTCATGTGTGCCGTATGTGTATGGTTATGGCCAGCATTTTAACTTTTTTGACCAGCTCCTGCAGACACCCCTGCTTCCATTAAATGCCCAAATCATCTTTCTGGCATGCAAAGAGGTTGTCTAATTCTCTTACTTGTCAGGTTTCCTAATCCCTCACATATAAGAACTGAAGGTGCTGAGAAATCTGCTTTCTCAGAGATAAATTATGGATGGTTAAAGTGAGATTTTCTTCCAAAAGAAGAACCATTGTATTTGTTAAGATTTTCACTTCTGGGATTAACATGAAAAGAGAGAATTCAACAATACAATCCATTCCTAAGGACAGGACATAGTAGCACTTTCTCCAAGGACTGACGCCTCCAAAGTAGCCTGCTTTGGTGATTGTAAGCTCTTAATTTCCAACCAGAAGCAACTAATGGCAAATTCCTCTCCATTCTGGATGATGGGCTCCAGATTATTTTCTAAAAATGACTATCAGTTCAGGGGTTTGTCACTGGCTGGGAATTGCAAGTCCACATTCTAGGAGGGTGTCACGTTGTGGAAAACTGAATCTTACCATTGTGACTATCGCAGAATCCTTCCAGGATCACGACAATCAAAATGCACGCTAATGATTTCAATGGAAAACCGACACTTCCCATTGCGACCTGCACAGAGGGGGGACATGATTGGTAGACCACAGACTAGTCTCTCTTTCTCTCACACACAGTTTTTACAGCCTGCTCAAATCAAAAAGACTCCGGGCAGGTTACTAAAGCAGGTCAACTAAGGATATTGGGATAAGCCCTTTGGGATATGTATCTACCAAGTCATGAGTTTCTCCCTACTACTTACCTCATGAGTTTCTCCCTACTACTTACCTGCCCAAATAATTCCTTGTGTGCTAACTACTCTAAACAGTAATTAAGTAATGCCATTTCAAAGGACGTATAGTAGACCTGTCCAACGTGTTGCTCTCTCAAGATCTTAAATTCCAGTTTGCATAAAGGTTGTAATTCAATACTGCAAGAGGCCCCAAGTCACTCACTGAGCTTCTATGGCTGAGGGGGAACTAGAACCTGTATCTCCTCACTCCTATTCCAACACCTTTACCACTACACCACCTTGGTTCTTGGACTGACAGAATGTAGCTAGCCCAAAGTCATGTAGTAAGTTTCCATGGCTGAGAGTAGACTAGAATCTGTGTCTCCCTGCTCCTAGTCCAACACCTGAGCCACTACATTACATGTCAACTTCTGAAACCCAGCCAGAATCAGCCCTTATCTGATTCCTGAGCCATCATGCAACAAGGATGTTCAGTGAAGTCCTTGAAAGCAAAGTGAATTCCTCAGGAGAGGCACAAAATAGCTGGAAATTTGTGAGGGACTTCACATCAAGGTCAAAAATGCTTGGATTCTCTTGGATTCAATTCTACCACTGGGAGAATATCTCCCCACTGCTTACCTGCTGTGCTCAGGTCTTTCTGGATTTGAAGTCTTTGGGAACTGCTTCTTTCCAGAAGTGTCTTTCAGTCTGAGGAAACGTTGCTTTTATTATGGGTTACCTCCTCCCAAGGAGGAGGGGAGCAATGGGTAGGAAGGCAGTGATTGGACACACCTTAAAATACAAGAGGAATTGGACCATCCAAACAGGCACTTGCCTGTTGATGAGAGGCTGATGATTTGTTTGTATACATACTATGAGGAAATCATCTGAACAGCCAACCAATTAAACAAAATTAGTTGATTTATATATCATCTGGCATGTCATTGAGAGGAGGCCAGGACTATCTTGAATCATGTTTAATTGCTCTATTTTAACCCATCTAAGGACCCTGAATACAGAATATTCCCAACTGAGGTTAGCTGGGAATCCTGGAAGTTGTAGTACTGACACATCTGGAGGGTTTCTGCTTGGACACTTCCAGTATCTGCTGATTACGGAACTAAGGAAAGGCTGGAAATATCTCCTGCCATTCATTTATCTTCCCTGACCTTCATTCCAGTTAAAAGCTGGGGTGTGTGTGTTATTTTGGCTTTCTTTTTCGTTTATACTCAGGAATTTGACATTGGTGATAAATGGAACATGTTCTCAGGCCATAAAGATGGATTGTCCATTTGAAGAGATGGAGGAGGTACAGCTCTTCCATTAAGGTTAGCCTTTGGAGAAACACAATTCATTTCAAGAGGCACAAATGTTGCAAGGACAGATGTGGCTGTTGTTGAAATGAGACTTGGTGGGAGAGGTTAAGGAAGGCAGAGGGGTGGGCAAACAGGCTGATCCAACCTGTAGGACACAATTTGCCAGGAAGCATTTGAGGAGCAAAATCCAAATGCCCCCCTTCTTCCTATTCCTTAATAAGGAGCACAATCCAGGGAACTGTGCACACCCAAGCCTTGCTTGTCATACAACTGTAATATTCTGCTTTAATTCCTATGTGTTCAGTGAACTTGAATGGGAGACCTTCCCTATCAGTTCTGCCCCCTGTTCATTAAGGGGATGACCTTGGGATTTTCTGGATCTCCATAAATTTGAAGGGCTTCAGTAAGTTTCAGGTGTGGCCTTCTTTTCCTTACCTTCTCAAGCGTTTGAGAACCAGCAGGAATTCTAATATTGTTCATTTAAATAAAGAAGGGAACACTGGAACCTCAGGACATTAGCCACAAAGTCTACTTACTACTTCTTTAATTTCCTGAGTTTATAAGAAGAAACCTGCAACTCCTGCTCTTGTTTCTTGCACAGACACCCACATGTGGCAGAACAGCTTGCTTCTGATGTGAAATGCTGGTGCTGTGCTTGGCCACAGCCGAACATATGATCCATAATGATTGGAGACCAGTTTTTAGGGCCAAGATGTAGACACCAGAACTAGTTTTAAGTGCCACAATTCACTCTGGCATCTTACAAGGAAGGTGCAGTGTCTTTCCAAGGCTGTGACCCACATATCCCAGGAAAAGCAAACTTCCAGGTTAGGTGGCACAGCCTCCTCCCAAACTGAATCACATTATTCCTCACTCTCTAAATTAAAGCTATTCATAAGCCATGCTCCCATTTGCATTGAACCAAGGCACACAGTTTTTCTACCAAGTTCCCATGTTGTTGCACTCATCTTGTCCCTAGATAAGCTGAAGCTGTCCTTAGATATTCCAGTTTTAAAGGGGTATTTTCCCTCTTTAACCAACAGCAATGACAGTTGCAAATGTGAAAAATGTACTATGCTGTATCATCTATTATGTCAGAGTTAAGTCGAGTGATTAGTAATGGGTAGGATCAGGGAAGCACTAACTGCCTTTGCAGATCCCTGAAATCCCCAGTTCCCAGTTAGCCTTGTCTTCTGCCATTCTGCTCTTGTCTCCCTAAACTGGAGGACATAACGGCGCTGTTTTTATCTGTTATTTATTTAAAGCATTTATGTCACCACCTGGCTCAAAGAATGTGATTCAGGGTGGCACGCAAAACCAATTCACAAAAATGCCAAGAGAAAAAAACAAACACATACAAATAAAAGAAATAAAACAATTAATTGGTGATCAGAGACTCACATTTGTTATATTCCACCAAATGGGAACCCTAGTCATCTTGAGCCAAGCGTCCTTCAGATTTGCACAAGAGCAGTAGAGCTGTATTTTGTTGGCCCCAGGATGTCCTTTGCCTTCTTCCAGTAGCATGCAAAGAATAACCTGTGTGTTTTGTCTGCATAGCATCATATGATTCATGGATGTCACTATATTACGTCCTCTGCTAAAGAGTAGAAGAAAATCTTTCCCTCTGTGCATTGGATGGAAGGGTTTGGCAGAAGTTCCACAAGCAAAGCTCTTTCCACCACAGAGATATAATCCTGGCAAAGATGGAAAAACAGCTCCCCAATGGAAGATACCAGCATAATGCAGTCACTTTGGTGAAGCTGAGCAGGTTTAGATCTAGTCAGTAACCGGATGGGAGATAATATAAGTTGCCTTACATTTCATGATGAAGGCAAGGTGTGATGTAAAACTACCATTTAATAAATGTAAAATACTTCAGGTATGCCTACTTACCAGGGCTCTGCCCCAGAATTAGCCTAAAAGGATAAATGACTCTGATGTACAGGTAATCCCCAGTTTAAGAACAAGTTCTGTTCCCAAGGTCTGTCTTTAAAACCAATTTGTATGTAAGCTGGAACAGTGTTATTGTATAATGCTGTATAAGTAGTATTGTGTAATGAACAAACCATTGTGTAGATAATTCAAATCATTGTGTATTTAATTCAAATTTTGCTACAATAGATTCCGTTTTTAACTCTGGGTTATTGGTAACCTGGACGTTCTTAACCCGGGGACTCCCTGTATATATAAATTCAATGTCTAACATCCTTTCTTCATATTGCACTGAGATTGTTAGACGCTCAAAAGTGGAAAGGTTCAGCACTACCCACAATGGCAGAATGATTGTTAAAGATGATGGAACTCGCAGGGATGGCTAAGCTGACTTCTTTGATTAGAGAAAAGACAACATTTACATTTACTGTTGACTGGAAACCCTGGATAGTCTTTTGCATGAAACAGAAAAAAATGAATTTTTGATTTGTGGTTTTGATGATTAGAAAACATCAGATAATAGGAAAAAAAGAGCTTCTTTGGTAACCATAGAGCAGTGCTTCTCAACCTTGGCAACGTTAAGAAGTGTGAACTTCAACTCCCAGAATTCTGGGACTAAGAAGTGTGGGCTTCAGCTCCCAGAATTCAACTCCCAGAATTCTGGGAATTGAAGTCCACACATCTTAAAGTTGCCAAGATTGAAACACACTGCCATAAAGTAAGAGTTAATTTTGTAATCATGCTTATATTTGCTGCAAAGGAAATTGGAAGCTTCTTCTTTCAACTTCTTATCTTTTCTTTTTGCACTTTTGTCTTTTCCTTTCTTCTTTTTTCCTTTCTTCTCTTTCTTTATTTTGTATTAGTTTTTGTTAGTTTTTAATCTTCTTTTTAAAACTTTTCATAAAAGTTATATTAAAAAATAACGTCCTTTCTCCATGAGCAGTCGTTTGCCATTCCTTTGGTGAGAGAAAGATCTGCCATCATAATGAAATGTTGTCCTATTTTGTGACCCTCAAGTACTTGAGATGGCAAGTGTTTGCCACTATGGAAAACAGCCAAAGGAGGTTGTATAAATCACAGTCTGGGGACATGAGAAAGCCACTATCATGGGACAGGGAATAAAATTGGGCTTGCTAAGCCATTCTGGTAGCCCAAGAGCTGCATTTGTACAACACAGAACCTGCTTCTTGAATTGTTCCATTTTTCACGGACTGTATCAAATCACAAACTACTCAGACAGGCTGGGTTCCCATCACTTGCTGAGTCTCAAAAGAAATAAACCAAAGGTCAAAGTGCAAGCTTAGCATGATATGGGCATGCAACTCATGGAGCCTTTCACTGGCTTGCAAATGCAACCTGTAAATCAAAAGTTGGAAACGGATTAGTCAATGCCATTGCTGATGCAACAGAACAGCTAAAAGACAGAAAGGTGAAATAGATTAACTTGAGCTAAGACCTCTAATGCGGAGAGTCAAGATTTGTTTAATTTGGATTTGTTCCATTAATCCAAAATTTGGCAACCTTTCCTCTGGAATAAACAATACTTTGACTCAGTTATGGTAGCTGAATGTTCATTTACACTGTAAACAGCCATGAGTTATTTAATTTTGGCAATACGTAGAAGCTTAGGAAATGAATAAATGAAAGGAAGGTTATTGTTTCCACTTGAAGAGAAACTAAGGATGTGCCAATTGTTTTAATAATTTAGCTGCTTGCTATTTCAACATGCTCCTTTACAATAGAAAGATTTTATCCGCACTGTTTGTCATTAAGTTCTCTCTTTGAAAAAAGTAGGGTAAAAAGAAAATAAACTATCCATCAAATCACTCTGGAAAGACAAAGATGCCTGGAAACTTTAAGCTGCAAGCAGCATGAATTTTAGTTCATGCCCTGAGATGGAGTGAAGCGGCCTGCTGATTGGAGATTGTGGGAATTGAGACCCCAAGTAGCGCTAGACAGAAAAGTCATCCTGTGTTTGTTTTTTTCCCTTATCAGTTCTCATTTAATTTTATGAAAGAGAACGGTCTTCCAACATTTCTTTCAAAGGAGAAGCGAATTCTGGTGAAATTCTTAGGCACACGCTATTCTTGACCTTCTTTCATGGCCAAGGGGGATGTCTGAATACCCTGCAATTTTTATTGCAGAGTAATCCCTCTTGTAGGGATTCCCTATAAGGCTTCCCTGGCTTCCCACCCTTCCATTTAATCCCAAGGGGAGATATCCATGAAGGAGAAAAGATAACCAAGAGAGGCTTGTTTCAAGTGGGGGAATAAGGACAGCCAAGGAGGCTTGGAAAGGGAGAAGGAGGCTGAGAAGAAACAGAGACACCAACAGGGAGATGCTCTGTCATCTCTAACAATGAAATAAGTTCAAAAAAACCACCAGGAGAAATTCAAAGGTAATTCTCAGGCACGCTGAGAACGTGAGCCTTTCCTTATTAGCAGAAACGCCCCTTGGTGACATCATTTTCCTGCCAGGAAATTTGCCTTCAGCTCATTCCCAGCCCATGAGAGAGACATGCTGAAGACATCCTCAACAGTTTCCTGGTGTTTTCCCCTCTAAGCCATCTGCATCCAGTAACAATTGCAAAGCGTGTAAAATTTGTTACACATTGGCCATCAGGTTGCAGCAGAAGTCAAGGTAGGTGACCGATAGCAAGGTAAGAGACCAGACAGCCTCTTTCAGGCTGACCTAAGCATTCCCCAGCAAGACTGCTTCATCTACAACCATATTGCCTCACTAAACTGTACAGAGCACAGTAGTGCAAGTAGTAAGGAAAACTACTTGCTGGATCTTGAAAGAGAGCAACAGGAACATAGTGTAATGGTGAAATGATGCAATAGTGAAATATAATGTAACAGTGAAATGATGTAATAATGAAATATTATGCAGTACAAGGCTGAAGTAATCTGATGCTGAAATTATGGAACAAACCCAACCCCATTGCCCTTGCCTCCCTAGCAGAGGATGGAGTTATCTGAAAAGTAGGTTTTCAGGCCAGCATTAATCCTAATATATCTGAGGATGCCAGGTATGTTGGAGAGAACTGCTGTTCAAAGGAAGATTGCTTCTTTGATGACCAAATTGTGGTGCTGGTGGGTCATTATCTTTGACATCACCCAGCCAGACCTTCTGGTATTCCAGAAGACAGCCACTTCCTTTCTTCAAAGTGCTCCATCCATAAGGGGGAATTGTAAAATCTTGACTGAGCAAGATCTGCTGGTGATGTTGCAATGCTTGTCACTTCAGGGTGTGTGATCTCCTTGGTAAAGGTGGCAGGACCTGCTTCACAATTTGTGGAATGCTTGGAGAACTGGGGAATCACTTTACTGCTTAAATGGCTCGCACTTAGCGTTACAAGACGTCTGGCAAAGGAATGTCATGTCCTCCATCCAGCAGACACAGCCTTAAAATCAAATTTTGTCTGGCTTTTTGAGTGTCTTTTTTTTTTTTTTAATAAAAAATTTGGCCTGTTTCCACAACTGAAACTTTCATGCATTGTGGCCTTGTAAATCGTTGGCTTCTTTCTTGCTTTCCCTTGTCCAACAGACTCAGCAGCCTAGACTTATAATACTTAATTTATTTCCTGATTCCAGTAATCAGCATCGATCCAGCCCCTTCAGACCTATGATCACTGTAGTCTGTAGATCTCATGACTTGTCATACATTTCTACGGTGAAATTTGAAAAGCGCATTGTCAATTCTGTGTCATCGCTTGCATGTGCTCTTGAAAATAAAGATTTGTTGGAAAACGTGCAGTTGAAACACCAGTCTTTCTGGTGCTTGCTGATGTAATTTCATATATGTGTAGGCCCAAGTTTTGTTTCGTTTTTTGCAGTTTTTCATTGTAATTTTTATCACAGATGCCAAGAAAATTAAACAGTGAGTATGTCTTCCTTTTATATATAATTTATTAATTTTTAAAAAAAAAGAAAGATAAAAGCTAACAAGAGCCAATAATTAGAATGAAGAAGAAGGAAAGAAATAAGGGAAGAACAAGCTAAAAGTGCAGAAAAGAAAGAATAAAAATGTATCGAAATGACTTCTGATTTTCTTTTATAACGGTTGTAAATATAAATGTAAATTAACCTCTTATTCTATGGTTACAGCATTGTTTACATTTTTTTCTATAATCTATTTTTTTCTAATTATCAGAACCATACTTCATAATTTCGTTTTTTTCTGTTTCACACAAAAAGTCAATAAAGGATTTCCAATCAGCATTAAACCTAGACAATGTCTTATCTCTATTTAAAACTGTCAATTTGGCCATCTCAGCAAGTTCCATCATCTTCACCATTCATTCCTCCACTGTGGGTAAAGTTGAATCTTTCCACCTCCCAGTGTTCCATTTGTATATTATAACCAAAGTTTTTAGCCCATTTTATCATACATTCTTTTACTTGTTCTTCTTCTGTTTCAAATTTCAAAAAAAGTTTATACATTTTAGCAATAATTTGTTCATCATTTGTACACAATTCTGTTTCAAATTCAGTCTTACAATGTTCAGAACCAGAAGTTCTTCTATCTACTTTAAATCTTTCTAATAATTGTACATAAGAAAACCATTGACGTGCACTGTATATCCTTCTACTGCCAACTCTTCTCTTGATTTTATTTTACATTCTCCTTGACAAAATTCTAGTATATTAGAGTAAATTAACCATTTATATTTAGTTATCATTTCTCTTCTATAAAATCCTTCCTGGGCTGAGGGCCACAAAGGTATTTTCGGGCACAATCTAGGTTTATATCTGTTCCATATTCTCAGTATGGCACTTCTAACAAAATTATTTTTAAAATCTACATTAACCTTAGTTTTGTTATACCATAAATATCCATGCCACCCAAATCTCAAGTCATGTTCTTCTAACTCCAAAAGCCTTCTGTTTCTCAGCAATATCCAGTCTTTCATCCAAACTAAACAAGAAGTTGCAAAGTATATTTTCAAATCAGGTAAACCTAGTCCTCCTCTTTCTTTTACATCTTTTAGCATCTTATATTTAACTTGTGGATTTTTTCCTTGCCACACAAATTTAGATATATCCTTCTGCCATTGTTTAATTGGTACATCAGATGGGTATGGTCTTAAATAAAAATAACATTCTAGGCAAAACATTCGTCTTAATCACAGAAATTCTCCCCAACGATGACAATTGTGTTGTCTTCCATCTTAACGTATCTTTTTTAATTTCATTCCAAGCCTTAACATAATTATTTTGAAATAACATACAACTCATATTTGTCATATTAATACCCAAGTATTTTATCTTCTTCTCAACCTTAAAACCCGTTTTATTCATCAGTCCTATTTGATCTTGTATCTTTATAGTGTGTCTTGCTTTTCCGCCGTTTGTCCTCCTTTCCAAATGTCTGGATCCTCCTTTGCCTCACATCTGGTAACCTTTCTTATACTGGACAGTGTGGTATTGACATAATTTTGGTTTTTTGAAGTCTAAGCAGAGGCCAGAAAAGGAGCAAAGGTGTCTTTTCTGTATATTTTTCTGGATATGTAGGGACCTGCTCTAGTTGAACTTCCATTACAGTCCTGGGAGCAGGAAACAAAGGCTGGGGCTTCTTGGAATTGTGTTTCTAATATGTTTGGAGATCCACAAGGTGCATTAAGTTGTAGAAATATTTACTCAACAAAACAAACTCACTTTCCACAGCACACTGTGTGTTCTGTTTGCTGCCAAAGTAAAGCAGAGGAAAACTTGTTCACACCTGGTTGTATTTTAAAAATTACGTTTTCATCAGAACATATGTTTTTGCTTACACAAATACAATCCCCAGGAAAGCTTTCAAAGGGTAGGATAATAAATATAAATCAATGATGCAAACATATAAAGCTATCAGAGATGTAATCTGAGATCAGATAGACAAGGGATCCTCCATTTTTATGCTTTTTTCTGCAGTCAACTAATACCTACCCCAACTGCAAACAGTGTAAAAGACAAGGTAAGATTTAACTGAAACACTGCTTTTCCTGAATTCTCAGATTTATAGAAGTTTATATCACACTTACCCAAAACAATAAAGCAGTGTACATATTTACAACATACCTGTTTTTCCAGAAGGAGTATCATTCATTTAATACTTTTTGGAAAGAATTCAAGCTGGTTTCATATGTATCTTCTTTGTAGCCCCCTGAATCATCTCTGATGATCACATCATAAACATGCAACAACGTTTCTATGGCTCTGTGACCATATTAGACAGACTGATTGAATTCAGCAGCAAACTGCCAATTTTCACAAACATGGTTTGGATTTTTTGGGTTGTTTGGGTTTTTTTTTTTTTTGGCTTAAAAAAAAAAGCAAAATAAAGTTAATTCTGGTAATCTTCCTGCACCTATTTTGAGCTTTAAAAAGAAACAAACAAGCCAACCCAAATGTGGTAAAAAATCTGGCTCAAAATCACTGTGGCTGTTGTGATGTCACCACCATGCCCCCCCCCCCCCCCATTTCTCAAAAGTCTAGGCTTAAGAAAAAGTCATCATCCCCAAGTTCCAGAAAGGTTGCCTGTCCCAGTTTTTAGATCTTAACTATATAGATTTTATAGGTTTTAACTATGGAACTGCATGTAAATATGGCAAAGTGTAGAACACGCAGTGCCTCTGAAATGCTAAACAGTTCTGTTGTAGAAGCAACCTTGATCCTGTACAAATTACTTCTGGCTTTGTCCTTTTCATGCTTAAAATAGGGCTGGCTGTTCATCTGTTCTCCCTCAGCCCATCAATATTTCCGAAAATCTATTGTGGCCCACAACATTCATTTATGTCCTTCTGAGGCAATTCTGCTGCTTTTTCCTTTACCCTTCAAAAAATTCACGGGAGTCATACACAGAATGGGAGTACTAAGGAGGGAATCTGGGGCCAGTGCTACTTTTCTCAATCCCATCCCTCTGCAAAATGCCAAAGTACGTCCAGAGCAGCAGTTGAAAAGATGTATTTGTCCTCTGTTTATTTCCTAGATTTATATCCCACCCCCCCTTTCATTCAGGAGGTCCACATGGCAAACATAGCACCCTCCCCTTTTATTTCTGCCCACAACTAACCTGTAAAGTAGGTTGGGCTGAAAGAATCCTGTGCAAGCTGGGGCATCTTCTATAACTACAAGCTACCCACGTTTCCCACGTTGGAGGAGGTTCTTCCAAGGAAGCCCACAATCACCATGCAAACACTCTCCAAAAATATTGGAATGGGGAAGAAAAGTTGCCGAGAGCGCTAACACTTGTGACTGAGATCTCTTAGCCTCCTTAAAGGTATTCAGTCATTGTTCTGCTATTATTCTCTTTTTCTGGTAAGGCTTTTTAAAGATCTTTCTTCCTTTACCCTTCTCTATATTTTTTTTCTCCCTCAAGGTCAAACCACTGCTCTGTGGTTTGAGGGCGTTGGCAGGAGCTTGATAAGAATCTGGGTGTAAATCCAAACCAATTTCAAACTGGTTTTTGGCTCCTTGGCAAAATGAAGGCACGACTTAATAAACCTGTATTGGCTGACTTTGCTAATCCCATTTCTAAATAAGGTATTCAGATGCAGCCCTACCACTGTAGCTCCTGGCTGCCTAAGGCAAGGCTGGAGAGAAGATAGAATGGGCTACATCAGTAGATTTGGGGGTGAACAGGAGAAGATCCATCCAGGTCTTCTGTGCAAGTTTAACAAGAACAGCTTGCGAGAAGCAGCTATACAGTGGCTTGGCACGTTGGCAACTGATCCATTCTACCTACAGTATAGTATCAAAACCACAAATCAAAACTCAGTTTTTTTCTGTTTCATGTAAAAAGTCCATAAGGAGTTTCCAGTCAGCAATAAACGCTGATATTGTCTTGTCTCTGATCAAAGATGTTGATTTAGCCATCTCAGCAAGTTCCATCATGTTCACCAACCATTCCTCCATTGTGGGTAATGCCGAATCTTTCCATCTTTGTGCATACAGTAATCTCGCTGCAGTTATCATGTACAAGAAAAAGTTCCATGACTTTTTTCCAACTGTTTATTCATCAATCCCAAAAGAAAAGCCTCTGGTCTCAACTGTATATTAATCTTTAACATTCTCTGAATCAGTGTGTGTATTTGAATCCACAATTTTCTAGATTTTTTACATATCCGCCAAACATGATAAAATGCCCCTTCTTATTGTTCACATTTCCAATATAAATTTGAAGTGCCCTTATACATTTTAGACAATTTGTCTAGTGACATATACCAATGGTACATCATTTTATAAAAATTCTTTTTAAGATTATAACATAGTGTATATTTCATATTCCCATTGTTCCATCTGTATATCATAACCAAAATTTTTAGCCCACTTTATCATACATTCTTTCACTTGTTCTTCTTCTGTTTCAAATAAAAATTTATTTGTTGTTGTTGTTTAGTCGTTAAGTCGTGTCCGACTCTTCGTGACCCCATGAACCATATTGCGCCAGGCCTTCCTGTCCTTCACTGCCTCCCTGAGTTTGCTCAGTTTCATGCTCATTGCTTCAGTGATGCTATCTAACCATCTCATCCTCGGCCGTCCCCTTCTCCTTTTGCCTTCAATCTTTCCCAGCATCAGGGTCTTCTCCAAAGAGTCCTCTCTTCGCATTAGGTGACCAAAGTATCTGAGCTTGAGCTTCGTGATCAATCCTTCCAATGAGCAGTCAGGGTTGATTTCCTTTAAGATTGACTGGTTTGACCTCCTAGCAGTCCAGGGGACTATCAAGAGTCTTCTCCAGCACCACAGTTCAAAGGCATCAATTCTTCGGCGCTCGGCCTTTTTTATGGTCCAGCTCTCACAGCCATACATATTTATTTATGTAAAAATTTATACATTTTAGCAATTACGTGTTCATCATTTGTACACAATTCTGTTTCAAACTCAGTCTTACAATGCTCAAAACCATAAATTATTTTGTCTACTTTAAATCTTTCTAATAACTGTAAATAAGAAAAACATTGACAACTATATCCCTCTGCCATCAGTTCTTCTCTTCATTTTATTTTACATTCCCCTTGACAAAATTCTAGTATTTCACGATAAGTTAGCCATTTATGTTCGCCTATTACTTCTCATCTATAAAATGCTTCTTATGCTGAGAACCACAAAGGTGTTTTCGGGCACAACCTGGGTTTGTATCTATTCCATATTCTTAATATGGTGCATCTAACATAATGATTTTTAAAATCCATATTAACCTTGACTTTGTCGTACCACAAATATCCAAGCCACCCAAATATCAGGTCATGTCCTAACTTGAAGAGCCTTCTAACTCTCAGCAGTATCCATTCTTTCATCCAAACCAAACACCAAGCTGCAAAATACAATTTCAAATCAGGTAGACCCAATCCTTGCCTTTTCTTTGCATCTTGTAACACCTTATATTTAACTCGTGGTTTTTTCCCCTGCCACACAAATTGAGATATATGCTTCTGCCACTGTTTAAATGGTGCATCAGTTGTCAAAACAGGTATTGTCTGAAACAAAAACATCATTCTAGGCAAAACATTCATCTGTATCACAGAAATTCTCCCCAGCAATGACAATTATAGTTTCTAACATGACTTTTTAAACATCATTCCATATCTTTTGAAATAACATACAGTTCATATTTGTCATAGTGATATTCAGGTCACAAAGTTACTTTTTCACCACCGTCTTAACTGTGAACAGTCACTAAATGAGGCAGTTGCTAAACAAGGTCTACCTGTATCCCTGTTTGTTCTGGTGACATCACAATGTCACTAGATGCCCACCAGTGATCCTTCCACCAGTGTCTTCTATGAACTGTCTTATGAGTCTTAAGCATTTGCTTTGATCAGGTTTTCATGGTTCTCTGCTAGACTGCTCCCAGCTTTAGGACGGGCTTATATGTTGCACAAAGCCATAATATGATTTGTCATACAAACAGAGGCACTTTTTCCAATAAGCTAAGGTTAAAGAAAAGAGAGTTTAGCTTAATATGTGAATAGGAACATAGAGTTTTAGAATTGCTAATCTAAGATAGTCAAATATTTATACTTGCAGATATTGGCCATCTCAGGGTGTAATTAGTGCAAGATAACAAGTTATATCTTTGCTTCTTTTATTCCTTCCAATCCATTGACATATTGGAAAGAAACTATGTAAAAGGAGTCAGGACTGTCAGCTAGCCATCTGCACCATAACTCTGAAATTGGAACAGAACGGGATTAAGTTTGATGTGGGGAGAGAAGCTATGGCAAAAGAAAGAGTGTGTTCAAAAATGAGCCAGATCAAACTGGGGGACTGTAGACCAAAAAAAAAAAAAAAAAAATGCCCCAAATTCTCCCAACACATCCCTTTGGAAGAGGCACCTGGGCAGCGGCTTGGAATATTGATGACTGCTCCATTCAAGACAGTTGCCAATCTTCCCAGGACTGGATGTCCCAGCAAATTCACCCCGAGGTCAGACCATGCAATGCTCAGAGAAATTGGAAAAGATCCAAGAGTTACATCTCAGACTCTACAGGCCTCAGTTAGCATGTGAAATGTGAAGGTTCATAACAGTGCAGTTAGAAAAAGACTGAACAAGTATGGTTTGTTCGGAAGGGTTGCCAGGAGAAAGCCTCTTCTCTCTAAAAAGAACACGGCAGCACAGCTTCGGTTTGCAAAGTTGCATCTGAACAAATCACAAGACTTCTGGAACACCCTCCTTTGGACAGACGAGATCAAAGTGGAGATGTTTGGCCATCATGCACAGCACCACATTTGGCAAAAACCAAACACAGCATATCAGCACAAACATCTCATACCAACTGTCAAGCATAGTGGGGGAGGGGTGATGATTTGGGCTTGTTTTGCAGCCACGGGACCTGGGCACCTTGCAGTCATTGAGTCAACCATGAACTCCTCTGTATACCAAAGTATCCTACAGTCACATGTGAAGCCATCTGTCCAACAGCTAAAGCTTGGCCGACATTGGGTCATGCAACAGGACAATGATCCCAAGCACACCAGCAAATCTACAACAGAACAGCTGAAAAAGAAAAGAATCAAGGTGTTGCAATGGCCGAATCAAAGTCCAGACCTCAACCGCATTGAAATGCTGTGGCGGGACCTCAAGAGAGCTGTGCATAAACAAATGCCCGGAAACCTCAATGAACTGAAGCAAGGTTGTAAAGAAGAGTGGGCCAAAATTTCTCCACAACGATGTGAGAGACTGATAAAGTCATACAGAAAACAATGACTTCAAGTTATTGCCGCTAAAGATGGTTCTACAAGCTATTGAATCATAAGGTGTGCTTAGTTTTTCACACATGGCTTCTCCATTTTGGCTTTCTTTTTGTAAAATAAATGATGACATGGTGGAATATGTCATATGTTGTTGTTCATCTGAGGTTGTATTTACCTACTTTTGAGAATTGCTAAGGACCAGATGATTTTTATTTTGTCCTGATACGTAAAACCATAGAACTCAAAGAGGGTGTACTTTCTTTTTCACACAACTGTATATGTAAGCCTAAACACCACCTGCCCCTATTCCAAGGGATACCGTGCAAATTTCCTATACCCAAACCCACAGATAAAACAGTCGGATGACAGTAGACCTTTACTTTCAGTAGTTCTTACACACTGCGGCTATGATCAGAGAGCTTAACCAAGCCAGTTAAAGATCTATTAGCTGCTTTTATGTTACACACTAAGCTTGACTAATTTTAACCTTAGTTTGCTTGTTTTTTCTGGCAATGAATCTTACACAAACCCAGCTTGTGGGATTAGTTTCTGCTCCATGTATTACGCAAACCCAGAAAAATGATTAATTCATTATAACTAGGCTAACCACACTGGAGAACACAGTCAGTGAGAAGCTGTTTCTTAGTGCCACGTATGACTAAAACAAAGAAACAGGTCTGTATTTCCTCATCAGTTTTAATCTTTGATTAAAAACAAAAATCGCAACGCAAACTATTCTGCAGGGTAACAGTATGTGATGGATTCATTGTAGATATCCTTTGCCATGAGTCCAGAAACCCACTGTTTCCAAGTTTTCCTTAAAATCTGTAAAGTTTATTTCCCTAACATTAAACAGTCTGCACTAGAGGATGTGAATCAGACTTCAGCACTGTAATAATCACTGAGATGCTTTAGGCATGACTAACTTCATTGATTTCAGTGGGGTTGAAGTATGACTGATTTTCTCTGGATCTGACCCAAGTTAAGGAAACATATACTATTCCAAATCTTGTTCTCTCTGGGTATAAATGAACTTTTTTTATCTTTTCTTTTTTTAGTTACTGTCTTTCCCCTTGGGCTAGTTTGACATCATCTAAACGTAACTGTGATATTTTCTCTTTAAAACTCTTATTTTTACTTGTCTACTAATGAACTCAATCAATTAATACTATCAGCTGTAATTTCTTTTAACTGGATGATAGGTTACAGCTCTTAGAATACAGAATTAAATAGAAACCAGCAAACTTAGATACTGTATATCATCAACAGTATCAGCATAAAGCCAGAATAATACGACTATGTAGAGTTAATTTGGTGTAATGGTAAAAGGCACTGGCTAGAAATCGGGACGCCATGAGTTCTAGTCCTGCCTTAGCCAAAAAGCCAGCTGGGGGACCAGACACTCTTTCTTAGCCCTAGGAAGAAGACGGCGTAGACTCAGCTGTATGGTCGTGAGGAGTCAAGATTGATGCAAAAGCATTAAAAAAACAACCACCGTTAACAGTTCATGCCACTTTAAAAAATTGATCTCTTTCCAAAAATTAAACAGGGGTAAATTCCACTGCACATACATGCTTCACGGAGGGGTGGGGGGGACACGGACTTTAAATTTCACATTATCAAATTTCTGACTCTGCATGTTATCTTTTTTTCCCTTTTCACCTCTCAACTCCAGAAGTTGTGCAATGCTGCAATGCTCCAAAATGTTGTGCAGTGCAATGCCAGCTGACAGGGAGGGGGAGACGCTGTGTCTACACACGATGCCAAGTTGCTTCCTGCATTATTAATTTCTGTGGTGTGTTGAGCTCTTCATAATTTATCTGTATGTTAATTACATTCAAGGGAAAGAGCCGATATACAGAAGTAGCAATGGGGCAAAGATGACAAGAGGAATATTTTGTATATTAGCAATCAGCTGTCATTGTTGGAAAGAATCCATCACCCAGGTATGAGTAGAGTGCACCTTTTTATCCTTTTGAGCATTTTAATGTTTTATCCTCTCTGAAAGAGAAACAACCCTTTAGACCGGAAGCTAGAGCAAGGCTAAATGTGATTCTTGGATCCTAATTCCTTTTCCGATATACATTGTTTTCTTGGACCTGAAACCCAAATAAAACAATGCCAGTCTCCTGATGCTGTGTCCCAGAGTTTCTGTTGAGGGTACAGAGTTGGGATAAATCAGAACACCAGGGACTTCACAATCCATTATTTTTCCTGTCTACTTCTACGGTGGGTCTTCTGGGCAATCCCAGCTCTATGCAGAGCTGGACATACTATTCTTCAGAGTGGTGGCCCTATCACTGACTTGTGGGATTCTGCTGGTGGATGATGCAAAGGACTTATGAAGTCTACCATACCTAGGGAACCCCCCTTCAAAACTGTTCCAGGAAACAGTCCTGCTATCTCACAGCAACTTGCAATTAAACAGCTGCTTTCTGCAGGTATCCAATCCCTCTAGCCTAGTGTTGTCCAAACTTGGCCACTTTAAGATGAGTGGACTTCAACTCCCAGAATTCCCCAGCCAGCATGGGTGGCTGGGGAATTCTGGGAGTTGAAGTCCACTCATCTTAAAGTGGTCAAGTTTGGACAACACTGCTCTAGCCGATCTGCAATCCCCAGATGTGAGGAGAGGTTCCCCCGCCCATGAGCCCTTGCGCTGGAGGAAAGCGCTGGGATGTGTGCATCCATGGCCTTTTTCTTTTCCTCCTCCCACCCCATGGCTTTGAGCCCGCAAATCACAGCAGTGGGAACAATGTGGAAGAATCAGCTGATTGCATTTGCTTGCCATCGTCCTGTGGTAGGGCTCTAACGAGGCACAGAAAATCAACCTGGGGAGTTCTGCTAGACTCGTTTTTTTTTAAAACACAGTCCTAGTGCTCTTTTAAAAGAGCACTAAACCTGTGTTAATAAGGGTTAGCCAGGCATTATGTGGACAGATGCCTCTATAGAAACGAGATGCCCAGTCTCTCTTGCAAGTCAAGCCAAAACGGCCGTGGAGGGCAGCTCTGAGTGGCCAAAGGAGAGGGGCCATTCTTGCAGCAGGTACAGAGGAATATGGAGATAGCCTTGAAGATGTGCACCAACGATTATGAAAACATCCACTCAGCCTGGAGGGGTGAGGAAGGAACTCAAGACTGTTCTGCCTTGATTCTCTTGGGTTGAGCAGAGTGCAGCCATACTCCTGTTGTGCAGAGTGCAGCCATACTTCCAGGAAAGTGTGCCCAGGAAAAATACACATCAACATGAAAGATTTACGAAGTGCAATGTCCATATCTTGTTCCCCAAAGAAATCCAGCCAGAAAATATATACTAACTGGTGTTTATTGATAAAAAATGCAAAACTCCATAAAATACACGTTTCATACAAAATATAGGAAAAAACACGTCTTCTCATGTATTTTAGCATCCAAGACTTATCTACTACACAAGCTTAACAAAGTCTCTAGCCAAAAACTCTCAGAGAAGAGGTACACTACTTGGTTATTAGTTACAACTACATAACCCATAAAAACTGACTACATGGTGGCTAAAACTCTACTGAGAGGCTGGGCATATAATCCTCCCATTATATTGCCAATATGTACCCCCCCCCCCACTGAGTACCTAGCATACACACGCCAATAGGTGACAGAAAATCCTAACATAAGAGGGGAGAGAGGAACAACCTGTTAGGCTTTCGAGATTCTGTTATTATGTCCTCTAACAACACAGCTCCAGTTCTTATGATGTCTATTTCCTAACTTGGCCAGTCTCAAGGGGTTGACAGCATCCTCAAGTGACCAGTAGCAGCTGGGCAGATCCTATCCTTGACCACATCAGCAGCCAGCTAGTTGATGAAGCATGCTTTGTTTGCCCTACAGTTATGAATTGGATGGCTTGAAATGTTACACCTTGTTTCCCCATAGTTTTAACAATGGCAGTCAAAGAGCTGGCTCTCTCATTAGGCAGAATAAGGCAACCACTTTAGGCATCAGATGCTGAGGGCCCTCTCCAGTTGTTCTGTCAGGACACCCATACACACACACACACTGTATGTATGTATGTATGTATGTATGTATGTATGTATGTATGTATGTATTTAAAGAAATTTAAAAAAAATAAAAACCATATTAATTTTGAAAGAAAAAAGTAAGGAAAGTAAAGTAATAAGTGAAAAAAAGTGCAAAGAAAGAAATAGAGAAGAAAAATAAAGAAAGGAAAGGAAAGGAAAGGAAAGGAAAGGAAAGGAAAGGAAAGGAAAGGAAAGGAAAGGAAAGGAAAGGAAAGGAAAGGAAAGGAAAGGAAAGGAAAGGAAAGGAAAGGAAAGGAAAGGTTATAAAGAAGTAGTTTCTGATCTTCTTAACAGCAGTTACGAGTACATTTATATTTTGCCCTCTCGGTCTAAAATTACAACATCATTTCCTTCTTTCCATAATCTACTCTTTCTAATCATCAAACTCATAAATCACACGTTCATTTTTTTTCTTTTTTCAGCAAAACGTCCATATGGGGTTTCCCTTTTTGAAAAGAATAAAAACCATACAAATTTTGAAAGAAAAAAGTAAGGAAAGGAAAGTAATAAGTAAATGAAAAAAAAGTGCAAAGAAAGAATAATAAATGTAGTTATTGTCCTTTCTCTATCAAACAAGAAAAGAGTCAATGCTTTGATTGGAGACACTACCTTGACTTTTTCAAGATCTCCCCTCCCCAGCAGACGACCCTGACTACAGGAATGAATCTATGTGGCTTTATGGCCAGCGGTGTGAAAGAGGTTGGCCGGGAGTTCTTCTGAGATTTTTTTCAACTTCACAATCCAATCTATGACTGTGGGATTTCTGTTCCTTCTGTGTCCACCCCTTCATGTTAGCAGAAGGGATGTTTTGGGGACACAGAAAACCTCAACCAGTATATCTAGGTCCTTTTTTCACGCCTTTATCTGCTGACCAGAGGTCTGCATGGTGGGGGCAGAAGTAAAGATATTTTCAGCATGATTGGAAAGCTGATGTCCCCATTCTTCAAGCATTAGTTATGGGGAAAGGGCATAAGCTGTGTTTTTCCCTGCCATTTTCAAAATCCTTTACTAGTGATTATAGATTGCAGAACCCCTTTCTTTTTAATGAGATATCCAGCTATTTCAAGGGTTTCTGGACTAAACAGCTTTGGGGATTTTTAAAAATTTATTTTATCTATTTCATTCCATTTATATTGCTGCCCATCTCACTTAGGGGACTCTGAGCAGCTCACAAGTCAAAGCAACAAAGACCTCATAGAAATAAAGTAAAACAATAAACGCAATTAACCCAAAATGAACAAATGTGGCTTTTGCTTTGAACCTCTCTTTCCCTGTCACTTTGATTGCTCACAGTTGCAAAAACCAGGCAGAGAAGTTACACGGTCACATAATTTACATTCAGTGAATCCTTGCTCTGAATCACATGATCCTGCTGAGCCAATTGCTCCCCCTGCTGGTGGGAACGTTTGATGCAAGCTTGTGGACACAGCTTCCCAGAATTCCTGGCTGCAGTTCACTGGCTCTGCCAAAGATGCAGAAATGAACTATTAAGATAAAGGAAGGAGGAATCTGTGCTCATCAGCCAGCAGTGCAATGTAACTGCTAAAAGGCAAATGTTACTTTGGGGTGTCTTAACAGGAGCATCAAGTCCAGATCATGGGGAGTAATTGCCCCATTTTCTCCTCTGCTCGGTGTCCAGTTTTAGGCACCACCATCTAAAAAGGGTATTAGCAAACCGGATTGAGTGCAGAGGAAGGCGAGCAAGAAGGTGAAAGGTCTGGAGTAAAAAGGAACTGGGTGTGTTTAGCCTGCAGCAGAGAAGACGGTGACGAGATATGAGAACAGCAACCTTCAGATATCTAAAGGTCTACTATTTAGACGAGGAAGTGGACTTGTTCCCTGTTACCCTGGGGGGCAGGCCCAGAAGCAATGGGTTGAAACTGCAGGTTAGATATTCAGGTTAGATATTGGGAAGAATTTCCTGATGGCACAAGCAGTCAAGAAATACACCCCAGACTAGCACTTGGTAGAGCAGCCATGAAGGCCTTGGGAAGCATATTCAAGATGCCATGATGTGTCTATACCCACAAAGGTCAGAATCGTGCAAGCCATGGTCTTCTCTGTGGCATTCTACGGAAGTGAAAGTTGCACACTGAAGAAGTAGGATCGGAAGAGTCTTGGCACCTTTGAACTTTAGTGTTGGAGAAGACTCCTGAGAATACCATGGACAGCCAAAAAAACAGACAAATCGGAAAACAAACAATGGATCATTGGACAAATCAACCCAGAGTTCTCACTTGAGGCACAAATGACCAGACTCAAATTATCCTACTTCGGACATATTGTGTGAAGAGCTAGCTCTCTGGAGAAGGGAGCTGGAGCTGAGAAAGGTGGAAGGAAAAAGAAGAGGACAACCAGCAGCAAAATAGATGCACCGTTGGAAGACCTGAAAGATCAGGTGAGGGGCAGATCAGCATGGAGAAAAGCTATCTATGTGCTTGTTAGGAGTTAAAAGCAACTTGGTGGCACGTAATCAGTCAGACAATCAAGAGCTCCCAAAGTTAGGGTAGTATCAGAGGATCATTTAATGTAGATGGAAAGAACACAACATTCCAGATGTCAAAGATTGAATTGGATTCAAGAGATGTATTCTTGGTTGATTTTTGAATGGTCTTTATACTGTAGAAAAGAGGCGATGGAGCAGTATGTTTCTATATAGTCTAGATTTAATAGTTTTATATTATATATATAATATATATATATATATTCCAGGTTCTCTTGTCTTGTCCAGAAGACAGCAATCGTGATAGATGTAGCAGTGCCAAGTGACAGCAGCATCAGGAAGAAGGAGTATGAGAAGCTGGAGAAGTACCAGGGCCTGAAGGAGGAACTAGAGAGGATGTGGAAAGTCAAGGCCAAAGTGGTCCCAGTGGTGGTAGGAGCACTCGGGTCTGTGACTCCTGAGCTCCAACAGATCCCAGGAACAACATCCCAGCTCTCTGTCCGGAAGAGTGCAGTGCTGGGAACGGCTAAGATTCTGCGCAGGACCCTCCAACTCCCAGGCCTCTGGTAGAGGACCCAAGATTGAAGACACAGACCACCCATAGGGGTGAGAGGGGAATTATCTATCTATCTATCTATCTATCTATCTATCTATCTATCTATCTATCTATCTACCTACCTACCTACCTACCTACCTACCTACCTATCTAGGAGTGAGCAAGTTGTATGTTAATATGACATGAACTGTTTTCTTTTTTTCTTATTAAAGTTTCAGTTTACTTTCATCACTATTATATATCATTTTAACTGTATCATCATTGTTGTATCATTTTTACCTTTGTTGAATGCCACTGATAAAAATAAATGTTAAAAAGAATAGGAATATAACTTCTGAAGGTTGGGGCAGGCCACTTTCTATTAATTTAGGTCTGATGCAGCTCAGTGCATCTGTAGATGCCATGTGGCCAAGAGCGAGGTGGGGTAATCAGAAGAAATAGCCTGCAGTTATGCCACTATATGCCACCTGAAGGCAGTTGCCTTGCTCTGCCCCATGGTAAGGCCTGTGCTGTGTTTAGAGAAGATGACTTGGGAGCATTCCGGATGTGGCTAATTGACAGTTCCCTATGTCCATGCTAGTTGGAGGTGTGGAGAGTCACCATTCTCCATCCGTGCTCTTGGTCATCTAAAGCAGGGTTCCTCAACTTTGGCAACTTGAAGACGTGTGGACTTCAACTCCCAGAATTCCCCAGCCAGCGTTGCTGGCTAGGGGATTCTGGGGGTTGAAGTCCACACGTCTTCAAGTTGTCAAGGTTGAGGAACCCTGGTCTAAAGGGAGTGGACAAGGCTTAACTCAAGTTAACTAACTTTTACCTAAAATTCATCAGAACAAACTGGTATTTACAAAATATTTTGCAGGAAAGTTCTAATGTACTAAACATTTGTTTTTGGTGTCAAGGACACAAGCTAGAACATGTCAAACCACCGTGTGCTCGTCCAAACCAAGACGTGACGTTTTGCATCAAGGAATGCTCTGCCTGTTGACATCTGCCTACTATGCATCTTCTGGCTACAAAAAGAGGGGGGAGGCAAGTTGAACCAAGATACTGGAAGTTGCCCTTTCTCACATCACCCCCCCCCCCCCGGTCACATACACTCTAAGTTAATTGCACATCCAACCCGTGACTAAGTTGGTTATTAACCACACGTGAAAGTTCTTCAGAAGAATGGTCCAAGAGGGTTATTTAGCTTTGCCCCTTTGGCTGTGGAACGTCTGGCGCTTACAGCATCATGGAGGTGGAATCACCAGTCCTTACCCCTAAAATGACTGCCATCAGCAACGCAGCAGACATTTCTGTCATCTGCTTCTACTTCCTTGCGGTCATTGGCACTGGTCTCTGGGTACGTAGAAGCAGCATTCTCCATGGGAGGTAACACTGGACTGATACTGCTCTGTGAGCGCTGGGGCATTCAGTTAGTAAAAGTCCTGCTGGGGTTCACCGCGGATTTCCTTGCCAAGCAAAATTTCGGAGGAGGTTCAAAGGGTCTGTTTTAATTTCCCTAAAAAGATCCGATTTGGGTTAGGCTCACAATACTGGGGACAATCAGTAACATTTCCCTCCAGACTGTTTTTCAGGTTGAAAACTGGCTCCAAATGGGCTGATAGCCAGGGAAGGGAAATCTGAATCAAGATTGACTGTTTTTAGGGAAGTGCGAAAGAGATTTGGAGATCCAATGTTTTATCACAACGCCTTTATTGTTTCACAAGGGTTTATAGGCCGAGAAAGTCGTATCACCAGCGTCTACCTCCTGGCACCCTTTATTTCTCAGAGGGGACCAAACTGGGGGAGAACGTCAAATAAAACAGCAATCTTGCTGTATATTTAGACAGCAAGAGCGAAAAAAACAAAAAACTTCAATATGGGCTCCTCTTCTCATCAGTTGCAGATCAGGAGGAGTCAGGTAGCACCTTTCCCCACTAACCAATTTTATTAAAAGGCATAAGATTTTGTGAGCTGTAACTCCATCAGGTGTGGCTGCATCCTGATTCACACCAACTTCTTGAACACTCCTTTGATTCTAAGATGCTAATTATTTTAGGCTGCCTCTGTTATAATGGAATGAATGTATTTCTTTTCCTAATGTTGCACTTTTGTTTTTTTCTTTCTTTGAAAAATATTCCATTTACATTTTACAATGCTTATTTCTTCCAATTTATAAACTACCCAGGGAATAGTCTTTTAATGGGCAACTCGATAAAGTATGCCAGAATTTAAAGATCAAATGTTGTCTAACAAGGGCAAACCTATCATTTTTAATTAGGAAAATTAATTTTCACTCAAGTGCAAATGAAAGTGCATATAATCTGTTCAAGAGGCAATGTGTCTAACCCAAACTGCTTGGATATATTTAACATTAAGTCAGTTGTAATAATGTAGGCAAAGCACTTAAACGGTTGCAATATTGGGTACAAATGAGACATTGCAACCTGTTTTTACAGCCCTTTTTCACAAAGTCCTCTGCTCAGATGTCAGTTGGGAGGGTGACCCGTATCCATATTTATTAGGCTTTTTTCCCCCCCAGGCCATTAGTGTCTTGTCTTTTTAATTCCAGACCTTATCGCTCCAGAGGGGTTAATTATTGTCCACAGTTACACGGTTCAGGAATGTACTGGAAGCTGGTAATGGGTAAAATTGAAAAGATGAGTGGCTGAACTATTTGTTCCCTAAGGAGTTAATACTTTCTTCTACTTTAGAAATCTCCTCCTTTGATACCAATTAAATGGGATTAAATGTTTGTTTATTTTGCATGCTGGGCCGAGTCATAATAATGACTTTTTTCTGGCTTTATTTCAGGGGTGTCTGCAGGGCATGGTGGAAAAAGTCAAGATGGCAGGCATGACGGTGCAACTGAAGCTCCTCCTGCATTGCAAATGAAAAACAGGAGACGCTTTGGTCACACCATGACGCCCGCCATCTTGACTTTTTTTTACCATGCCGTGCGGATACTCTTCTTTTATTTACAGCAGTGTTTTTCAACCTCGGCCGTTTTAAGATGTGTGGACTTCCACTCCCAGAATTCCCCAGCTCACATGCTGGCTGGGGAATTCTGGGCGTTGATGAATACTTGCTACAAGTAGCATTACAGTGACTGAATGTTTTATTTTAAATGGTGTTGAGTATTATGTGAGAAAAGGCTATGAAGAATATATATTTGAGAAACAATATGACATAATAATTCTAGATAGGTAGGTAGGTAGGTAGATGAATTTTTCAGGTTTTCTTGATGTTTCAGTGCCCATCAAATTCTCCACTAAAATCTCGCAAGTCGGAATGTGCTACCTTTCTTCCCTTTTTTATCTTCATGAAAATTGGGGGGGGGGCTGTCTGAGGTGTTTTCGCAAATTGCATTCTTGGCCTGGGCTCAAGTTTCATTTATCTGATGGTTGCTTTGGTGGCAGATCTTCCCTCTGTCCTTCCAGGCCATCCTCTTTATTCACTGCAGCAGGCCCTCCTAAAGAGCCAGGTCTTCCTGGCCCTCCAAAATATCAATAGGAAGGAAAACTATTCCAGAGGACAGAGACCATCACCACGAAGGCACGTTCCCAAGTTCCCTGATGTTGAATTTCCTCAGCACGGGGCTCCACAGCAAGACCCACCTCCACGCATCTTGCAATGGCAAAGGTTGAGAAACACTGATTTAGAGGGTTGGCAACCCACCCACTGTAAACAGTGGAAGAAGGAGTGGGCAACCTGCAAGGAGCTTCAACCTGGAGGGACACCTCACAGCAGTGGACAGGGCTGGGGTTGGGGTTGGGGGACAATGTGGGGACGTGACTTTGCTTTCTTAATTGCGATACCCCTATTATAGAGCTCAAATGATCATTTTCACGGGTTCCCTGCCTCCAAATGCTGACTCTCAGTCCTGGTGAGAGGGGGCTCCAAGGGCCACAGAAGAGAAAAGCAGGGCTGCCCAGGGCATCATGACCCAGGAAACCCAGATCATTGCGGTTGATTCCACACACCATGGTTAAGCCAACCAGGGTAGGATGTGTTGCGGGACTCAGACCACAAATCCTCACCCTATCTTTCCTTTCTCTTTCTCTTGGGGTTTGCAGTCCATGAGCCGGATCAATCGGGGGACGGTGGGGGGCTACTTCTTGGCCGGAAGGAATATGGTGTGGTGGCCGGTGAGTGACCAAACCAGAGAGGGGAGTTGGGGGAGAGGCCCCAAACCAATTGAGGGGTGGGACGGAGGGGAGGCCACGAGATGGTGGAAAAGGGGATGCAGCAAAGTCATGTTATAGGAGGAAGAAGGATAAGTGGGTCATGGGGAAGGAGAGAGAGAGAGGTGAAACGGCCTGTCCGGGATGATATGAGGATTCCTGGCCTGGGCAGGGTTGGACTAGATGACCCCCAAGGTCCCAGTGATGGTGCAACAAGGGTAGGAAAGAAAGAAAAGCGGCCTCAGATTCTGGATGAATTGGGAGACAAGACCTAACCCGGGCCCGGTGGATTTGGAAAGTCAAAATGCTGTGTGTGTGTGTGTGTGTGTGTGTTTAATTTTGGCGGTTGTGCCCACAGATTGGCGCCTCTCTCTTTGCCAGCAACATCGGCAGCGGGCATTTTGTGGGATTGGCAGGCACTGGGGCAGCGAATGGCCTGGCCGTGGCAGGATTTGAGTGGAATGTAAGTAGTGGGTGGGCAAGGTTGGGGGTTTCCCCTGGGGAATCCCAGCAAGGGGGCAGAGCAAGACCCCCCCCCCATTTGCTGAGAAGAAACTGGGGCCACAAAGCACCAGAGCAGCTTGATTAGTGCCTGAGTTCCTCCCCACCCGCCGAGATAAAAGGCTGCGCTGCAGGGGTATCTGCAGGGTGGAGGTCAAAAAAGGCAAGATGGCGCCCACAACTGTGTGATCAAAGCCCTGCCCCTTTTTAATGAAGAGGCAGGGTTTCGATCGCACGGTTATGAACACCATCTTGCCTTTTTTGACGCCCTCCCTGCCCTCAGCCCTGCTGCTGTGGAAGCAATTTTTATTTTGTCATTTTCCAAGATAATCGGAAGGAATTGACAATGCAATGCTGGAGAAAGCTTCACCTGTTTCATTTCTGCCTGTCACAAGCCACAAATTAATCGTCTGGGAGCTCTGAGGAGGATTTGGGGGGAAAGGAAAAAGATGGCAGCTTGACTTATCCTAGTTCTCACTCCATTTTTTTCTTTCTTCCTAGGCTATATTTATTGTTCTCCTCCTTGGATGGCTGTTTGTTCCAGTTTACCTCTCTGCTGAGGTAGTGATTTCTCCTCTCAACCACATGTTTGTTTGTTTGTTTGTTTGTCTATGGCTTTTTTAATCTCTCCAAATAATTCAGGGCAGCTACACCGTTCTCTCCACCCCTCCCTACTTTTCCTCACATCAACCTTGCGAGGTAGGTTCAGCTGAGAGAAACAGTTCAGCCAAAGTTTCAGAGTGAGCTTGCTGAATGCCAGTCTCCTCCTGACTCTTAATCTCACCCAAACAGGATCCATCCAGATGTTTTGGACTTCAGTTCCTGTTAGCATCAGCCAGCATGGGCAATACCAAGGGATGTGGGGAGTTGTAGTCCAAAAGCTGGGGAGGAAATCACTTGCTTGTACTACATAAGGAGGGAAAATAGGATTTGGAAGGGATGAAAGCAGGGAAAAGCCAGAAGCTGCAGGGAATCCATGGGGGGTCAAAAAAGTCAAGATGGCAGCCACAGTCATGTGACCCAGAGCGTGCCAAGCTGAATATGCCAACCCTGTCAGATCTTACTGTGCTCTGTAAGTCTTGTGTGACACTTGAGTTGTGGGTTAAGCACGCTGGCCCTTTGGGGATCTTCTGATGCTGCGCAAAGAAAAATTACATGTCCTCTGCTTCTTCCCCTGTGCAGGTCATCACAATGCCCCAGTACCTGAAGAAGCGTTTTGGAGGCCAGCGAATCCGTCTCTACCTCTCCATCCTCTCTCTTTTTATGTATATCTTCACCAAGATATCAGTAGGTCAATTCTCCAAGCATCTGGGACACGGTGACGGGGCAGGGGGAATATTTGGAAATACAAATCTCCTCCTTTCGCCTTTTTAGGAAGGGTAGTATAAACGTTCTCGTTGCTTTTAAATTCTGGCTAATCTGTGCATGATCCTGGGGGTGTTTCTGCTTCTCCCTCCTGCAGGTGGACATGTTTTCTGGTGCTGTGTTCATCCAGCAAGCCTTGGGCTGGAATATTTATCTAGCTGTCATAGCACTTCTGACCATAACCACCATTTATACCGCGACAGGTAACTGGGTTCTGGGGCCAGGAATGGACGGGGTACCCAACAGGAAGCTGAAATTCCTGGGCAAGGGGATAGAGTTCAGCTGGGGGAGGGGGTATGTTCCAAATGGCAAGCCAAAAAGAAAGAAAATCATCTGTCCTGATTTTCTTGTACATGAGCCATAATTACAGCCTTTTAGGCAGCAGGTAAAACGTGGAAGTAAATACAGGGGGAACAATCACTTGCTAATCAGAAGGATGCAGGGGTGTCTACAAGGGGAGGGTCAAAAAAGTCAAGAGGGCAGCCATACCCCTGTGATTGAAGCTCCGCCCCTTTTTATGTGCATCATAACTCCTGATTTTAATGACCCAGGACCATGGGTGGTTCTGGCAGAGCTGAAAAGGTACCGAGGCTGGGTCAGAAACTGGCACGGATAAAGGGGAGTGACATTTCTGTACAGGGCCTAGCACACGTAAAAAAACCACGATGCAATAAGAAGAGAGTTTTTTCTATCATTTATTAATTTATTCAAGGCAAGGCAACAAGTGTAGCAGTGCGGAATAATCCTATTTATCCTGACATCCAGCGAGCCAGGCCTTCGTTTAGAATATTACCTGCCGTCCTATCTTCTCCTCACCTCACAGGCAACCTTTTGCCAAACATACATCTGTCCAAGGAGCTACAGTTCCTCTTTCAGATGGATGCTAACATTTTGGATGCATAAACAGCAAGACAGAAGCCCAGCAACCCAGCACTCTCTCGCACACACGTATGCACACACGCTATCAGCCAACTAAAACTGAAAATCTTATTCAAAGAACCATGCAGCTGCCAAGAAATAATCAGGCCAGAAATCTGGAAGAATTGTTTGCAGGATGAATTTTTCCCCATGGCATTGCCTGTCTTCTTAAAACACACATATACAGGCAGGAAAGATGCAATTGCTGGGAATCTCTTAAAGAACCCACATGCCTCTTGTTCAATCGGGTAACCTGTCACACCTATGGCCAAGATATCTGACTAATTAACAAGGATTCACACATATAAAGCCCAATGTATAAAAACCTGAACATAATTCACAATAGGGAAGAATAGTGATCAAGCAAAAGAGAGTGGTGTGCTAAAGGTTCACCGAGTTTTTGCTGCTTCCTGCCAATCTGTCCTAAGCTGCTTTCAGATCTCCCTGTCTGTAAGGCCGCTAACCAGTCCCACAAAGGAGGCCAAAATGGGTCTTGGTTAACTGAGCATCCCAAGATGTGTGATCTGTGACTGAAATAAATATAAGGGGAAACGTTTCAACTTACAAGTCTTCGCTCCCTTCTCGAGATGAGCTTTGTTTGGTCTACTCAAGCAGGACATCAGAGTTGCCAAACACCTAATGATGGGTTTGCAAAGCCAGGCCAAGCACCCATGGACAGGATCAGCAACATTCCAGGGCAAGACCCCGACACAAAGACAATAGGCTGTTTTTAAAACTAAACAAGGAACTACAGGTGTGTAAGAATATGATTGGTTACCCAGAAAACCCAAAAACAAAGGCAAGTGGGACAACAGCAGGACTTGTGCAGGACAACAACAAAATTTTCTACTAGCTCCAACAGTCAAAGCAAGTCTCACAGTCTCCTCTCGCATCTAATTCTGATAGTCGAATACAGCATACTGGTTGGGGGATTCTGGGAGTTGAAGGCCACCCATCTTAAAGTTGCTGAGGTGGAGAAACACCAATCTAGAGCATCAAGGAAGGGAGGGAGGACTGTAGCTGAGTAGCAAAGGGCAGACTTTGCAGACAAAAGAGCCTGTGTTCAGTGCTTGGCACTTCCAGCTAATGTGGGGAAGACATTCTTCAGAAATCCTAAAAAGTCGCTGCCTGTCAAAACTGACAGCTTTGATTAGAGAAAAAACATTGACTAACTGTAATGCTGATTGGAAGCCCCTTTTGGACTTTCTGTGAGAAACCGGGAAAAAAATGAAATTATGTTGTATGGAGTGGATGATTAGTAAAATTAATAGATTATGCAAAAACTGTATGTTAAGATATAGCTTTAGAGTAAGAGGTTATTTTATGTTTCATTTATCTCTGCTGTATAAGAAGTCGGAAGTCATTCTTTTTGTATTTCTGTTTTTCTCCTTTTCTTTTTCCATTTTTCGTTTTCTTTCTTTACCTCTAGCTTTCTTTCTCTCTACTCTTTTTCTTGATTATTAGTTTGTGTTTGTTTTTATCTTTCTACTTTTTAAAACTTAATAAAGCTATTATAAAAAAAAAGTTGCTGTCTCTGCATACCTTAGTACCATAAATAGATCAGTGTGCAAAGTAGAGGAGGTCAACTTAGGATCTGAAAGAAAGCCCAACATAGGCCAAGTAGTGCCCTCAAAATGCGTTGGCCTACAGCTCCCATCATCCTTCCCCAGGTGAGCTGAGCTTTACAGGAGCTGCAGAATAACTTTTAAAAGGTGCTTGATTGCCTAAACCCGGTGCAGATAACACAGCGCCAGGTGGATGAAGGACCAAAGCATCATTATATTTGCGCGTGACTCTCGTTCCATCTCTCTTTCAGGAGGATTGGCAGCCCTGATGTACACCGACACAGTCCAGACTTTTGTCATGATTGGAGGCGCTTTTGTCCTCATGGGGTTTGGTGAGTAGGACACTTCCGGCCTAAGATAAAATGTTTGGTTTCTTCTGTCTGCTCAAACTGCAGGAAGTGGGTTCCAGTAGCCTAAAACACAGGAAAGCATGATGAAAATAGGCATAGGCTAAATTGAAGTCCTGATCCATTCTGATATATAATGTCTATAATATAAAATCAAGCATGTCAATAGTAGAAGCAAATATTCTGCTAAAAATCCAACTCTAACTTTTTGAGCCAAGGTTAGAATAATTAGCACTTTGAGATACATCCTTGTGTTGTTCAAAATATTGGAATGGAAGCCGCTCAGCCTCAAATCCCATAAAGAAAACAGGAAGAGTAAGAGCCTCCTTCTTTTAAGTCTTCTGAAGGAATTTCAACTCATAGCAGAACAAAGAAATAATTGATGGTTCCCAAAGAGTCCAGGAGAAAGTGGCACCAAAGTTGCTTTTTGCATTAGCCATTTGACCCAGAATCACATAATTCTGCTCACTGGTTTTTTGTAGAGGGAGTTCGCACTACATCAGCCCTTTGTGATACTCTGGCATTTTTGTCACTTCGGGGCAGGGGTGAGGGGAATCCACATAAAAGAAATCCCCTCCCCTTTTTTTAAGGGCAGAAGAATAATGCCGTTTCCACAGATTCAGCTACCTTTTATGCTGTGTTTATGTTCTTTTTTTAAAAGAGGCATGATTTGAACCAATAAGAACTCACCCTCATTCACTATAATCCTTGTGATGAACATAATTGTATAAGTCTATTAATTTTGCTCCTGTAAAGACGATCTGGCCGCTGCCATTTTAGCAATTACATATTCATTAGCTAAACATGTTCAACAGATCCTGTCAATCCAAAGCAAGATTTAGATTTCCAAAAACCATAACAAAAAAGCCTACAATCTTGGTTTGCAATTTCATTGTACAGGGAAAAGTCAGAGGGAGGGAAGAGATCTCCAAACTGGGAAGGAGTAGGAGTAATGTAGCATGTAAACATCTGAATGGAAATGCAGTATTCAGTCTAATGTGACCCGTGACTGTTCCCATACAGCCTTCAGTGAAGTCGGAGGTTATCAAGGCTTATTTGACAAATATATGGAGGCTCTTCCCACACGGACACTTTCACCCAGCCCTGCCCTCTACAACATCTCATCTTCCTGCTACCTGCCCCGTGAAGACTCGTTCCACATGATCAGAGATGCCACCACTAGTGATCTGCCCTGGCCAGCTGTCATTCTTGGTCTTTCCATCAACTCCATCTGGTATTGGTGCAACGACCAGGTACAGAATGCTTTACAGGGAAGGATGGTGGGAATAAAAATTGTGCTTTAATTTCTGAAGAGTCACAACCTTTTAGTCTAGATTAAACTCCCAGTTCCTTACTTACAAAGCAACAGACTTGCTTAGAATCCCCACATTACCTACATATATGACTGTAAATCCAACTATCATGTCTCAGAAGGTTGAAGCTTTCCTACAGCTTTCAAATTGAAAGTAATTAATTCTAACCTTTGATTATGCACCCTGATTCTGGTTGCTTGATATGGAAGGAAAATCACATATATTTAAGGCCAAGTCTCCATTAAGCTGAATTCAGCTCCTAACTTTAGAAACACATCTATCTTGGCAACAGTACAGAGCCGCTGCCTCTTTAGATTTGTTTAATTATTTCTGCTTTTCTGTCTAATGTCCAAAATTTCATGGTGGTCTCTCATCTAAGCACTACCCAAGTTCAACCCTGTGTAGCTTTTTCAAGCTCAGCCACACTTAGCTAAGTACTCTCACTTGCAGTGACACACACACACTTAAAACATTCATAACTTCAATTCTGTATGGCCTCCAACTTTATATATTCTCAACCTGTGTCTCCTAAGGCCAAGCACATGGAGAGGGATAGTTTTGCTTGACCATTTGGGGTACTAGTCAACACTAGTGCAGCTTCTTGAAGAAACATTGAACAATAGGAATTTACTTTTATGTTTCACGTCTCTTGGTTGATCCTAGGAACTTAAGTGACCGATGTTAACACTTAAGAGGATAATCAGATCAGAGAATGATAGTACCAGATGAGGGAACCGGAGGCCTTTCTATGTTTCTAAGCTACAACTCCCAGCATGGCTGATGGAAAAGAATGTTGGGAGTTGTAATTTAGCAACATCTGGAGGTGCCTTCCTATCTCTGATTTGATTCTGAGGCTACATACCCTCAAATTAGTGTTTTATACTAGCTTTTTTCTTTTTCTTCCAGGTCCCCTCCAGAAATTAGGCAATTTTGGCCCATATATTTTCAGTTCAGAATAGCTGATGGAAAATAAAAAGGCCTCTTTCCATGCCACTAATCAGAATGGAGTCCTACCCATGGAAAAATCCTTCCGCAGATGCCTTGTTAAAAAGGAAAGCTCCTACGGGTAGTCCTCAATTTACGACCACAATTGGAACTGGCATTTCCGTCACTAAGTGATGCAGACATTAAGTGAGTTATGCTCGATTTTACATTTTTTGCCATGGCCATTAAGCGAATCTGGCTTCCCCCATTGACTTTGCTTATTGGAAGCCCCTGGGAAGGTTGCAAATGGCAAACATGTGACCCCAGGATGCTGCAACCATCATAAATACATGCCAGTTGCCAAGCACTCAAATTTTGATCACATGACCATGGGGATGCTGTGATGGTTGTAAGTGCGAGGACCAGTCATAAGTCACTTTTTTCAGCACTGTCATAACTTTGAACGGTTGTTAAACGAATGGTTGTAAGTTGAGGTCTACCTGTATTTAATGTAATGAGATTCAAACAGAATTTCTTGTGATGGCATCTGTGGGTGTCCATTTCACCCTCAGCCATTCTTAAAGAACGCTCTATATGCCATCAAGCGTAATCCCATGCTAAGGCCAACTCTGTAATCAAAATATTCATACGTGAATGGTTAGAAAGAATGATACTTCAATATATAGAAATGAAGCCAGAGATATTCCTATTAGGAATGATACCAGAAAATTATAGTAAAGAAGATATGTATTTGATTATTCATGTTTTGACTGCAGCTAGAATTGTATTTGCTCAGAACTGGAAAAGGGAAAAGATACCAAATGATGAAGATATAATAAGGAAGATATTAGACTGCAGAAATGAATAGGTTGACACTGGAGATTAGAGATAAGGAAGATACTGAATACTATAAAATATGGCAGGTTTTTTATGCCTGGCTAGAGAGTAAATATGAAAAAGAGTAACAGAAAAAGTTAAGAAGTTTAATTAGATAATATGTGATGTTTTATTCTTATTGATGATACATATACACTTGGATATATTGGAAATATGACAACATGATTATGCACATTTGTATTTGTAACCCACTTTGACTCACTGTTCAATGCTTGGTAAGATTGTTTTTTAAGAATAAAATTTTTTTAAAAAAAATATTCCATAGAAGCACATACCTTGTGACCATCCCATTGTTCAACCCCATAAATTACATCTGAAGAGCACTAGGATGAGAATACCCTAGAGCAGAAACGAAGAAGAAACCCAGGTAGTCCCCGGGTTAAGAACACCCAGTTTACGGATGACCCATAGTTAAGAACAGAGCCTATTGTAGCAAAATTCAAGTTAAATGCACAATGATTCAAGTTATATACACAATAGTTCGAGTTAATTACACAATACTACTTATTACACAATACAATAATACTGTTCCAGCTTTAGAACATAGAAATTCGACTTAAGGACAGAGCTTGGGAACGGAATTCATTTTTAAAGTGGGGACTACCGTAAATATTTTACAGCAAACCTTCCCATTTCCTTCCCATGTAGGTCATAGTACAGAGGTGTCTGGCCGGGAAGAACCTGACCCATGTCAAAGCTGGCTGCATCCTTTGCGGGTACCTCAAACTATTGCCCATGTTTCTCATGGTTATGCCTGGCATGATCAGTCGGATTCTCTATCCAGGTAAACATCTGAGATGTAGATATCAGAAGGAAAATGTGAGGTGGCTGATTAACTGAACTGAAGAACAGTCCCAGATGCCATTAGAGGAAGCACAGTTAAAGGGATGGATTTAGAGATCTTTGAACCTAACTCAGCCAAGCGAAACCTTCTCCAGCTTTGGTAGGGTCCAGGTGGCTGAGAATACAGCCTCCAATTCCAAGATGATCTAGATCATTGGTTCTCAACGGGGGCGGTGGGAGGATGCTGAGGGGCGGTGAACTTGTTTTGGGCGGTAGGGGGGCGGTGGGCATGTTTTGGGCGGTAGAGGGGCGATGAGCATGTTTTGGCATTCGAACTTAATTTTAAAACTCCCAAAAAAATTTATTAAATCGATTATCCGGTTTACACCATTTGTACCAGCAATAAAATGAACTTACGCGACGGCTGCCCTCACGCACTTCTAAGAATGGTGAGACAAATTTGTATTCTAGGCAGGCTGACCTTGAAGAACTTGAAACTACGATTCTTCTCCAATCCCAACCAGCACAGCACATGCGTCAGCTGTCTTCCCGTGCGATTAATTGCAGTGCGTGCGTTGAGCGTCCTTTCAATATGAATGTTTGATTTGACCCGTGTTTCTTGAGTTGCTTTTCGTTCGCTTCATTTCTGTTTTTTCCCCTCAGTTTTGATTTACTTTCATTGTTTATTTGGCCAGTCGGCTAGGTAAGTGTGCTTATTAGTTCTTTATCTTTATTTTTTTGCATTAGTTATTTTAATTTTAATAAAAGGAATGCAATTACCTTCCAGGGCAAAAGTATCGAGTTAAATCGAACAAATTTGGTGTGTAAGTCTACTGAAAAAAATTACTTAAAATTTTTGCCTTTTATAATTCAGTAACTCCCCTCCCCCCATTACCCTAAATTACAGGATTTTCACAAGGGGTGGCGTTGAAAAATTTTCCGCTCCTTAGGGGGGCGGCAGCTTCAAAAAGGTTGGGAATCACTGATCTAGATGTTAGATAACATAAAATCAACTGCAATGTGTATTGATTTTATCTCAAAAAAAGATGTGGCTTATCTAGTTACATTAGGGGTAGTATGAACTTTTGTATGTTCTCAGTCTTGGTTTGCTTATTGCTTATAAGCACATCTTCTTCCCTTCCAGCCTGCCTGCTGAAGGGACTTGAAAGACTTTCCAATTAAAGTTCAACTGTTGCTTTGTTCTCCGTGGCTTTAATCCAGAAACAATCTTGTTAACCCTAGTATGTGTTGTTTCTCCAGTGATCTTTGTTCCTTCTTTCAGCAACATGAAAAAGGTAGCAATACAACTGGAGCAATTATGCTAACGAGTTGGGCCATATGAGCTGTGCAGTGACCCACATTTGATGGGCAAAATGTGATTTGGAGTGTGTAGAAGCGTGCACAGAGCATCGGTTGGAAACACTTTAAATCCAATGCATCTTTTCTCAAGATTGTACCCTGTAGCTTCAGGGGACACCCCCAACAGATGCTGAATGCACAGTCCTGCGCACAAGAAACCCCATTTTCTTCTGTGACTTTAGATTGCTGCACAGTCCTATTGAAGAGCTGGGAAGCCCTGAGTTTTTACTCTCTCTCTGTACATGAATGAATATCAAGCAGCTTTACTTTCTTTAGAGTGAAAAGCAGGAATTCATTCTGACCGTAGGGAACTATACATACACTATAACAGGGGTAGACTGCCTATACCCATTATGTGTGGCATGGATTCCATCAACAGTTGCAAGTCCCTTAAAAACTGTTTAAAGCTTTTGCTTTAAATTCTTTTCCTGTAAAGAATTATTAATGGCAACTTCTTTCCCTAATGTTCTGCTGAAAAGGAGAGAAAATCTGCCAGTTGCACCAGTTCTTGTCTCTTCTGTTTTAGAGTAAAGGAGCAAAACAATTACTAAGATACAGTTACAAAACTATTCTAACAACAGGCCAGATGCCCTTTTTTTTTACATTAGGCACATGTTATCTCCAATGAGAGCAGGGATGCCCGTAAGGTATGTGTGTGTCAGAAAAGTCAAGATGGTGGCCATGGTGGTGCAATCAAAGCCTGGCTCCTTTTTTATGTGCAATGCACATCTTGACTGTTTTGACCACACCCTGCAGACACCCCTTAAATGAGAGCTTTCTACTCACTGAATTTTTGAATATTCACAATCTCTTCAAAAATACGTTACTCCTGGAGTTGAATTCTTCAGTGGTATAATTTTGCCTTGGAACAAGGAGGTTCCAAGCATCGTCTAGCAGAGTTTGCGTTTCCTTAGAGGTGAACCTTTCCCACTGATTTTGTAAGGTTTTTCCATTGTGTGGCCAGTCTTTTATCTGCAGTATAGTGGAACACAGCTGCGCAGTTCAAGTTTTCTTCTCTTTGCGATTCTTCACCAAATTGTACACAAAGATAAGTCATGATTGTTTGAATAGGGCCACTCTACCAGAGCTGCAATGATGCAAATTACCACTAGATGGTAGCAGAGTGATATCCCCCCCCACCACCACTCCCCACCCCTCAACTTCTTTTTGGTGTTTGGTTCCCTCAGTTCTCCTGCATGCATCAGCAACAATGTCTTGTGTTCTTCGGCCTTTTCTTCTCAAGCCATCTTGACTGGCATCTCCCTTTCCAAGTAAGGCTGTAATCTGCACTGAATGATGCTAAGCATTATTTTGCTAGCATGTGGAAATAAGGTAATGATGATAGATAGATGATAGATAGGACAATAGATTAGATAGATAGATAGATAGATAGATAGATAGATAGATAGATAGATAGATAGATAGATAGATAGATAGATAGATAGATACGGCGATAGATGATATAGATAGATATAGATGACAATGATAGATAGTACAATAGATTAGAGAGAGAGAGAGAGATGAGATAGATGATAGATAGATAGATAGATAGATAGATAGATAGATAGATAGATAGATAGATAGATAGATAGATAGATAGATAGATGATAAGGATTCTTCTTAACTTAAGATAGCACTTCGTTTATGTACAGTATTTATATCAAATGGGTCTAAATGCCACAGGATTTACTACAAGAAATTAACATAATTACTTGTCTGAGAAACTGAGGAGTGGGTTGTTTCTTTGGCTCATAGGGAATAGGTCCAAAAACCCCTCTCCCATCTTTTCCTGGAAAATGAAAATAAAGGAAGATGGGATCTCCATCTTCCTTTAAAAAGATGGGAATCCCAAGCAAAACATCTTTACGATTGGATAGAACCGCTTGAGGAGTTGCCTGGAGGTTCGGAGGAGGAGTGGAGGGTTTGGAGATGTTTAAATAGACTGCTCACTGGCTTGGGTGGAACTAAAGATCAAATGGAAAAATTGAGTTTTTTTTCCTGAGGACAAGGATATTTACTGTGAATGTGGCGCTATTCAAACAACTGTCCATCTTTTACAGTGCCCTTTGGGACCGACATGCACACAGAATGACTTGCTGGTTGGAAATATCTTTGCCATTAATGTGGCCCGACATTGGGCAAGAATTATATAAATCTATATTTTTATTAAAGTTTTTTAATTTTTAAAATTTAGATTAATAATTATCTCCTTTCTAGTTCCTGCATTTCTGACACGAGAAGAGATGAGATCTTTTCCTCGGGTAATTTAAGAACATAGCACCCCAGAATGGTCTCTCACAAATTTGGGGTATTTAGATGGTAAAAACAAAAGCTTCTTGGCACCGAGCAGGAGCAGGTTAAGGTGTACATACCATTTGACATATACATATACATCTGTGTACATGTGTACATGTATGTTAAGGCAGTGTTGTTAGCTGAGAGTATCGCTCTCTCCTTCTTCTTCATTTTACAGATGAAGTAGCCTGCATCATTCCAGATGAATGCAAGCAAATATGTGGTACAGAGGTTGGGTGTTCCAACATTGCCTATCCAAAACTGGTTGTGTCTCTCATGCCAAATGGTAAGAATGAGATTATTTCCTTCCTGACCCCAGTGCATTCGCTTTGGCCAACGGGTGGTGGTGGTGGCAGCTTGTAAGAGCTCCTCTGCTTGGGGACCATCTGCAAAATCAGATGACTTGTCCAGCTAATTGGGACTGTCAACAATAATTGGCAGAGTATCATGGAGAAGTTTTTCCAGTCCTCCTACAGATAGTAGGAATTGAATCTGGGACTCTACCACTGAATTGGAGGTCCCAGCTCTGCTGTGACTTCAACCAGATTTCTCTGCATGGCACGAGTGATGCTGAATGCCTAGTAATTCATCCCTTGTTCCTTCCTGTGATGCTTTATTCTGGCAGGCCTCCGGGGACTGATGCTGGCTGTTATGCTGGCCGCTCTCATGAGCTCACTTGCCTCCATCTTCAACAGCAGTGGCACCCTCTTCACCATGGACATCTACAAACGCTTGAGGCCACAAGCGAATGACAAGGAGCTATTGATTGTGGGCCGGTAAGAAAGAGATCTGGGCCACCCCATATTCAAAATTCAAATATCCCTTGCTATCCAAAACCAACCACTGGCATCTCATTAGTCTTCCTCCACCTGGTGCCCTGGGACTATACAGTAGTTCTTACCATGCTCAGCGAGATGCGGGAAGATTGGTGATACCAACCAATTTAAGTGTTTAACTCAAAGGATGGCAACGTTTTCAAATGGTGAGAGGAGTTGTGCACTTAGGGGGGGTACCAAAACATAAATTTTTTTTTTTTTAATTACAGCAATTTGGAATTGTTGCAAGAGGTTAATATTCTCACTTGGAATGTCATAAGAACTAATGCACAACCCCTGAAATCTTGCAACGTTGAGCAAATTCATGAGATTTCAGCCATTTTTTCTTTTCTTTAATTCTGGAAGTTCGCAGGCATCAGCTAGGATTGCTAACAATACTCACCGGCATCATACCGCTATAAATACTGCCAATTCCCAAATTTGTCCACTTCTCTGATATTTTTTGCCAGCATTGTCCTTAGAGCTCGCCTATACAATCAGATAAGTGAATTTCATGTGGAAGTGAGTACACCCATGGAAACCCTTTCCCACCCCCAAATAAACACCACTCTGCAAGCATGTCCCTGTATCTCAGCCCAGACATTACATTCTCATGTTGCTATTCTTCTCTACAGGGTGTGGATTTTGCTACTTGTGGGGGTCAGCATTGCGTGGATCCCTGTGATACAAGCTGCACAGGGTGGGCAGCTCTTTGACTACATCCAGTCCATCAGCAGTTACCTGGCCCCACCCATTGCTGCCATTTTTCTCCTTGGAGTCTTTGTCAAAAGAGTGAATGAGGAGGTGAGCAAGTTTAAAAAAAGACACAACCAACCACATTTACATACATACTCCATGTAAGGGATGGAACTCATGGAGGGGTACCCCAAGCCCTCAAAATAGAGGAAACGAGTACCAGAATTTCAACCCCAGCTAGGATGGTAGCATCTAAATCATCTTATCTATCCTCAAAATCTGTCTTAAGCAAATTTGGACCTTACAGAGAGTTAAATAAGAGACCAACAAGAGATTCCAGAAACTAGGAAGTTGAAAAAAACAATATCCCAAAGAAGACAGAGGAAAACCACTTCTGCCATGTGCCAAGTAAGTCATCAAGATGTCTGGAGGTTGAGTCATGGCAACTGGAAATCTTTTCTTTTTTGTTAGAGACGTTTCGCTACTTGTCCAAGAAGCTGCTTGGACAAGTAGCGAAACGTCTCTAACCAAAAAGAAAAGAAGTCCAGTTGCCATGACTCAACCTCCAGACAATTCCACCTGGATGACTGAGAATCTTCATAAACATAAGTCATCAGGAGTTAAGCTGGAGCTGGCTGTTTCATGACATGTAGTCCTGGAGATGGGAAAATATTGACCTGCTGGTGTAAATCCAGAGATGAAAGGTCTGGGTCACACCGTTCTAAACTTTTTAACAATCATGCTTTTCCCAGATTTGCAGTGGTCTCTCAGTTTTAGGGAACGGGGAAGGCGCCTGAACAGGAGCTAAGTGTCGACAGAATGTGAAGGCTCCATCCTGTTTTGTTACTCATCCTCCATTTTCCTCTTCAGGGTGCATTCTGGGGCATGATGGGGGGACTAGCCATAGGCATGGCCCGAATGATCCCAGAATTCGTCTATGGGACAGGAAGTTGTCTCTTCCCAAGCAACTGCCCTCGTCTGATCTGTGGGGTCCACTACCTTTATTTTGCCCTCATCCTATTCTTGGCTACGGCTGCCATTGCAATGGGGGTCTCGCTCTGCACATCACCTATTCCTGACAAACATGTAAGTACAGGGGGAGTTTGGGATGAGGGAAATAGTGCCAATGCATTGGAATACTTTTTCTGACACAAGGGCCTAGCGAGGGCTTTATAAGAGATGTGTCTCCTTCCCATGGTCACTTGAAGCTCCTCCATTTCAGACCTCCAAGTCACAGAGGCAGCAGCCTAGAAAGGCCACCCCTCTTTTACATAACTTCTATGGCTTTCCTTCCAACCCACTAGACTCACAGACAAGAGGATTCTTATCTAGTCACTATTTATTTCTAAACCTCTTCCTCCCTATAGTCAGGCACACAGCCAGTATGAGGAAAATACTGTTGCCCCATGAGTAAATTTGGGTAGTAGATCTAGAGAAGCCTACTTAGCTTTCAGTAGGAGTCTAAGAAGCTTCAGCTGGCAGCAGCTTTGTAGTGCTTCCTTCATAGTGTTTCACTGTGCAGCTTCTCTGCTGGGTAACTCTTTCTTTTAATACTTGACTTTTTTTCCTTCCTAAATGACTCTTAAACTTAGCCTGCCAGCTTTATTTTTCTTCATAGTGAGGAGTGAGTTTTAAGAAGCAGAATCTCTATGCCTGGTTTTCACAAACAAGCAAGTGATATCATCTCAAACAGAGTGAGCAATTCAAAAGGAAAACCAGGCTGCTTCTTCCATTCAAACAGAAGTAAAGACTATTTCCTTGAGTTATTAAAAAAAAAAAAATGTGGGACATGAACATTATTTAAATTACCTTTTCCCAATAATATGTTTTTTGATCTATAATCGGTGTCCCAGCCAAACTTCGCTGATCTTGAAA